>NC_048599.1:53872449-54185557 GCF_003668045.3 Cricetulus griseus
TTGTTGTTTTCAAAATTGACAACGGAAACTTTTACCGAATTAAAGATTTTGGAACTCAAGTTCAGGTGTTGCTTTCTTAATTCTACTGCTTACTAATGGGGATAAATACACTTCCTCCACCCTCCATAGGCTGGGTATAGTTTCAGAAGACAGTGTGCCCCCATGAGACCAGTATACACCATCGTGCTCTATTAACATCTTCTGGGAAACAGAATGTTCTGGTCTTCAACAGTCTTTAAAGGGACATCAAAATCATATGATTTTTTAAAGCCAGAGTAAGACTTGAAAAGCTCAGCTTGAAGAAGACTGGGTTGGCATCTGCCTTGTGAGTAGCTGGTACTGATTTTCACACCTTCATGTACCTTTGGCCAAAGCACTTAGAAATTTTTCCATCAGTACTACTTATTTATCAGAATCTTGTGCGAACACTTGAAATTACTAATGTCTGGGTCTACAGTGGAGATAATGATTTATTTTATTTAATTGTTCTGGGATCTGGCCCAGACACTGACATTTTTAAAAAGCTCCCCCAAGTGATTTTAGTATTTAACCAGGATTGAAAACTCACTAATATAAAACAAATGAATATATAGGATGATAGATAGCTACAAACAGCAGAGATGGGAGAGTTCCACCCTGTCTGTTCCCATTAGTTCATCCACTGTGAGCATTCTGTTATTTAGGATGCTCTCAGCTGCAAGAAGAGTTTTGGTAAATGATGGGATAAGAAAGACATTATTCTTTACATTCATAAAAACGCTAAACATGAGGGTCTTCCGAGTTAGTCGGGCAACTAGATAAAGCTGACAAGGGCTGGAGGACTCTGCACGTCTTTGCTTGCCTTCTCCCATTCTACTTTAAGAGCTCTTAGTTCAGTCAGTAAATGCAAGCCATGCAAGTGTAAGAACCTGAATTTACATCTCTATCACCTACAAAAAAAAATAAGTCTACGATAGTTATTTGAGTCTATAACCCCAGTGCTGGGCAGAGTAAGAGTCAGAAGGTAGACCCCTGGCCAGCTAGCCTGAGCAAAGATATGAGCTCTCTCTCCTTCAATGAGAGAACCATCTCAAAAAGTGACATGGAGACGAGATTGAAGGAGACACATGCCATCCTTTGGCTTCTATATGCACATGCACCAGCCACAGGTACAGGTGCATGCTTGAGGATAAGTGCACACCACACACTCACACACATGGGGCAGGGTAACGTACAGAAGGACAGAGAGGGAGAAAGAAGGGGAAGATGACAGAGACACAGGGAGGAAGATAGTGAGAGGGAGGGAGGGCGAGTAAGAGGGCAAAAGATAAGAATCCCAGAAATGTTCCCCCCTGGAGGAGGGAAAGGACTGAGAGGAGAAAGAAGAAAAAGAATAAGAATAATGAGAAGGAGGAATAGGAGGAAGAGGAATAGGAGGAGGAGGAACAGGAGGAGGAGGAGGACGACGACGACGACGACAAGGAGGACAAGGAGAGATTTCTTTTTTCTGGGGAGGACTTGCAAAATGTATGAAATTGCCTCTTTAAAAGTGGGGGAAAGGGAGAAGCTTCGGGGAAATTTGGCAAAGGGGCGTGGCTCTTCTGACATCCTCAGCTGGCTTGCTGAGAGGATTTAGCTGCTAATCACTCTGTATTTTCTCAAGTTCTCATTAGCACAATCACCTCATTGTCTTCAGAGCTACCTGCTGTCTATTCTTCAGCTGCCTTGAATCAGGGAAGAGAAGACAAAGGGGAAGCGAGGGACTCTGAATTATTGCCCTTCCCGACAGGGAGATGGATGAAGCCTGCCCAGCTTCTTCCTCCTTTGTGAAGAGACTCCTCAGCTCCCCCAGGGTCTGTCCCAGAGACAGTCTGGCTGGTCATCCTGGGACTTAATTTGTAGACTGGTGTTGAATTGCAGTCATCCTCCCCAGGGTTGGGATTACAGGTTACAGATGTGAGCCAGTGCCCAGCTCACAAAGCCTTTTTCTGCCTTTTGGCATGTCACGTAGTCAGAGTCCCCACATTGCAGCTGACAGAGATGCTCTGGAGACACTTTAGCTATCACATGGCACTGAACTTGAGCATCCACTGGCCTCTCCTTGTCACCACAGCAAATCTTTGGGGAGTTTGTCTTTAGTGGACAGAGGGTTCATCCCTTCCTTGAGACCAATTAACTAGGCAAAGTCAGATTTCTCCAGGATGCCTGTTTTCTTTCCTTCAATAAGGAAAACATAGAATGGGAAGTTACAGAAAATTAAAAGTATATATTTGAAAGGAGCACTTCAAAAAAGTATATCCATTTTAATGATTATAACCAGTTTTAGTATTTTTGCATGTTTCTTTCTAGACACACACACACACACACACACACACACACACACACACACACACACACACAAACACATACATACAGTATATAAAATAAACTTGAATTCTATTGCATTTTTTGGTTTTAGTATCTTCCCATTTTCATTCATACTCATCTAAGTTAAGCAAACATTGTGGCCTCTTTGGAGGTAATCAGAAATAATCGTTTACTAAATCCTAGAAACCTGATGGACTAATTCAAGGGTAGCTTTAAGAAGCTACCATCAGTTCATTTGGCATCTTAATTTTATGCATTATAGCAGTACATACTGACCAACCAAAATCCACATTATTGGGCCCAGTGAATGACAAGTCTCTCAATCCAAGATGTCATGGACTTCGGGACTTTGCTATACCCAAATGCTAGGTAGTATTCAACAATAGTGAATTTTCAGGAATATTCCAGGGACACCGCATTCTCTTTCCAGCTTCCTCAAGCTGTCCCTATATCTGTGGAAAGTTGCTTTGAGATCCACTGAAGAATATGCTAATCCTCTTATTTGGGAAACTGTTTTTGCAAATGCTAAGATGCTGGATGCTGTTGTCTTTCCTCTCCCACTCTGGGGCATAGGCTTCTAACATACCTATTAGCATTAGAAGGTACAACTCCCTGGCCAGTCCTTGCCACCTAAAAGAGAGTATGACTCTAGGGCAGTCACCATATCTGTTTCTTACCTCTCAGAAAGGCTAGGCAGCTCAAATGATCAGAAAACCAATATGCAACCTCAGCTCACTACAGAAAACAAACAAATAAACAAACACTTTCCAAATAAGAAATCAATGCCTTCCACCCCAGGGACCCCTGACAGTTTGAGGTGTAAACCTGGCAGGAGGCCCAGAACCTTAGATGGGTGCAATTTGACATATCAAGTTAGCTCCTTGAAGCATTACTGTTCCCATCCTGTTTGGTTGTGTTCCAGCTACCCAAAGCAAACTCAGTCCAATGATTTTCTTTCCTAGTGATTGATATGGAATGTTTTATTATGGTGGCCAAGCATGTGAATGGGATCAGTGACTGTCTCATTTCTCAGTGGCAGGCTGGCATGTAACCCTGAGCACTATGACCGTTCTGCCTCTGTGGCTTCTTCACTCTGCAATGAAGTACTAGAGAGAACACCAGTCTAGACCCAAAGTCCCCTTTCAACCTTGTATGGAAGGTGTTTGTGCACTGGGCATGAGTATATGTGAATGAGCCTTGATTTGCGAATTGACTATCCTTTATACTTCCATAGCTGTCAGAGCCCCACTGAATTTATTTCCTATACTTTGCAAATGGGAATGTTAAATCTTACTCGTAAAAAAATGTTGAGGATTAATTGAATAGGGCTCAAAAGCCCCAGGAAATAGTGCATACATATGATGGCACTGTATTTTATATTTCCCTTCACTATCCAAACCAGAATAAAGAGTCTGAAAGTGTTCCAGAGATTAATCACTCTATAATCAATACCTAATTTAAAAAAGAATTATAGCAAAAGACAGGGGCTAGAAATATGCCATTTTTCCTTTGTATGTGAATTCTAGTTGACTCATGGCCTAAATGTCTAGGGCATTACCTACTCCCTCCCTTCATCCCCTCCATGAATCCTCCATGAGTTAGATTAATATTACTATAGGTTCATTCCTTGTTGTTTATGGTATTAAAACTATTTGATAAAGATCGAAACACTGACAGAGATGTAAGTGTTCAACGTGTTCTATATGCAAAAAGAGTAAACATCAAATATAGATCCAAGTTAAATAGCTTGAAGAGCATTGTTTATCATGTCTTACTCCATTGCTAATCTCACATATATTGCTCATCGAACAGGGAAAAGGCCTCACACATCCATAAATGGTCTACAAACCAAGCTACTGAGTGAGTAATATTTAAGCCCAGCATTCATAAAGTAAGGAACAGAATTACAGAGCTGACAGAGACCATAGAACTGTCAGAGAAATAAATGCCAAACTGTCTCTGCTCAAAAATGAGATAGTGGAAGTTGAGGGAGGTGGAGTAGCCTAGTCACTCAAGCAGTAAGAGTCAGAGTCAGGCCCGTAGCTCTTCAGTCACTGATGGAGGGCTGTCTGGAAATCACGATCTTTGCCACAGACTAAGGAGGACCAGGGAGAGAAAGCAGAAGGGAAAGATGGGAAGTCGGCCCCTCCTAGATGCCAGGAAGGTAAATCCCTCTGGTGCCGGAGCAGTATTTAGGCCACCATGTCACTGGCTGACATGAGAGATGCTCTCTTTCTCTCCTGAGCCTGTGTCAGCATTTCCAGTGTTCTATTGAGCTCCAGTGCCGCCACTTCCTAGAGTAATCTAAGGCAATGCACTGCTGAAACAGAAGTGTGGGTGTTCTGTCTTGGGTACTTTGTACACTGTACTCTCTGAATATCCCCAAACCCCAGAGCTATCCTGCTCTCCAGAGGATCTGAGTATCCACCCCAAGGACTCGGATGTGGTTTTAGGGTACTGTAAATTCCCTGAAGAGGAAAGTGAAGTTTACTTCTCAGCCCACAGCCTGCATTAACTCATCAAGGATGCCCATGATGGAAGCAGCTACGAACCCCTATGAAAAGAGGAGAAAAAAGATGCACTTTTGGAAAGGAAGAAAATCTCAATGAACCTAGAAAAACTCCTGTCCATAATCTAAGAAGCAGCACTGTCATAGAAACATGGACTCAGAGAAAGTAATGCAGTACTAAGATTAGGCCAACGACACATTTCTCTTATGTCTCTCCATCAGTCTGCCCAAATACAGCTACAAACTGACTCTTGCAGGTCCTTTTTAGAAACACAATGCCTTCCTGACTCACCCTCAGAGCTGGAGAGGGGCTTTCAGAATGCCATGTGCAGCAGCAGAGCTGCTACCTACAAAAATCAAGAAGCATGCTTTCCACCAACTTATATTAAAAGAATTCCTGAAAACGAATAAACAAAAACAAAAAAAGGGCCTTTTTTTTTTTGAGACAGTCTCGCTTGGCCTAGGCTAACCTTGACTTTAAGGATTGTCTTAAACCCTGATCATCCTGCTTAAACCATCCAAGAACAAACCTCGTAGGCATGTAGCCACCCTCAGTTTATGCATTGCTGGGAATGGAAACTAAAGTACCTGCACAGGGGCAGGCTCTTGACTGACTGAGCTTAGCCTTGACTTCCACCAATTATCATCTCTCCGGACTGCTGCATGCTATAAAGGGAGTGAAAGGGGCTCAGACCACTGAACTGATGCTCAGATCCAGATGTGTCTAATCCCTGGTTAAAAGATACCATGAGAGTGGTGAAAACCCTAAATGGGATGTGGCCCTGACTGCTGCTCTGCCAAAGATGCTACAGAGGTTTTCTGACAAAGGCTTTGGCTGGGAGAAGCTGCTGGACACAAAGAGGCAGAGGGTAGGTACAACCATCACTACATCAGAGATGCTTTGTGCCCATCCCTAAGGGCCAGTGTAAGCTACTCCCAGCTAGTTACAATGCTAAGGAAAATGCCACAGAATCCTACTTTTCACTCCCACTTTAATATTTGTGGAATTGATCTATTACACAATGTATGGAGACCTTCCATGCACCCAAAAACAAGTATAGTTGGCCAGTTATAATTCTGAACTAAAAGTATGCTTACATTTTCATGTGGTGATATAAATCATAAATTTTTCATGTTGTATGTCTCTGTGTGTTTTATGTCTGACTGTCTGTGTCTGCATATTTGTGTGTAGGTGCATACATGCCATGGTTCATGTGTGGAAATCAGAAGACAACCATGGGTATAGCGGTCCATCTTCCATCATGCTTGGTCTCATTCACCCCAGCTTTACACTAGACTAGCTGGTCTGTTTGGCAGGGGGTGGGCGTCTCCTGTCTCTGTCTCCCATCTGTTAGAACATTGGTCTTATGAAGTGCTATTATGTCAAGATCAAAAGTGCTGGGGGTTCAAACTCTGTACTCTGCCCACCTAGCGATCTCCCCAGCCCACAGAGTAGATTCTAAAGTACTTTTTGAACTAGATCAAAGCCCAAGATTAGCATTTGGCTATGGATGTAGGACCATCAGTCATGTGCTTTTCTGGACTACTTGTCTAGATTCAGGCTCCAGCCTTTAATGGCAGTCTTCCAAGAAGAAAGTGGGAGCATAATGTAACCAGGTAACAAATATTTCTGGTAAGAATATGTTACTAGATTTTGAAATAAATACAGCATGACTAACATGAAAAAATGATGCAGTATAAACCTCTTAAATGTCAAAAGGCAGGATGTAATGACTTGGATATTTTATTTTGACTTTACATGCGGTGTTAAAAACCCAAAGTACATATTATTTACACATCCACAATACAAGTTTACAAGATATCTATACATGTTAAAGTACTCTATAAAACAGTATAGAGCCACTTCACTTTAGGGTTATTTTTTATGCCGTACCATTAAAAAAGATACAATCTGTGTTTACCTTTGCACAAATGGATAAAGCATTTAAAATTAAATTAACAGAATAGAGACTAGAATCCATGTTAGAAAATTCAACATAAATACTGATAGAACTCACAGTACACTCTAAGGCAGCACAATGTTACAAAATGTTATCGGGGTCACACAGAGTTACCACGCTGGGATTAATATTGGTAAGGTAAATGCAAACACGTTGTTGGTGGCAGACTGACTGCGTAGTGCTTATTGTTGGTTGGTTTAATTGATTAAATTGTAATATTTTAGTTGCAAACCTGAAGTAGTTTGAGAACAGGTGTTTCAGCTTTTGAACTTCCAAGAAATCACAGGGAATCATTTTTCTCTAGAAAAGAATGTTCTTGAAGGAAAAGGCCAACTCCAACAGTATTCTACATCCTGTATAAAAATGATCTGGTGTTCTGCAACCATTCCTTCCCGCAAGTAACGCATACCATCGGCACTGTCCCAAGATGAACTTCATCTGACTGAGTCAGGAGCCTTCCTCAGCTGTGGTAATGTTGGGTAAATGACTGGGTGATGTACAGTGGGTTAACCAAAGTCGTCAGTAGGCTGCACATCATCAGCCATTAGTGGGCTCTGCCAAGCTACACAGAAATGACTTTAGACATGGTTTCCGCAGGTGCCACGTCCCCCTGGGAATCCTCATCTGACTTCACATTATCAGAAGAGCAGGGGTGGAATGTTTATCATGGCAAAGGTGGGTACTTCTTCTGATTCTCTCTCTGTCTCATGTGTGTGTGTGTGTGTGTGTGTGTGTGTGTGTGTGTGGTGTAGGGGTTCAACAACAAATTGCTCCAGGTTGCTTTATGACTTTGTAAGAAGTCTTCAGTGGCTGGCTGAAAAACACTTACGACTGGCACATGGGAAATGATGCACTATAGTGGAAACACTCAACATACTGCAGAATTCTACCACTCTCGTGAATAAGGCACAAAATGCACAGATCCGGGTAAACTCACATGTGGTATTTACAGTCGACTGTCATTGCCTGCATGACTCAGGAAAAATCCTCAGAACACAACACAGAGGACAGGATGACACCACTGATGGGTTTTCACACCCTCCCTGATAAGCCAATTTGTAATATCTTTTCTGTCTCTCTCTTTTGTCCTCTGTTTTGGTTTTCTCTTTTTGCCTTGTGGGAGGGAAGAGTTAACAGAGAAAATTTTTGCTGTATGGAAAGTAAAATAAAATAAAATCAATCAAAAGAAACACTTATGAGTGTGTCCAGGGTTAAGTAGCGTGCCTCAGGCTTCGATTCACAGTGGACAGGTAAATGTTACTACTAAATACTGGTAGATACATCAAGAATACCTCTTCATATCTCTAACTTCTTAAGATGACAAATCTGGAATAGAAGTTTTGATGAATAGCAGCACAAAATTATTTAGAACTCTTAAGTGTTCTGACATTGGGTACCACATGGGTTAAGGTAATCATTTGACAGTCAAAGGAGCCTTGACTTTCCTCTTGGAGCTGAACACAATGGACTGGTAGGGGAGGAAGTTAGTTGTCTTCAGTCATGCTTAGTGTAAACAACTCCATAGTACAAAAAAATGCAATGGGCACCTAAATAAATCCTAATGGGTACAGAACTGTCTCACGTGTACACGCGTGTGCGCGCACACACACACACACACACACACACACACACACACACACACACCTACCTCTCTAACACAGTTTTGTTGGTGGCATCAAATTAAAAAAAAAAAAAAAACAGTGCCACACATGAAAAAAATGCTACAATTTGGGTCAAAGATTGAATTTTTTAGCAAACTGCTTGGTAATCTACAAGCTCATTTTGTTTTGAGACATTCCCATCTTTTCATTTTGACATTTGTGCAAGAGGCAAGGTGAATGCATACATATTAAAATGTTCACATTTAATGGGAAGACCACACATAATGGCAGTCTAAATTGAACCCATTTTCAAGTATTTGTTCAGTCTTCTGAGTACTGTGTCAGCTCTATACACTGGTGAAGGGAGCCCCTTCCAGGCTACACATCCCCTTCAGCTTCAAACAAGAGAAATGGAATGACCAGTACCTCCCTCTGTTTCAGGCCAGTACACAGAAGCCTTGCTGCAGTAGCTACATGTGGCAAGTTCTGATGTTACCAAAGTTACAAAGTTTCTTTGGCTACTTGTTTCTCTGAAAATACAAGCAGGTATCTTGTCTTAAGGTACCCTCACAGCGACCTCTCAACACAAGGGACAGGATAAAGCCACACAGGAATAGCACACTTGAGGCCTAGTAAGTGTATTTGTTCAGTGGTCTGACAGGTGTGGTTTGAGGAACAAAGGAAGGCTTTGGTGGCACGTCAGGTTTTAAGGATGGTGTCCTCTTTAGTCCCGTCCTGGGTAGGGTGCCATTACTGGTGTAGCTGCTCTGTCTGGAGAGGGAAGGCTGCAGGTGGACACTCACAGGTGTCCCCTGAATATAGTCCACCTTCGCCCCTGTGGGAGTGGGCATATATCCTCCACGGTTCATGCTCGGCTGTCTGGATAACAAAACACCATTTGGTGAGTTTAAGTTTTTAGGCACAGCTGATATAGAGTGCCTCTGGGAGGAATTTTTATGATAGCCCCTTTGTCTTTCTAGAGATGTCATTGGGACCCCAGGAGTGGTGGGGACATCTACTCTCTTAGTTGGACTATTTCTGGGGAGTGTTGAGGGAGGGGAGTACAAAGATGCCTCCCGGTTAGGGACCTTGGGTGGGACCTCAGACATAGGCCCTACTGGGTCCAGCATGAGGGTCTGATGGGCCATATGGATTTCTCCCATGATGGCTTTGGGATTACTGTTTGGGTCATTTAGATGCTTCAGGAGATCATTAAGGGTGTTTCTGGAATCCACAGAACGTCGGTGTTCCCTCTTACTAGACGACTTTGTAAGAGGGTGGTCGATGTTTTGAAGTTTCTTTTCGGCTTTGTGAGCATTAGAGTTTGAAAATGATGTATTGTAGTCATGGGTGGCATTTGGAAGAACAATGGCACTGGGGATATGCCCGTGACTTAATGGGGAGTGGGGTGGAGGACTAGAAGGAAAAAACTGAGGATGTTCTTTCCTTGAAGCACCATGGCCGTGGGCCTTGTCAGAGTGGCTCTTCATGGCCTGCAGGGTCTTCTGGTGGAGTACAGGTGTGGACTCTGGTGTAGGGAGAGCAGCCAGCTCTGGAGGCTGGCCTCGGTGGTCCATGACCATGGATTTTGTATCCGTGTTGGGTGGCAGCTCCTTCCGACTGGTCAGCAGGTTGCTATAGAGTTTAGGAGAATCGATGTTCTGTTGGTATTCCTTCACGGGACTGTCAAAGAGACCGTTAAGCTTGGCGAAGCTTCCACTGGAGTCTGTGCAGGACTGAGCTGATTCCGCATCCTTATGCATCTTCCTGTTCTTTCGAACAAACATGTCACGGTAGCAATACACAGCCACGCCTGCAATGAATGCACCCAAGACGAAAGCGGCAAACACACAGGTGATGAGGACATTCATGTGGACCATCTGGTTGGAGTCTCCAGACTGGACTTCCCACCGTACACCTGCAACAGACATGTGAAGACTTTGAAGGAGGTGCCTTAAAAAACAGTAAATATAAAAGAGCTTACCCTGAACCAAAACTACCTTCAGATGCTCCATATACCTTGCTTAAAGGATAGAGTAGATCGAAAAATTTCCCATGTATCCACCCCATCCCTGAAATCACAATACAATCTCCAGGAACATATATGCTTCCTGCAAAAGTCAACACGACTCTAATCTTCCAATGGCATACATTTTTCTCTCCATTTCCACAATCTCTTTTAAGCAGTTGGTTAGGGATTTAAGAGTTTCTATCTAAAGAGCAGAGTTAGAATTGTTTCAGAAAACATTTACCTTACAACTCTCACCTAATTCCTAAATCAGGATTAAAGAGGTACAGCTGAGGTTAAGGAAATGTCTGAATTAGCAAAAACACACATCACACTAAAATAGCTATGCTAATACAGTTGTGTTAACTAGAACAAAAGCGTAACTGGTCACAAACTAAAAGCAGGTACTTGGTCGGTGTTAAGTACAGATGTACACTTGTGCCTTTGCCTTCATGTTCTGTTTTGAAATTTCATCTTGGGATGAAATATTCATGAAGTATCTACTATGTAAGGAAACTGGGCAGTGTAAGAAAATACTCTATGTATTAGTTTAAGAATATCATTAAATATCTAGAGGTACTTGAGGAATACTTAAATTAGACCTAGGAAGTGAAGGGTGAGTTAGTTTGTAATTATTGGAAATTTTAATGCAACCACAGACATCTAAGAATCAATTAAAGCCATGTTAGTTTAAAAGGTATCCAAGTATGTTATATGTTACACATGCAGTTATCCCAGAATTAGAGTCAGAGCGACTGGGAGGGTTCTCTGGCATTAAGATAGTACTAAGGCCTTTAAATGTTAGTTGGTTTTAATCAGTTGTTAAAGTTATGGAATTTAATGGCATTGTGAAAGACCAGGAGAGAAAAGAATAAGGAAATGGTATTACTGAAGAAATCAAAACAGAAATGATGATTATAAAATTGTTTGCAATGAAAATATAAAAAAACAAAATCAACGGAAGTAAATCATAAATGACAAGGCAATGCCATAAGAACTGATTGGAAACCTGATACCACAGCTTATAGACAAAGGGATAGACTTTTTTTTTTTCTAGAGTATTAATTCTAATAAGCAAATTGATCAGGCAGCTTTTAAACTTCATCTGTCATGTGCTGAAAGCAGTCATTAGGGACAAGTACTATGTCATGCTTTACTGCTTGTGGCACCTGAGTGACTTGTCACCCCACATATCCATTCCACATTACATTGCAGTTGAAGATAAGTAAGGGGGCAGAGAAAGCCTTCTAAATAGAATTTTGGTAACATGATATTTGTCATCTGTGAGGTTTTGTTTTGTTTCTTTTTTTTTTTTTGATATTGTGAGGGTGACCCTCAAAATTCTCTGATATTCAGCAGGCTCTCAGTGTCTCCAGGCAGAAACCAATGCAGATTAGAAAGTCTGAGTGCCTGTTTCAGGGACTATGTCTTGGGCAGGAATGCACTCAGACTTAACCACAGGATAGCAAAGTCACTGTGGCCAGCAGTGCTAGAGGAAGGCACCTGCTGTTCTGAGTTTCAGCTCTGAGAGCCACGCTAGGAGTCAGGTTTCCATGCAGTTAGTGATGAGGTGCCTGGCCAGACCTTACCCTTTGGGATACCTGATATAGTATCAGTAAAATCAGAAGTGTATGGGTCATCTTGAACTACAAATTTCCGGGAGCTCGTCAGTTTAGGTCTCCAGGTATCAAGCACTTTAGATGTAATTTCTGGGCTACTTGCCACAGTGGCAACAGAAGATGAAGATACCTCCATGTCTGTGGTGGCAAACAGATGTCCATTAACATGGCTAGCGTCAGAAGAGTTTTCTGATTGCTTTGTTGCATTTTAAAGTCAAGTAAATGTTCTGAGAAATCCTATCCTACAATTTTGTAAAAGCACACCTGGGGGAACTAGATCAAATCCTTTTCTTGTAAGAGAAGCATAAAAACGGAAAGTTGACAACAAAGACATATTATGCAGGTTTTAAAAGTAAAGATACTGGAACATTCCTAACTGAAGCTTCCTCATGGAAAGGTAACACGAGTCCCCACTCAGGCTAGCTCTGCTTCTCTCCAGCTCTTGGGGACTCACTGAATTGATTTGTAATGTGTGTTGTACAGAGGACATTTTCGAATGGTTGGGGTCTATACCCTTCCCATCACTGGAGAAGCTACAATGGAATTACATTTAGAAAATACCTGGTCAAGTCCAAGTATACAGTTGATTTTGGACCTGATAAACCAGTTCTGCCTAAGAGGCCACTTTGGTTCTCCACTGCCTCCCGTGCATTTGTAGATGTCTCACTGCACTGAGCCTCCATCCACAGTGCAGCACAAACCTTGCTGTGTTCTCCGAAATGCCTGGGGAGTTTCTTCCAAAGAGTTAGCAGTAACTCATGCACAAGCAATGGCATTTACACACTGAATAAAGATGCTGGGACACATGAGATCGGTCATCCTTTTCTCCCCCCTGAGGGATGAAACTGATGTGAGCCCTGGAGGCAGCACAGACCGAAGAGCAGCTGAACCTTTCTGTATCTATTACCACTTTAACCTAAATTTCCACCAATATGTAAGCATACGCTTTCAGACACAGTATAGACTGATCCAACAGTTACAGATAGAGACTTCTAAACAAACACAGACAGATGTGCGTGGAGACCCCACTGTACATCGTCACACATCAAAATCCAGCTTCATTCAACTGAAGCTTCTTCCACACCACTGAGAACACAACATTCAGAGACTCCTGGGATTGCCACAAAACATTCAAAAAAAAAAAAAAGGTCTTTAAAACTTAGAAATACACATTTTTGAAAAATGTGTATTGTTCATTCCTTGATCTTATGAGAGGTGGGGAGAGAAGGGAGAAATTATGCAATCTGTCATCCACGGATGGCCAGAGGGAGCATTCACAATGCAAAGGGTCGAGAGAGAAGGAAGCTGGGCAGCCGGCGTGCAGCTGAAATGCAGTGTACGTCAACCCATTTGACTTTTCTTAAGGATGTGCCTTGGTCAATGATGAATCTTTAACATGCTACACATGGGAGGGCTGAGTAAGAAAACATCTCTCAGGACCTTCGGAGGGTTATGAGTCAAAGCAGAAAAATGAAGGGCTGCCAAACTGCGCAAAAGGAGGGGGAAAGGGGCTGAAAATGCTGAACTGAAGGAAAGAAAAGGTTGTTAATTCAAAAAAATTAAAAAAAACTAACCAGCTGTTGGACCGCCAAATATTTTGTAATCTGGTGTGGTTGAAGTAGGCAAACTTTCTAAAGGGATTAAAGGAACAAGTAATCAGTGAAAAGTAACTGAAAGAAAGAAAAAAGTTTATGAATTCCAAGTAATAGAAAAAAGTCAAAAGAAAAGACTACAAATTAAAAGTCTACTGGTTAGACTGCCTTTCTCTAGACTTTTTTTTTTTTTTTGTTTAACAAAAGTTCAAATGGTGAAGGAAAAGAAAAATTCAGAACCTTTTCTAATGGACCCCCATGAACAAACAGCTCAGCTTTTGCGAAGTTTAAGTTAAAGGCTAGGTGGTATGTGTCCTGAGTCATTATAAAGGCTGGTTGTAAAATAATGTTTGCGTGCAGACATAGTCAAAAGAAGCAGCCGGAGGGAAGGGACGTGTCTGTCTTACCGTGGCAGTCCCCTAGGTGGGCCGTGTTGCCGTACTCTGTGTCTTGCTCATATCCTCCAGCGCTGTGGTTATGGAAAGCAAAGAAGTCTTCGGTTAACAGCCTTCATAGAGACACAAGGGACAACCAGGACAGAGCCGAGAACACAGACTGGTTAGTGACAGTAAGCAGAGAGAATACACTGACGTTCAACAAACTTGCCATAGGAACTACTTGTTAGTTTATCGAGGATGTCTGAGAGAATGAAATGTTCTCTCTCCAGAATTCATTGCCCTCGGGGGTTGCTGTGTCTAAATCTCGTTTCCCTTTCAAATTTTAGATTTTCATTTTTTAAAACTTTCCCCACACCAGAAAACAGAAATGAAGGAAATGAAAAGCAATGTATCTGGAAACTTCAATTTTTTCGGCTGCTGATAGCCTGTGAGAAGACGGTCTGGTGGTCCAGTGTACTTACAGCATCCCTAGAGTCACTCTCTCACAAACTCCCTGGCTTAACCAGCCACAGTACGGGTCACGTGATGCGATGCAAGACCTGTAGAAAACCAAACAAACTGCGATGTGGATTTTCTTATCAGCACAGGACACGCCACTGGAAGAGCTGAAGTGAATAAAGGAAGGCGAGCTTACTTTTTACAGGATCCATAGCGCTCACAACGACTGAGGGGGATGCGGACAATGCAGCTGGAGAAGGCTACGTATAAAGCGTGGTGATCTTTGTCCAATTGTAAGGAGACGACCTTTCTGTCTTCCTCACTCTCAGCGCTGCACCTATTTTGTGGGTACATTTTGAAGACACATTGATGTCAAACCTGTACCAACTATACATGAGGCAGGACCTGGCAGCCAAGCAAGTCAAGTGCTTAATTCGAGAAATAATAATTATGGGATTCAGCTCCATGCTTTTGCATAGCTGATTACATTTCAAGCTGGACAAAGGTTAAAACTGCTTTCCTGGTTGAATGGAAGAGTGCACTGGACTCTAGACAAGGAGAAGGAGAAGGATGCTATTCTAATGTGTTTAAATCTTCCCATGCCAGAGGCCTCTAGGTGTCTGTCTCTTGTGTGCTATCTCCCCCACTTCCTTTTCATGTGTTTTAATTGCCCAACAACCTCAGTTCCCTGGTTAGAACACAATGCTAAACTCTAAGCATACCCTTTGTGCGCATGCTTACAACCAGCTGTGCCACACGCAGCATCCCGAAATAGATCTGCAAGGTAAGATGGTGCTAAGATGTTCTCATTTTTCACAGGTGAGAAAGAAGGGCTGACTTATTTTTAAACTCATCAGCTGTTCACCCTCTTTGCCCTAGTGGGCTTACAAAAACCAAACAAGCCTGAAAGGTATTTCAACGGAAAGATAAATAACAAAGGAAGGAATGAAACCCAAACGGAACCTGTAAAAATCACCACTAATTTAGAAGTCTGACAGGAAATGGCCAGATGAGATGCACACCAGGCATTTTTGAACAGAGCTGAAGAGATTTCTCCACAGACATACTCACTTGGCTTGGTTGTAAGCTTCAATCTCTTCCAGCAATACACTGTCATTCAAAGAGAAAGGACTGGTCTTTGCCAATACTTTAAGCACTATGCCAGCTTCAGAACCAACAAAGATGACGGTGTAGTTTTGGTAGGGCCCTGCCGAATGGTCCACTTCGATGGCTGTCAACCTGTACCTAGCAGAGGAAAGAGGCAAGTCAGACCGGGAGCCAGTGACAGAACTGTGAGGTAGAAGGAAACTACCTATAGACCCACCTGACCCGTGTCTTTGTGAACCAGGGCTCATCAGCAATGGGTGGAACAGCGGAGTCCATCAGGGGATGGGATTTGATGAAAGACAGCGTCTCATCTGGGAAGTCAATGGATGTTTTGTAAGCTTCTGCGAGGCCATGTTTGGCACAACAGCCAGGCCTGAAATGAAAACAGCGATCTTCAATCATTCTTTCACATAACCATATTGGAGGAGTAAGCATACAATCTAGAGAAAGTAGGTCAAGAGAGTAAGGAGTGACAGCAAAGCCAGAGGAGTAATAGCACCTCCCAGAATTCCATGGGCCCTTCAGGTCCACATGCACAGGTGTAACAATATACCATTTATTGGCTTTGTGGGGGCTGCCTCAGAGGGACTCCGTATGGGGGAGGGAGGATGGATAGATAGATGATAGATGGTTCCAATGTTCACGGTAGTTTTGTTCAATACAAAAACCGTTCAACTCTTTGCTTTACCTTGGCTTTGGTACTTTGTCTTCCGGAACTGCAGTCCAAACAGAGTCTGGGGTTTTCTGTTCTTTGAATCGTCCTTTGAACACTTTCTCAATGTCGTCCATGCTAAAGGCACAAACTGCAGAACCAGGGATGCTGAAAAATGAGAAAATCGTGAGGAAGGGGCTGACAATCGGGTCATGCCAGGTTCCAACAAGGAGAACAAAGAACCTCTGGGACCGGGGTCCTGCTTGTTCCCACCTGTTGAGCTGCGTGGTGAAGACCCCAATCACGGTGGGGATGCCATTGATTTGGATTATGTCTGTGATGGACTGCAGAACATCGAAGTAGAAAAAGGAATCTCCAGGGACTGAGCAGTTAAGCCGAGCCTTCAGGAAGGAAGTCCAGTGTTTCTCCAGGACCCGCTGTGAGCCACCCATGTCGTTTTTACAAATGCGAGCCACTCGGGAATACACAGCCTGCCCAGAGACAAAAGCCAAGCTATGGATGAGGTTATGAGCATGGAAGAGGAACACAGCAAAAATGCTGCTACTTAAGGCAGGGACAAAAACAAAAACAAAAACAAAATAGATGTCTGGCTCAAAGCAAGCTGCCCCCTCACTGGGCTTCTGCACAGTAAGAATGCAATGAAGAGTTATTCCCACACTGCCAAACATCTCCCTGAGACATGAGCTATCTATCTCCCTGGCTGAATGAAAACATGTCTGTACTTCTGTCTCTAAATTTTTCCATTGCTTCACATATTATTAATAAAATGTGCAGTCCTTGAATGTGGCCACAGAAGAGGCTGCTATACTTAAGGAGTCCATGGGCTTTTATTGAAACACTCTAAATTGAACAGGAAGGGTTCCCATTCTCCATTCTGCATTTTGGAAACGGTGACACCATCAATAGCTTTCTAAAGAGTAAAAAGGAAGCCTCCACTTTCTATGGTGATAGAAATAAAAATATGAAAGCTTTTGAAAGCCTGAGGAGGAAGCTGTTCCCATTCTGGTTGGAAACTGTTAGGTATTTCCCATCCATCAGCAGGACCGCCAGCAACCCAGTTCTCTTATTTGGCCTTATCAGCACTGAAACAAGAACTTTGAAACAAGACAGGGAAGCACCCATCACTCTACCAAAGTGGGTGGGATTCCATACAGTTTAAGTTCACAGTGCACATCAAGCTTATATACTTGCCTTGCCTAAGTTATTATGTTCCACAGCGATTTCTCTGAAGAAGAAATAGACATAGTTTCCATATTCTATGGCATGAAGAAAGTGTGGTTCTGAAAGAAAATTAAAAGCAAACCATTCTTAAAGGATGATTCAATTAGTGTAAGACCCCAACTGCCAGGTATGCTGCATAACTACCCTTGGAACAATGATTTCAACTAGTCCCAATATGGGTGTGTTCAAGCTTCAGGGAGCCTGTGTCTTTAAAGTCAGCTAATGGACTGTAAAAGGCCTACAGGGAAGTGATCTACAGCAAAGGTCTATGTTTCAACAGATTTACTCATTAACCTATTTAACTAGGGAAGAAAATCTCATATTGAGATAAAAAAACAATTTTCAGAATCTAAAGAACAAAATGACTTTATAAATATGAGTTTATCAGTCCTCACTACTAATGTTCCAACATAGGTGATGGGTATGGGAGGGTAGTACTGTGTGCACTTGGAGTTAGACAAATTGCCACATTAAGACAAGGTTTCTCCTTAGTTGCTGGGTTTTGCTTTGATCACTTGCATAACTGCCTGGATGAACTTACTCCCTGACATGTCTACTAGGCTGATCATTTCCTGTCAATGTCCCTTCATAAGCAAAACACCACAATTTTACTCTAGATGAACAATTCAAAGTCATGCCCTGAACTTCCTGGCAGCCTCAGCTGTTCCCACTTAACCCTTGTAACCATTCCCAATAACCCAATGACATTGCTCCTCATAGGTACCTTTTATCCATTTAGAATCATATTTTATTGTGCGAAGGGCAGATCCATCACCCATGCTTCTATAAATGACAGCATCACTGGCCAGGAAGTCGGCCACTGTGGCAGAATACAGTTTCCCATCTGAAACCAAAGTTATCATTTGGTAAAATAACCATAATTACCTAAGGTATGTTAGCATGGCTACCTTCTACAAGGTTTCACCTGTCAACAATATCTATGAAATAAATTATACCTGTGCTCACCCTCAACCTCTAACTGGCTGTCCTACGATATTACCTAATTTTACAGATGAGGGATCTAAACACCAAAAATTAAGAAATGTTCAGGGTCAGTGGCTTAGTTAATGACAGCCACGTGTGAGAATACTTACCCCAGTCAATGAGATACTCCTGTTTTTTGTTTATTTTTCACATATTCTTCCTAAAAATTTGTTCATTGGCTTTTGAAGCCTTTGAAATGCTTATGTCAAAGTATCTATCCAAAGTATGAGCTTTTTTTCTTCCTTTAAATGCTTTTGTATCTTCAATGTCATTAATCATTGATATTCAATACACCACAGCTTCTTACCGGCAAAGAGGGCAACATTGGTTTGTCTGGCATCAAATGGGCATCGTGCCAGGCCACTAATTTCTTCCCCATCATACTCTAAGGTATTCAACTGCAAGAGAAAAAAAAAAAAAAGAAAATAGCTGGTGTCACATCTGTTCAATTTACTTGTTTGAAGGCAATATTACTTTATTTATATTGAAATTCTATTTGAGGGATTCTGTTTTGTATTCTCATACAACATGAGAGATAAAACAAATCACTGGGTTACAGCAGAGAAGATTCAACTCTAATAGCAAACCAGTGAAGGAAAATATAGTTGAAGGGAAAACATTCATCATATGAAACATACTTACCCTATAGTATCTACACATTGGGTTGAAGGCATTGGTACCACAGACAAAAACCATCTCATCATTTCTTGGAACAAATACTTTGATGAAGTTGTGGCACTCATCCTAAAGGAAAAACAATTACATGACTGTCAGACATTTCCTACGCCGATGCTATGGTGGCAAGCCTACAAAGAAGGAGCATGGCAGGCACCCATCCTCGGCACTCACTTTATGCTTGCCTTTCATAGCACAATTTTCTCGATCCTGTTGTCTGGACCTCCATGTCAGCTTCTAGATTAACCAAGTAAAATCAAAGTTCAGTTTTAAAAGGATGCACTTTTGGAGCGGGCATTACTGAAGCTCAGAGGGAGTGTGAGCACATTCGCCCTCTGTAGCTAGCGGCTCACCTTGCTTGGTATGACCTCTGTTTTGGGGATTTCATTTAAGTTCACTGTATAGACTTGATCTCTGTTGGAAACAAGGCAGTAAGTCATATCGCGTGAATGCATAAACGCTAAGCTGTTTCTTATGTCATCTTTACAGCTCTGCCATTACTGTTCTTGGGAGATCATCAGGCTTTTCTGTGACTTGAATGAAGTTAACCAAGTACTTTTTCATTAGGGAGATGCTGTAGTGAATTACTATAGTCAAGGAGCAAAGGAGGCACTTCCCTCCAGGCTTGGGGTAAACTTACTGGGCATTAGCACAGGCACATTTCTGATATTTGCTTGAATAATTCTAAGTTAGAAACAAAGAATGATTTTTCCCCTGCTGCTTTAGGACAAAAGAATTTGATGTGTGATTTCTGGATGTGTCACAGAGGCCTGTAACTCTGTATTCTGTACCTGGTACCCAGCATGTTCTTCATGGAGAGTATTTTTGGCTACTTGCAATTCTTGATCACAATCACATATTAGTTTTTCATGAACTAGACACATTAATGCAAGCACCACAAGAGAAAAGAATTTTAATCTAATAAACCAACGAAAGGAAAATTACCTGCCAGCAATATAAAGTGTGTCTCGAATTTTCAACATCAGCTGAAAGTCCAGCCTATGCTGCGATTCGTTGCCTGAAGGGCGTCCTCTAAAAACCGGATATTGCCTTGAATCTGCAAGTAAAAATGGGCTAAACCATCAGTCAGGATTACAGAGTTGAAGAATCAATAGACAGCATTGATTAGCTGTATATAGTACTTGTAGGAAGGGTTTTAACTAAATTCCTTTCTTAAGGTCTTGAATACAAATTAGTAAAAGATGGAGAATGTCAGCAAATGTCTTTTTCTTTTTCTTTTTACTGAAATATGTAATTTCTATGTATGGACTGCTGCAGGATAGCGCCCAACAGAACTGGCTCAGTTTCTGCACAGCCAAGGAAAAGAATGCAAATGATTTAATGTGCAAAACATTGTAAAGACATATTAAAATCGGTCTCTGGTACTGAAAATGAATACACATAGAACAAAACATAAATAAAGCTTCCTTTGTAAATGACAATATGGCTTTGGGTGACTTACAGTGATAATCAACAGTGTTAAGGGGCTCGTCGTCTTCAGGGAAGCTGACTGCCCGTAACCTGGAGACCAGAAGGAACAGCACGCAGAAACAAAGCAGAAAGAACCTCATGGTGGGCCAAGAAGAAATCTGAGGGCCCTCCTCAGAAATCCCACCTAGCTACCTGGAAGACAAAAGCATGGAAAGACCTTTATGCTGCGGTGAAATTGGTTTCTCATTTGTAGATGATTCTATTTTTTGCCCACCTCTTCCCATAGCTCCCTATCTACCAAGACACCTGGCAGTGGTAGACAGGTATCTCCATGAACAGACAGATGGCAGCATCAAGCCCGGCCCAGCTAAAGCACCTGGTAAGCATATTGATGCTTTAGATTCATTTGCCAGAATTTGGGAGGCAACTCTGTGTCATCGAAGCAAAATCACCAGAACCATAAACAGAAGTGTTGGCTGCTGACTTGGCAAGGAAGCAGGCAAAGTAGGGATCAGAATTTTAATTAAACTCCAATCTGCATCCTTCCCCCAGTCCTGAAATACATAGATACAACACATCTCTTCCTCCCTCAAAATGCCCAAAGTGCCTTGAAAAGCCAGAGCTGGAGACCTTGCCCTCAGCCACTGGCTTTGTGTGTAAGTGCTGCCGAGTATCTAGCATCGCACAAGCCACCATTCAAACACTCTCAAACAGGTGTTTGGAAGACCAACTGGCAAAAAGTGATCAGTGACCTTGCATTAAGGTGAAAGGGACTAAAAAGAAATAAGACGATTTCATAAAAAAACAACCTGAAAATCAGGAGGTGAGAGAGTATAACAGCTGGTACCCAGTCTCTAGGGACACTGACATTCTAACATAAAACCATTCAGACATGAACCAATGTCCTAAATACACTGCCCTCTTCGCTTTATTGGGATTTGAGCTGTAGGGGGCCTTAGGGACCATCAGTCCCAACACCCTCCTTTGTTAGATGGGTAAACTAAAGGATGACAAAAAAACAAATTCACTCTGACTTTCATAGTGCCTAGAGGGCAAGGCTGGATTCCAGGGCAGTCAGCTGAGTCCCTGACCAGACTCTCTGCTCCAAACAAGACTGAGGAAATAAATGGGTGTTTTTCCTTCAAACAGCATTACAAAGAGACTTTTGAGAGCAATGGCTATAGTCATCATTTTTATTGAAGTTGTGTTTCCAAGATATTAAATCACACATTAAATATGTACAGTTACTGTAGATCAATATCCCAATAAAACCATGAAAACAGAACAGAGTTAAAAGATCTGTAAATGTTAGCAACTCATTGATAAAATAAATTGGGTTTTCTGGGCCAATGGGAGAAGCACCTCTGTGAGATTCCAAGGGTGTTGCTTTTCAGCAGGGCTGTCTTTTCAAAACTAAAGCTGTCACTTGAAGTGATCAAAAAATACCCTCCCTCTGTATCCCAAAGAAATGTGGGGCACGTTATTAGTAGCCATCTCAAATTCTGCAGCATACAATCAATCAATAAGTTAAAAAATGTGACTATGAATAGCACACTATTTCATTTGAACAAAAGTGTATGCCATATATGAGTGAGTATCTATCTATCTATCTATCTATCTATCTATCTATCTATCTATCTATCTCTATATCTATATCTATATCTATATCTCTATATATGTAAAGCTGTAGTTTTAAAAACAGGCCTACTTCTATACGGAAAAAAGAATGTTTTCATAAAATCTTTGTTAATAGATAATAAATCCAGCAGTAAGTTAACAAATAAAAATGTTTCACAAAAACCATGGGTGAATGGAAATGATGACAGCCCCATTCTGCACTCAAGCCTGTGACTGGATGGTATTCTACTATGGCTGGCTAACT
Source organism: Cricetulus griseus (assembly GCF_003668045.3). NCBI lineage: Eukaryota > Metazoa > Chordata > Mammalia > Rodentia > Cricetidae > Cricetulus > Cricetulus griseus. Next base: position 53,894,895 of record NC_048599.1, read on the forward strand.
GACCCTGGAATTGGCCTTCGATATCTAGGAGAACTGGCTCCTTATCTATAGAACATGGAAATAGCATCTCTTCTCTTCAGGGTAAAAGTGAATAAATGCCTGTAGAGTCTAAGCATAGTTAGCACTGTGTACAGCCAGCTTGACCTCAACAGCCCAAACAAGGTCTGGTAAAAAGCTGTGCTAAGAACTGATGGCAATTACAAATAAAAGGTCATTTAAAAAATACCAAAGGACTATGTTTAGAATAAAATTTACAGTAGATAGCCACTTATCAAACCTTCTCTTGAGAAATTTTACCAACCCAAACCCCTGACTGCATTGACTTCTAGTATTTCTTCCTCGCATGTTTTCAGTTGTAGCCTTATTCCCTTTGCCACATCTTCTGAAACAGCTTCTCCTGGTCTCGTTCCTTATGGCTTTCTGATTGTCAAGATCCCAGACAATTCTAGCAGCCTAAAAAGACTAATGATGCTCTAAACACCAAGTATGGCTGTGGCTCCAGTCCCAAACTGCATCTTCTGGATGGAAAGTCACTTGGCTTGCTCTTCCCAGAATCACGAAAAAGGATCTCAAACACTCAGTGCTCCTAAAGAAATGTAGAAAGATGTGTCTGGAAACAGAAAGTTCTGTGAGGCTTACTTCCAGCGCTCACACCAGCCAGGCTCACATTTGCCAGGCAGCATCTGTGTTTCCCAGCACAGGAAGCAGCCCTCATCCACAAGAATTTAAGCCAGGTCATGCTGACTCATTGCTAGCCCCTAGCTATGGCTGGGATGTCACATCCTGTAGCACCTCATCTGACACACACCACTTCTCCCTATACCCTGCCCGAGGCCAACCTAATCCTTCAAAACTCAAGCCCACCACCAAGGCTTTCTGCCATGAAGAAAGCTTTATTAACAACAACAACACAATTTAAAATACTGCTGATGCTATACATGGCACTTGTTGTTATACATATGACAAAGGAGGGGGGGCTGTGTGTATGAGGGTGTGCATGCAGAAAGAATCTGGAAGTCCATCTGAAAAATGGACTAGATAGAGGAATGGTCTGCATAGAAATCCTTCAAGTTATTAAGGTTTTTGAGACATGGTGTCACTATGTGTTCTAGGCTAGCTTTGAGCTCACTAGGTTGTCCAGCTGGCTCTGAAGCTCAATCTCCTACCTGCTGGAACTAGAGATGTGTTACCCCATGTCTGCCATGCTGGGCTCAAAGGGATCGGCACACTAGTCAGGTGATAGATAAGTCAGACAAAATGCTGAAAAGGATACAGACTGCAGGCTAGAAAAGGCTAACATTTGCCTGTGACATCTACTCCCTGGATCAGGACTTGACTCAGTTTATCAAACGCAAAACAAGAGCAATTGTCTTTACCATCTCATTGGTCCTTCTGGAGGTTAGATGAAATAACCCACAGATGACATCTAACACTACTGATTGACAGCAAATCCTAGTAGCTTTTTAGTAAATATTGTTTCATCTCATTAGGCAACAAAGATATGAAGGCAATCAATCCCTCTTCTCTCGTTAGGTTGACACATATGCAAAACTCGATGTGTTCACATCACCACTATGATGGGGTTTTCCTGCAGGACAAGGTCCAGTTCCATAAATGCAGATGCCTCCACTGAGGAGGAGGGACTACTTTCCCCAAAGAAAGCTTATGAAGACAGTATCCTTGGTGGGGCTACTCTGTTTAGCTAGAAAGCAGTGATACACAGATACACATATTTTGTCATTATATTGCCATTGAATCAAAAAGAAAAGGGGGGAAAAAAGCTCTTAAAAGGAGCTCCAGGAGTGAACTCCACAGTCACACCTGATTTTACTCTATGGGAGTAAATTTTTACTCTAATTTTTAATTTATGCAAATGTGAATACAACTAGAAAGAAAAACAATATTTTTGGCAGCCTGAAGGGTAACATATCAAAGACTGCAACCAGTAAATATCAAAAAGCCATGATTTATAGCCCGGAAAAGTGGTATCATAGGAAAGGGAAGAAACAGGAGACCAAAGCTTCAATTCATCCAACCTAACCTTCAGCAGGCTGACCTCCAGAATGATGGCTGTAGAGTTCTCCCATTCTATCTGTTCTCAAGAAAAGAGAAGGTGATCGATCCTGTGTTAGTCTCCTCTGAAATTAAACCACTCTATCCTGCAAAGGAACTCCGTAACAGGGAGGGGAACAACAACAACAACAATAAAATAGCTTCCAGAATACCCTGAAACTGACCAGAGTCACCGTCCTCCTCCCAGCCAGAGAAAGCAGAGACCAGCTGCAAGGAAGCCTGAGAGGAGGACAGCAGCACGAAAGACTCAGCCAACAGGAAGAGATTTAGATCCATTGAGGTACCTGGAAAGGACACTCTCCAACCTGTTGAGCTGCCTGTAGGCTGTGGAGTGAGCTCCAGGTTCCAGCTTTTGTAGGCTGTCACCAAAGCTGGGGTGGGCTTTGGTGATGCGGCTGTGTTTGAGTCACTAATGTTCCTGTAAGGAAGCAACCCCTCACCCATATTCCTGTAAGCAACTACAATAAAATTTGTTGGTTCACTAATTTGGACTTTGGTGCTAACCATACTTGGGTCTATTGTGGGTTCCCTATCTGGGGTGAGAAGAGAAGTATATTTCATCTGCCCAGGAAAAACTTTGTCACACAAAGGTAGTATCGCATTACCCTGTTACCCAGAGACAACTGCTACACAACGTTCAATATTAAACACCCATTACTGCATATTCCAATCTTTTGTGGAGACAAAGTAACAAAACTAGGTCTATAGATAAACTATACATTAGAGTTATCAAGAATACATTTTTTTTAAAAAAAACAAAAACAAAAACAAAAAACCATGTCGTCTGAAAGACAGACACAGGTGGATCTCTATGTTGTGAGGCTAGTCGGGTCTACTTAAGAGTCACAAGCTAGTCAGAGCAACAAGTGAGAGCCTGTCTCAAAACAAGCAAGCAAGCAAGCAAACAAACAAACCTGGCAGATTTTATCTAAGGATAAAGATGACAAAGGGAATTCCACCAAAGAACCAGAATCCATAAAGCAGAATTAAGTGGAAATTTTATGGGAAAATCTACATGTAACTTAAAATTCTTAACAATTGTGGTTAAAGTTTGGTTATCAGACAGAAATATGGAGAGCTGAAACACTGAAAAAAAGAAAAGCAGAAAAAAGTAAAAACAAAAAGACATGGTGTTTAGAGAGAAAAATAACAGAAGGAATATTTAACAAAGTAATGTCAGTATTTTTTCCAAAATTGACGAAAGACTGTAAGCTATCCATTAATAAAAACTCTAAGACCTTCTAAATAGAAAGAAAAACCAAAATTAGACATATTATACTGTAGATACTGAAAACAAAGACAACTTTAAAAAACATTAAAAGCTAAAAACTATGTATTTCTTTCAAAAGAACAAGCATGGTCCTGACAGCTGACTTATCAATAGAAATGATGGAAGGCAGTAGACCATAGAATGACATTTTTTAAAGTGTTGAAAGAAAATACATTTCCAGCATAGACTTCTGTGAGCAGTGAGGATAGTTTTTATTGTTTCTTTTTTTAAAAACACAAGAATGTTTTATACAAACAAAATCATAAGAAATTTTCTGTTAGCAGACCCAAACTAAAAGGTTTTAGACACAAGAGTTTACCCCAGGAGTCAAAGCAATCCCTTTTATATTTATAGAATAGTGGTCAGACTTGACATCCATGACTCCCAGATAAAGAAGCTGATACCTAGTCTCTGGCCTTCTGAAAGCCCCTTGGCATCCAAGAAAGAAAGAAAACAACAAATCCAGTCCCTCCCCATTGGTTTCTAGTCCCTTCCCTTCCTACCTGTGTCCCAAAACCACCGTGGCTCAAAGAGCAGCACTTCAGCAGCCTTTCCACCAGGATCTAGAAGCTGCCTGCCTTCTTCTGGCTTCCTAATGACTCTTCCGGCCCTCAAGCTGTGGCTTTGGTTACCAAGGTTCACTTCCTACTTCTCTTCCATTTTGTCTGATAATATCTTAGTTTCTAGAGCTTTCCAAAGATTCCAGTGGTTCCCACACTCATGAGCCCACCCTGTGACTCAAAAACGATTATCAAGTCAAAAGTCAAGCTTGGCTCAGTTGGATCCAAATCCTGTTTGCTTCCCTAATTTTATTCTTGCTGCTCATTCTTCTCATCAGAACCTTTAGCCCACTAACTGCTCTTTCCTCTCCAGTCTCAACATTCCTCTCAGACACTATAATTAAAGGTCATGTATTTCTTGAATGTGTCTATAGATGCTGCAGACTCTTCTGCCTACAAGAACCTTCTTGCAAGGGCCCTATCTTGGACAAATAGCCACTAATCTCCATATTTACTCTACAGCATGGAAAATTTGCTGTGATTTAGCCACAATGAACAGAGTTCTTCACCACCAACTACAATTTCAGACTCCAAGGAGATGCTGGTTTGCTTTCTAAACTTGAGTATTATCTAACAAACTTAAAACTTTCTGATTTTCCTCAAAGACGTGGCATCCTTTCTAGTTACAACTGACAGTCCACATAACCCTCCATTCTGCCCTCAGCAAAATAACCAAGACAGAAAACAGAGCATCTTCAGTACATTGCCTCATTCCAAGATACACTGACTCTTCCTTGTGTTCTTTATAGACAACTTCTGAAGTCTTTTCTCCATATGGCATGTGTGCACGCATGTGCACAAGCACATATGATATGCATTCACCTGGGCATCTATGTATCTGAGTGGGGTGTGCCAATATGCATGAGGTCAGAGGCTAGTATTATATGTCTTCCTTCATCTCCAGGGTCTCTTAGTGAACCTGGAGCTCTTTTGCTGGTGATGATAAGCCTGCAGCTCCCCCATTCCCCGGCCAATCACCTCAGGATTGGGGCTAGACATGAATGTTGTGACGCCCAGCTTTTACATAGGTTAGGGGGATCTGAATTCAGGTCTGTGCAATAAGCACTTTGTCCACTGAGCTTTCTCCCCAGACTCTTCACCTTCAGTCTTTTCTGAATGGAAAGAACATAGTCTCCAACACCCCCTCTCTTCCCTTTCTCTCCCCCTCTCTCATATAACACAACTTCTATTTTATAACTGACTGAATACTGTTGGGTGTTTGTCTGTGTCTCAACTCTCATCTCATTAAAAGAACAAAAAGTCCCACACCTCAGGTCCTGCAACTACCCTCTCTTTCCTCCCTTGCATTCACAGAGGGTTAAGTTCTTCATTCTCACTATCATCATGTCCTCACCTCCTCCTCAGTCATGATATCCTGACTTCTTCCTCTTCTAAAGGAGGCCTCTCTGTGAAGACACTGAATACAAGAGACATTTACAGCCCTGGGTCACACTCTGCCCAAGGTCCTTTAGTCACATCTGTCTGTTTACAGAAGTCCCTAATTCAGCTAGACAAGGTCTTAAACTACAGCCCAGGTTGTCCTGGAAGTTCAAGTCCAGACTGGCCTTGAATTCTCAAATTCTTGTACAGCCTACTCATGCTGTGACTTCAAGCTTGAAACACCACACTTGGCTCCTCCCAGCATTTTAAAACACTACCTTTCTGTGTTCTTTCTTTTGTCACAGTCTTCTGAGCATTCATTCACCCTCTTGTTTGTCTCCTCTTTAATTTTTTCGTCTCCAGACAGTCTCACCAAGTTGGCCTCAAACTTGGAGGTCCTCCTGCTTTATCCTTTGCAGCCCTAGGATTAACTGTGTGCCACCATGCCTGGCTCTCCCATTCACTTTCTAGATGCAACAAGAATTATCTTTCCAAGATATAAACCTTAGCACGTGACTGCCTAGCCCTCCAAAAACTTCATATTAAAACCCCAGTATTTTGAATGTGGCCTTCTGGATTGTTCTCATCCTGAGTCCTCTCCTTTTCAGCTCCATGTTGAGCCTCCATCCCTCCTAACAGGCATTTCTGCTACCTTGGCATAGTGTTGGGCACTGGAATATGGTTATGTGTCACTGGCACTGACAAAGAATTCTCCTACTTATCTTCTCCTCTTCCTCTGTGTCCCATTCACCTTTTCCTGTTCATTTTTTTTTTCCTTTTTAGAGATAGTGTGTCTTATTATGTAACCCTGGTTGGCCTGAGACCCACTATGTAGCCTATTCTACAAACTTCCATCAGCCTTCCTGCCTGTGATTGCTGAGTATTGGGATTACACACACCAAACACACACACACACACACACACACACACACACACACACACACACACACACACCCCACCCTGACTGACTCAGATACAGGTTCCTGACTTCTGTTCTTGCCTCCTTTATCACAAGATTTTAGACCCCCACCCCCACCCCAAACTTCTTTTGTCCTGGAGGGATGTCTGCCTGGGTCATCAATGCTGGAGGCAATGTCCAAGGAACTGAGCATAAAGGAGTAAACAAAAGGACTAATCAAGAGTCATGAATTGACACAGCCCTTCAGACTCCTTAGGGCAACAGGAGCTTTTTGGACTCCAATTTAATTTAGATTCATATCAAACTATTAAACAGCAAGAGAAGGTAGCAGACTCCAGGAAGACAGGCATCTGGGGCTCCACTCTCAACAACACTACTTCACTGAGAATGCTGTGGATTACAGGGAGACGGGGAAGATTTGGAACTAAAGAATGCCATCCACCTGGAATCTGGAATTGATAAGAATGATGGCCCTCAGAGTTACAAACATTATAGGTCTACTGTCTGACAGCCTTGCACGACAGGATGGGAATGGAACAATGGGCGTGGGAAAACTGAAAGAAAGGAAAGAAGCAAGTTAATTGCTATTCCTTGAAGTCTACCATGACATGGGACAGACACTGAAGGTCAGTGATGGAAGAGGATTTTTAGATTTCTTTCACACTCACTTGTCTGAATTTTATAGAGTAGTGTGCTCTGTGCAGGACTTTGTTTGGACTTTAATCAGCAATTTACAGAAGTATGTAATCAGAATGGTAGATGGCATGACTTTTGGGTTGTAAGCAAGAAATAAGCTCAGTACTATGTGTGGTGACATGTCAGGCCCATAAGCCACCAGTAGGTGTGTGCAGACTCCAGAGAGACCCTTAAGTAGTGTTGGGAGAGGGTCATCTGGATCCTACACAGTATGGTATAGATGGATGTTTCTGTCCCACCCGGTCTTGCTGCCACTTCATCCCAAATAAACTCACAGAGGCTTATATTAATTATAAACTGTTTGGTCTGTGGCTTAGGTTTCTTATTGACTAGCTCTCTCTTCACTATTGTTTCTATTAATCTGTGTATCTCCACCTGGTTTTTGGCTCACTGGTAATTCTGTGGGTCTCTTGCTTCCCTGGCAGCTACATGGCATTTCTCCCTTGCAACTCACTTTCTGCATTCATCTTCCCAGCATTCTCCTTGTCTGGTAGCCCCACCTATACTTCCTGCCTGTCCATCGGCCTTTAACAGCTTTATTCATCAACCATGAAGAGAAACATATAATCACAGGATGCAGAATGACACCCCCCCATCAGTGTGGATGTTGTCTCATCCAGGCTCCCAAGGACGTAGCCTAATGAGGTGTCTTGGAGAAGAGGTGCTCTTTCATTGAAGAGATCTCTCCTGCAAGCCTATTCAGCACACGTGCTTTTTAACTGGTTCCTATTAGGAATGAATGCATCTTCTTATCTTATGAAGCAAGAAGGAGGCCTGGACTCCAAGACCCTCTACCCTCTGGTGATATATATGGCTAGAAGGAAGAGGTGTCCAGCACGATCATGTTAATGGCAGGCTATAATTAACCCCTAAAACTTTATTCTGTGATATACTGAGGAATTGACAATGCATCTGTCTGATTGAACTTCACCAGGGTGGAGCCCTGCAGAAGTAGGAGAATCTGGTTGGATGTGCTTGCCCAGTATCATCAGAAACATGCAGGAAGTCTCCTTCCACTGTCAGTGAGAAGAAAGATACCAGGTTACTGGAGACCTGGGTCTACAAATTGCTGTGTGTCTTACACAACTTGTTCCACTCCTCTGCCCTAAGTTTCTTCACTTGTTATACCAAAGTGACTAGCATCTGAACCTTCATTTAAGAGGTAAGGCTCTGAATTTCCTTTCAGCTACCTTCTTGGATCAATATTAACCTGGTGCAACCCCAACCCACCCTGGGCTCCCCTTTCTCATCATAAAAACACCCCAAAGCTTGTCTGATCATAAACAAGCTCTTCCTAACTCTGAGGCTGTTTGTACCACATCCCACTTTCCACCTCCTTTCCCAGCCAGGCTTCTTTAATGAGCAACTTGAACCGATTAGTCTCCATTTTATCACTTTTAACCTATTTGGGACTACTTTAATTCCTGCCCATCAATAATCAAGTCCAAGGCAATCCTTATTTTAAGGCCTGCTTTATCAAGTCATGGAGTCAGTCATGCTGCACACAGTCTTGCTGGTCACCCCTGTGGTTCTTGATACTTTCTTCTCTTTTGATGGGCTGATCCAGAACTCTCCAGCTGCCATAGATCAGCATCCTCCTCCAGCTCATCTCTAGAAGCCAATTCTGTTCTTCAGGTCTCAGCCAGAGCCTCTAGAGAGTCACTCACCTCACACTCGCCTGCTTCACTGTAGCCAGCTCCTCAGATCTAAAATCCTCATGTTCAGCACAGACCATGTTCCTACCCCAGATCCAGCCACCTAATCCTCTGCTACATGCAGTTCATTTTTCTACGGGCCAAAAAACTAAACCCAAAAGTCCTCACTTGGACTTCATCTTCTGAACAAGCCTCCAGGTACAGGCTCACTGCTCACAGTGCCTGGATTCAAATCCACTTAACATTATTTTCTAGTCATGGAACTCTGGGCATGTCCCTTAACCATGACACCATGTAAACCCTTCTACAGAACTCATCAGAGTACAAGTCTCTACTAAATTTGGAAGGTAACATTTCTTTGATAGATATTTGCAAACAGTCTCTCAGAGAGATGAGACGGCTGGATGTCATATCATTCTCTCTCACCCCAGGATCAGACACAGAGCCTGGCCTCAAGGAGGATGCCTATAAATACTTAATAGTTAAGGAAGTATGAATCCATGAGGAAGGTAGCACATGACTGGCTTACATGTCAGGATGAATGCTGATACAGTGGATGCGTGCTCTCTCATGGCTTGTGTTTGCAATCTACATGAGCCCTGGGGCCATGAGTTTCAGGCTGTGAAACCAAAAGGCTGTCTACAAATGGCAACAAATGCTGATTTCCACATCTGCCCATCACTAGTAAACTAGTCCTCGGTACAAGAGGAATCCAGAACAAAGAACTAAGTGTGATTCCATTTCCCAAACATCCCTACCCCGTATCCCATTTCTGCTCACTTTGTAGCTTTCCTGAAATAGAGGAGAGAAGAGTGGTTCTTGAGAGAGGTGCTCTCAGTGCATAAGTCTGTCCAGGAAGTCTACTTGATTTGATCCCATTACCCAGCAGATGTCATAGGAAATCAGCCTGTCTCCCACCTGGCCTAGGCCTGAAATGCTGCCTTGGAAAGTTCTTTCCTTTGGTAGGTGGCCATTTTCCTGTTTGAAAGTAAGTTGTACTAAAGCACAGTGTTGGTCAGATCAGCATGAACACACTCACAATTTCTTTTCTTAGGGCTAGATTCTGACAGAGAAAAAGGGGCAGTGGGTACCACATGGGGAGGGAAGGCAGGAGAGGAGGCACAGAGCCTGTTTGTCCATTATTAACGGCTCGCTTTCAAAAAATTCTATAGTATCCAAAACTTCAACAATTCTGATTATTTCCAGTTTATTTTATGTGCATGAGAAAAGCTGTCAAGTTAAAGAAGTTTTGTGAAAAATCAACAGGTTTTCATTATGTGTCCCGGATGTTCTTAAATCAATGAACACTACTATCAGAATTGGTAATGCTTCGGTGATTCTATTAATAATTTGAAGAGGAACTGAAGTGAAAACAAATTGAGCAGGAAGGGACAGAAAACAGGATCTAACCTGTCTTTTGCCAAATTCTAAGTAACCCTGAAAGGGTATTGCACAATGTGTCCTGTAATCAGAACCATTGCTCTGGGGCAGATAATTCCAGTCAAAACTTGCCTACAAGTTTTTGCCTGTCAACCTCAACTCAGAGAGGATAACAATTTTTTTTTAAAGCTAAACTGTTCTAGCAACAATCCTGATTTTAGGTGGAAAATAACACAAGCATCTAATGAGAAGAAGAGGGCTAGATCTCAGCAGAAAGGACACCCTATCGGCAACAATGACAAACTACTGAGCTCAAGATGAGGACCAGCTCTTTGAGAATATAAACAGGAACCTTTTGCAATCAAAAAAGAAAAAAAAATATACAGCAGGAGACTACTGTGGCAGGAATGAGCAATGAAGTCTTGTGTTTTTATTATTATTTTTACCCAAAGGCCAGAATGGTTTCCAAGGCTAACTAGTTAGCAGAGACAGCATTAACAGCAAGGTCATCCATCATTATCTGTTCTCCACTACAGGTCCCAGGCAGGCTGCTCCCTTTGTTTGGCCTCTAGAAAAAACAACTACTCTAGAAAGAAGGACCAGGCTCCTGGGATGACTTGATGCCAAAGGCCCCAGCTTGTCTTTGGAACACCAGCTTACTCCACCAGATGACCTGCTGTGGCTGCCATATGGCCTGTATGTGACATTCTGCTTGGGATAATGGGGCCTGGGTGTGTGCCTGGTTCTGCCCACAGGGTCGGGATGACAGAAGTAAGGAATGTGTGTTCTTATTCTACCAACACGTCAGGTCAGATGTGACCACTCTGTAGCTTTATCTTTTAATATTATTCAAGGTGCCTTTTCAGCAAGTGGAGTCGAAGGAGGACTACTGCTATTATTTCTGTCTGGCAAGGGAAGAAAATAAGAAGGGAAATTAAGAGACTTAGGAGGCAGGAGTCCCAAAGCTGGTTCACAGCAGCAGGTCTGCCTTGGAGTCCAGTGAACTCTGTTTATCACCAGGAGAGCAGCAGTGGTGTCCTGTTTTGAAATTGTTGACAGGTTTACAGAAGAGATAAAATTCTAACCATTCCTGGACATTTGCTCAACAATATTCATAATAGCCAGATTTTGGAAACAACCTAGATGCCCCTCAACTGAAGATTAGATAAAGAAAATGTGATACATTTACACAATGGAGTACTACTCAGTGGTAAGAAACAATGGCATCCTAAAATTTGTAGGCAAATGGTCAGAACTAGAAAAAGAAAAAAAAAAAAAAAACATCTTGAGCGGAAATAACTCAGACCCAGAAAGACAAATATAGTATGTACTCACTCATAAGTGGATACCAGACATAAAGCAGAAGACACTCAGCCTACAATCTACAACCCCAGAGAAACTACAACCCTCTTCTAGAAACAGATGGAAGCAGATGCAGAAATCCACAACAACCATTTGGCTAAGCTCCTGGAGTACAACAGAAGTGAAGGGGTAGTGATAATATGAACAAAGGAGTCAAGACCATGATGGGGAAACCCACAGAATCAGCTGATCCGAGCTAGTGAGAGACCACTGACTCAGGTCTGACAAATGGGGAACCTGTGTAAGACCAAACTAGACTCCCTTAATATAGGTGACAATGGTGCAACTGGGACAATATATGAGGCCACTGGTAGTGGATCCAACATCTAACACTAATGCACAAAATGACTTAGTAGAGATTCATTCTATATGGAGAGATACCTTGCTCAGCCTAGACACAGGGGTATAGGGGGTGGGGAGGTGCCTTGGTCCTGCCTCAACTAGATGATGGGACAGACTTAGTAGACTTCCTAGGGAAGGCCTTACCCTCTCTCAGGAGCAGATGGGAGGTAGGGTGGAGGGAGTGGCAGAAGTGGAAGGAACTGGGATTGGAATGTAAAAAATAAATAAATTAAAAAAATTTCTAACCATCCAGAGAGAGAGAAAGGTATTTAATATCAAATGAAAGAGCATTTAAGGCCAGGAACTGTAGGTCTGTTATCCAGTGTTCAGCCACCTTTTATCCTCTGTCTGAACACACAGAGACATGTATGTAATAGCAAGTTTCTATGACAGAGAAGTTTCTACACAGACAGACCTAACGGATCATTACAAAGCATCATCAGCTGTCCACAAGGTTCTGACTTGTTTGACAAGTAGAGGGATGGGGGCAGGACTTTGTTCTACTGTTGCAACTCCATTGAGTCACAAGTTTGCTTGCCCCCACAAATAATTACTTTTTTGACAGATAAATTTCTGTTGTGTGGATGGAAATTCCTAGAGAGTTAGACCCAGCCCACTAGTCCAGTACCAAAAATGAAGCTATGATTAAGAATGAGGACCAGCTGGGTTTGATGGTCAAGCAGAATTCCCAGGAGGGCCCACATAGGTATGGACCACAGCTCAACTGCAACACTCTGATGGTGCACTTTGGAAACCTTTGGCCCCACAGAGGCAGAACTGGAGTCTGGGGGAAATGCACACATATTCTCAGGATCTCAGCTGCTAAGTTTTACTAAATAGGACAAAGGTGTTAGCAGAAGTGGATTCTTCTGCTGTCATCTTCGTACTCCAACCACTACTTAACAGTGGAATATAGGCTAATGAGTAGTGTTCTGAGGATGGGCTGCCCCAGTAGCAGTCTAGCTTTGCTGTTTACCTAGCTATCTGAGCTTGGGTAAGCTAATTAACCCCTTTGTACTTCTGTTACCCTGTAAATGAGGGAAGACTGGAGTAGCTGCCTCATAGGATTTCTATGAGGATAGGATCTGCCCTCTAAAGAGCTTATCCAGTTCCTGGCACAGGGGAGCACCATAATTGTTATTATTCAGGGTGAGTATCAGGAAGCCTGTTCAAGGCTAAAGCCACAACCTTGAGGATGGGTATAGGGCTCTGAGACTGGAGATAATGTGCTTCAAACATTTTACTGCCCTTATCTACACTTATTCTTCCTTCCTTTTATGAATCACCCCAGGGGGTGTTAATCTTACCTTCATTGTCAAACACACCTGGAGGTTAAGGGGAGGCTAGAAAAAAAAAAATCAGGATTTTCTCTGAACTCCTGGAAGGCTTTTAAGGAGCCTAGAGGCCACAGGAAAGTGAAGACCCTCCTCCAGCTTCCGTTTCATCTCTACAATCAGAGCTGGAGCTAGAATACGGATGATCTCCAGGACTGCTTCTAACTCATCAGATTTGATGTTTGTGAATTTGGTGCCTGGGATGAAAGGGCTCTTTAACCAAATGATTCCCAATTCATACTTCTAAATTTCTGCCATAGCATCAGCGTTGCCTAGGAGACAAAGTGCATGAGCTTGCTCTCAACCCAGAGACAGCAGGGTTCTGCTCTGCGATCTCTGCCCATGATCTTCTAAGCCAAACCACAAATGGAATTTGCAGGGCAAATGAGTCTCCACTGGGACTCAAGAATGTAGGCCTGACACTCTGATGGGGTCCCAGATGGACAGCAAAGGACACATTTGTTCCTCTACAACCAGGTGGCCACAGGACATATGGACTTTAGATATATCCTGGCCCCAGGGGAGAGGAGCTGCAGGCCTCTTACAGCACACTACTTCCTTTTGTAATAATTAAGGATAACACAAAGGGAAGCTCAGTTCACATACACTCGGGAGCTCCACCCAGGCTTCTAAGCCCCTCCCTGTACCCAACTTCACAGCTGATAGAGAAGATAAACTATTCCTGGATGGAAGGAGGGGAGCAGCAGGCCCAACTCTCCAGTGGTATCTAGCCTAGCCCAGAGAATAAGCAATGTGCTTTTTTCACAAGGAAATATTTCTAACCTACTGTGGCTCTTAGACCTCTTATAGGTTTAGACACACACAGATGTCAGTGGCATGAGGAGAGAAGTCCTATCTGTGCTTTTTTCTACTGTAACTTTAGAACCCACAATTATGTCTGGTACCTGGCATCTGTTTCCATGACTGCTTGCTGAATTAGGAATGAGTCTCCATGGTACAGACCAGGAGTTAAAGAACCACTTGAGGGCATACAGTTTCTAAGAGGCTTCTGGACCATCTGTCCTCAGGCTCCTGCTCTCCCTCTTCACCTCAACAGCTAATCTGAGAGAGCCTCAGAAAGGATTTGTATAGACAAAAATAAATAGTTTCCACAATGTCATCAACAAAGCCCTCACAATTATGGTGCCCAGGAAGGGACAGAGAGGAGCAATGGATGAGGCCTCTCTCAAAACCCTGTCTTTTGGATAAGGGAAGACTCAATTCTGATAGCAAACGTAGCCTTCAGCCTCTCTGCCCTTGTCTATGCCCTTCTCACCACCTGGAGCCCTTTCCCGGGCCTTTCCTCTTCCTTCTCATGGAGAATTCCTACATCACACTGCTTTTCCTGTATCAGGGCACAGTGTGGCTGTGAGTTGAGTGCTGCAGGCCGCATCGTTTGTGTCTATAAACAAATTCTTCAAAGAATGCTTGCCACAAGAGACGTAATAGCTGGTTAAATGAACCAGTGGCCAACCTTGTACTTTATCATGAAAAGAAAAAGGTGAAAAACTTTCAAACAGCACTTTTTTTTTTCCCCTCATGATGGTGAGATAGTTAATCTTGGTTGTCAACTTGACTGGACCTGGAAGCAACTGAGAGATAAACTGTTCGGCATACTTTTAAAGTATTTTCTTGGTCAGGTGATGTGAAGTGGGAAGACCCACAGTAAATAGTAAATGCCAGCCTCGCCTTCCAGTGATAGCTCAGATAAAAGGAGGTTCACGGGAAGGCTTTGCTCACCTTCTCTGACTTCACGTGACCCTGGTGAGTTCTGTTGTCTACCCTTCTGTTGTCTCCACCACTCCATTCCTTTACTGCTAGAATCCAGATTTGTGGGCTTCTAACAACGAACGAAGACCAGTGCCTTTCCAGGAATACTCAGGCCTTTAGCAACTGCTCAGGTATCCACTTCATAAATGGAAAGGCTACTGGGTTCCCAGTCTCTCCAGCATGAAGACAGCCATTATCGGACCATCCAGATAATACTAGGTACACCAATCTTAATAGTCCCCTCTCAACAGGTATTCATTCTAGCAGTTCTTTTCTCCTAGAGAACAGTTAAGTGATAACATCACCAACAGTTACCAGGTACTAACAGAAACACAACACATTAAATTATGTCCTAGCACTTGAGACCCATCCTTTCTTACGGTATGGGTCTGACCACAGTAAGGCTTGGGCAGCCCCTGATTCTGCAACTCCTGGAATAGACTCAGATGCTTACAATGTTTCAGTGGCAGGCTCTGACTTATTCCCTATAAAGCCTAAAGCTTCACATTCTATCCTAGTCACTGGGAATGTCCCAGGGGTGGGTGGGTGGTGGGGTATGCTAGAGTACAATGTGGCTATAGACATGCAAAGAGCCCAAACAATAGTCAAATCACTGAGAGGAAATTAGCCTAATTACCTTAGTAGGGAAAAGTGGTGTGCTTTCCTTAACACCTCCTACCCTTACAGATTTACAGCTCTTTGATGAAAAGAAAGGATTACAAAGCCAGGGAGGCAAGAGTGTGGGACCCTTTATCTAAGAGTTCACAGGGACAAAAGTGAGTTTGCAGGCCAAGCAGAAAAGCAGGACCTGGGATGGGGTGGGTAGACAAGAGCGCCTTGAGCTGGGGGTGTGAGTGGCTTCCTGTGGCCTTGCCAAGATGGGTGGGAGGCAGGGCTGCTTTCTCTTATTGGTCATTCTGAAGGCCCCAGCCAGTCTTCAGGTGAGTGGACACTAAAAGTCCAGAGGACATGTGTAACACAGGGAGAGGTGCCTTCAAGGTATTCCATCTGTAACTCTCAAGCTCTCAATGCTACAACAGTGCATCTCTCTGTGTGTGTGTGATGTCTTTCTACAGCATTCATGCTGCCCCAGAAATAGGGTGTCTGCCAACAAAGACAACCCCATGCACTGAGGAACTTCTTGCATGAGTGGAGTCTTCTGGGGGTTGGGGCAACTCCCATCTTACCTTCTCCGAGGTGGCAAAAGGATGTACCTCTGCTGACTACCTCACTAAGACTTCAGAGAGACAAGTGAGAAAATAAGAGTAAAAATACTTTCTAAGTTGTGAAGGTGCCATCCAACCGGTGAAGAGGCTGTGTTATTACGGGTACTTTATTTAGCCACAGTTTGCACAGCCCAGGAGACTGGCGTGAGACTGGCGTGGTTTCTGCCTGTGGTCAGGAAAAGCCCCTTTCTAAGGGAACAGTTACTTTGCAAGCTCCCCCCCCCCCCGAGATCCGTCATTCTTGGGAGCTGGAAAGTTCTTCAGCATCACAGTGGCCAACTTAAACCCATCCATAGCCTGACAACGTCTCCCTCTGCTCTTCAGGGTGTTCCATGCACTTCTACAGTTTTTTTTTACAAATCAACAGTAGATTTGCTATGGCCACTAGCATTCTCTCTAGCTACTTGCCTGACTTTCTGGTTGGACTGTTTCCAGGATCTATACCACATGGAAGAGGATCAAGTTCAGGGACCAAGGCCTCTGATAGTCCCTCTAGCTGCCCACTGAAAGAGGAGAGTTTCCCAAGATGTTCTTTCTTTGCATCCATGTGACACATCCTGGAGTTTTGTATAATATGCAGATCTGGTAACTGGGAAATAATGATTGATCACTGTAAGCCAGGGCTGACTTTGAACAAAGCTCTAGGCCCTGTGCTAAGTAAGCACTCAGTGGGGACTATTTTTCAAATTTACCAATTTTACCAAATTTACCAATGAGGAAATGAAGAGGTAACTTGTCTTCAGTCACAACACCAAACAGCAGACCTTAAATCTGAGGACTTGGTTAGTATACCAGAAAAAGTTAACACCGATTAAAGGGAAATGACAGGGGAAAGGCATTTAAAGTTTTTAAAGAAGTACTTTTTCCTATTTTTAGCATGGTTTTATTATTTGAAGACAGGAACACTGCCCACATTTCTTCCTCCAGTCAGATGACTTGACAGGTAGCTACCGGAAAAGTAAATAAATCAACACATCTATGAAAAAAATAAGGGAAGGCTCCTACCAGACAGAAGTCAGCCCCAAAGCCACAGCTGTCAAAGCCTTGAGAGCTCCAGTCCTACCTGTTTCCCCTACCTTCACCTTCGAAGCCAAGGGTCAGCCCAGAGCAGAGAACTCTCTTTGGCCACCATTGACCAACAGCTAGGTCTTTAGGTTGTTTCTGGGTTTAGAAGGAAGCAACCACCCTTCAGCTTGAGGGAGACAAGAGTTCTGAATGCTCTCTGCTTAGTTGCTTCAGCCTCCTTGGAGACAAATAGAGTGTCAAAAGATTAGCCCCCCCCCCTCCTCCCAGGCCCTTCAAATTAAGAGGTTTCCTTAGCAACGTCTTTTAAATGCTTGGTTGATTTGGCAAAGGGGACATGCCCGGAAGCACATAGTATGTCCTCGCTATTCTGCTAGGCTTGTCTACTTCTGGGACTTTCTATTTTCCACAATAAAGCACAGTGAGACAGGGGTTCCCATCCCTACTCCTAGTCAGCTGAGCTTTAAGAAGTGTCAACCTGAAAGAATCTCCTGTATGATGGCCCAGTTTCTTGCCACATCCAAGAAATAGCATCCCCATAAAACTGAGAAAGAAACAGGCTTCACTTTAAAAATAATTTAGGGCTGGCAATGTAGCTCAGTGCCTGCCTGATATGCAGAAGGCCATGGAGTCTGTCCCCAGCACCTCAAAAACAAGAACCAACCAACCAACACATAAAATAAAAACATTTTAGCTTCACCTGCTATTACCGGGGACACTGAAAAAACACCTTACATATCTGATAAGAGTTTTTAAAACCATCTGGACCTATAACATACAGTTGCTTTGAAGGGCACAGACTTGATACATGAAAAACCTTCAAAATAATGCATATAAATGCAAGGAATAGCAATGTTTGCTGCTACTGCTGTCACAGATGAGGCCTGATTGTCCTTCTGTCTCCTGCCCTATGCTACTCATATGTTTCAGGAGAACCACTGTCTTCTATGCTCCAGGTTCTCTCCCTGGTACATATTCCGGAAGATGGGCTCAAGAAACTATAGGTCAAATAACTGCCTAACACCAATCTTTATCAGGGTTTCTATTGCTGTGATGAAACACCATGACCACAAGCAACTTGGGGAGGAAAGGGTTTATTTGGCTTCTACTCCCATATCGCTGCTCATCATCAAAGGAAGTCAGGACAGGAACTCAAGCAGGGCAGGAGCCTGGAGGCAGAGGCCATGGAGAAACACTGCTTACTGGCTTGCTCCTCATGACCATGGAGGGGTGCTGCTTAGTAGCTTGTGCATCTTGGTTTCTTATAAAACCAAGGGCCACCAGCTTGTATGTGACCCTACCTACAGTGGGTTGGGCCCTCCCCCATCCACCACTAATCAAGAAAATACCCCACAGGCTTGTTTGCAGCCCCGTATTATAGAGGTATTTTCTCAATTGATGGCCCCTCCTCTCAGATGACTCTAGCTTAGTAATAGAAACACCAAAAGCAACTGTTTGGCAGTTGGGTGGGGTTCTCTAAATGCAGCTTGTAGCACATTCAAAAGTTAAGAATTTTACTGGGATAACTCATACACTGGAACCTTTATTCTTCTTGAGATACACCACACACTTAGCCCCACCCCTTCAATCTGTCTTAACAGAAAAGGACTATGGCACAGGTTACTAGAAGCACAAGCCTGGTTTCTTATGGTGGATTGCAGGCTGAGTGGTAGAACTGCTAGATTCTTACAGGACACCAATCAGCTCATGAGTGGCTGGGCTCTCCTTGCAGTAGAGATAGTAGTTTAGATGCACAGAAAACCTTTCCCTTGAGTCTCTAGGAAGTAGCGGTACAGAGGCAAGTAAACAATCCCTCCTAGCCACGGGTGTTCCACGGCCCAGACTTTCAGCTTCTCAGAAGGCTAGGAGTACTGTATAGCAGACTAGGCACATTATCACCAAATGTTTTCAAATCCTCCACCTTTGAAAGTGGCTGAGGGATGCTAGTACCAGTTCTGGCCCAAGACTTAATAATGGGGTAGTGTCCATGTCTTATGTTTGCTGTGGGAACCTAGCCACCATAGTGTGAGGAAGCCCGAATTGCTGTGGAGAAGCCTGCACCAGCAGACCCACTGTAGAGAAAGATGGGCTGTGGCTCTCAGCTGTAAGGAAGCACCTTGCTGATGGGCGGTACTCAGTTATCATCGTCTCAAACCAGGATGCTCCAGACTCACCTGGGCTACCTCAGAAATGAGCTGGAGCAGAGCAGAGTCTCTACAGAGCCAGATCTGTCTAAACACAGAGTTGACAAGCATGAGAGTTTCAAACACTGGATTTGAAATGGTCGCCCATGCAGTCAGGTTGGGGATACCCTACACTCTGTACTTGGTTTGTGTGCAGAAATCCTTTCCTTCACCATCTCAGTGTCATCTCTGTCCTGGCATACTATTCCTTTGTTCTTTCCCCTCAGTTCACAGAGAAGTGAAATTAGCTGTCAGAGCTGGGCACACAGCGGACACAGTGACTTTGATCAGAGCACAGATGCTCTGACAACTGTCCAGCAGCAGCCTTCAGACTATATTCTATGATGAAGCTTGTCTTTAAAATGTCTTGTTACTGTGTCTTAAAAAAAAACATCAGGCTCCTTGCTAGCAAGCAGGGAAGAAGTAAATATTACTTTAAGGAAGAATGATTTCACACGGGTCAAGTAGCTTTGTTTGGAGGGACAGCAGGTGAGTATGAACCTGTATATGCATGGGTGTATGCACTTGAGTGTGCATACGTGGGTGCCAGTCTTACATTGAGTACCTTTATTACACTCCATGTTATTTTTTGAGATGAGGTCTCTTATTGAAACTGGAGTTCACTGACTTGCTGGACTGGATAGTTAGTGAGCTCTCTGGATTCTCTCATTTCTTCCTCTCACTGATAGAATTGCAGGTGCAAACTGGCCACATCTGGCACATCTGCCTTTCCCTGGATGCTGGGGTTACAAACTCAGGTCCTCATGTCTGTGCAGCAAGCACTTGACTCACTGAGACATGCACCCACGACCCTACTAGTTATTGGTTTTAAGGGATAATATGGATGACATGAATACATTTCACACGGCAAGGTAACAGCACACACACTTTAGAAAATAATTTGTTGAGATGTAACACACACTGGGAAAAACCCAGCATTTTCCACAAATGATGCTGGTCAAATTAGATGGCCGAATAACACAAATAGATCCATACTTATCACCCTGCACAGAATTCAAACCCAAATGGATCAAAGACCTTAACATAAAACCAGATACACTGAACCTGATAGAAGAGAAAGTGGGAAACAGCCTTGAACTAATTGGCACAGAAGATGGCTCTCTGAACAGTATACCATTAGCACAGGCACTAAAAGCAACAATTAATAGAATCTCATGAAGCTGAGAAGCTTCTGCATGGCGAAGGACACTGTCATTTGGACAAAACACAGTCTATAGAATGGAGAAAGATTTTTACTTATTACACATCTGATAGAGGCCTGATATCCAAAATATATGAAGAACTCGAGAAACCAGATATCAAGAAAACAAATAAACCAATAAAAATGGGGTACAGATCTAAACAAAGAATACTTTTACTTTTTTTGGGGGGGTGGGGGTGGGGGGAGTTGAGACAGTGTTTCTCTGTGTAGCTAGACCAGGCTAGCCATGAACTCACAGAGATCTGCCTGCCTCTGACTCCTGAGTGCTGGGACTAAAGGCGTGCGCCACTACTGCCTGGCCTAAACAGAGAATTCTTAATAGAAGAAATTCAAATTGCTTATAGAAACACTTATTAAGTGTTCAACAGTCACAGCCTTCAGAAAAATGTAAATCAAAACTACTTTGAGATTTCATCTTGCACCAGTCAAAATGACTAAGATCAATAAAACAAGTGACAATTCATGGTTGGTGAGGATGTGGAGTAAGGGGACACTCATCCATCGCTGCTGGGAGCATACACTTGTACAATTACTACAGAAATCAGTGTAGTAATTCCTCAAGAAGATGGGAATCAATCTACCCCAAGATCCAGCTATGCTTGGGCATATATACCAAAAAGACATGTCATCCTACCACAGAAACATTTGCTCAACCATGTTCACTGCTGCTTTACTCATAATAGCCAGAAATGAAGAACAACTTATATGTGCCTCAATAGGAAAATGGATAAAGGAAATGCGGCACTATTTAAACAATGGAGTACTACTCAGCCATTAAAAAATGAAATCGTAAAATTCACAGGCAAATGGATGGAGTAAAAAAAATGTCACTCTGAGTGAGGTATCCCAAGCCCCAAAAGACAAACATATGCATTCACTTACCTGTGTATATTAGCTGTTAAGTCAATATCCAAGTTACAATGCATAAATGCATAGAACCACAAAGATTAGGCATAGAATAAAGGACTAGCGGATACAGATCTTGTTAGGAAAGGCAAATGGGATAGGGATGGGTGGATGAATGAATGGATGGATGAGTGGAATGAACAGCAAATCTAGTGGGAAAGGGAAGAGGGAGGGAATATGGGTAGAGACAGCTAAAATTCAGGGTCATGTGAGGAGTAGTGTGGAAAGCTATTGCAGTAGAAACAAATATATATATATATATATATATATATATATATATATATTATATATGCAACTGCCAAATAATGAGGGAGACAGAGTCCCAACTGGCCATCTCTTGTCACCAGATGAAACTTCAAGTATCAGGATTGGGTTACATCTAATTAAATTGTGGCCAAAGGGGTCCCATGGGAACTCCCAAACAACTCAGACTATTGCTAAGACTATAGGTTGCTCTCCACAAACTGACACTGAGGTCTTGTTTCTACAGATAACACCTGTATAACTCATTGAATGTAGATAGGTTGAGCTGGTTCCTACATAGAGTACCCCTAATCTCTAGCATCTTTGGTATTGGAAGATACACTGCATGCTACCAAAAGAGAAGCATAACCACTAAGCCAGCCACAGACCCTGTGATCTACAACGGTGTCCTGCCTCTAACATATGCTAGGGTAATGATGGCACAATGGAAAGAAAAAAATAATCAAACAAAACAAAAAAGAAAAAATAATTTGTTGAGGTGTAACACACACCACCTATTCCCGTGTGTGTGAACATCAAAATTGACAGTCTTATAATTCAGTTTTACTGAATTAATAATCTAAACTAGAAAGGAGAAAAATATATAGAAGGAAATAAAAAACCATAAAGGGTTATTTTTATTTCCCCTTAAAATAATACTTTGGAATGTTTTAACATTATAAAACAGAAAGGAGCCAGGTGTGATGGTTCATGCTTGTAATCTTAGCATTCAAAGACTAAGGCAGGAGGATTGCTGCAGGGGCAGGCTTAATCTGGGCTACATAGTGAGTCCACAAAAAACCTGAGCTACAAAATGAGGTCCTGTCTCCAAAGAACCAAAATTAATAAATATGAAAAGTAAAAAAGGTAGGGAGGAAATTAAGTAAATAAAGTCACCATCCATTCACACAAGCTGAGTATTTCTTCACGAAGACAGTTGTCATCTGCCTGTTGAATAACAAGAATTAGTACACAAATCTTATAGGATAATTTTTCCTAGACTACGTAATTATTTTAGATGGGTCTGTGCTAGAGAACAAGTCTTCCATTGTTTTCTGTGTCATAATTACAATGAAGGTAAGAAAATGGAGGTCCTTTGAGGTTTTGCCTGAGTTGGCATTCTGTAATGTCATCTCTGTAGCCCAACCCCCACTTCTTCTTACTGTTGCTATTTTAGGTTTCAAGGCTCTACATATAGACATTTAAAGTAAAGCTAGACACAATACCCCCATCACTTTTTTTGACAATGTTTCATGGTCCCTGTACCTTGACGTTTGGCTTAGGATGACCTAGAATTTGTGTCTATCTGTCTATCTGTTTGTTTTATGTATGTAAGTGTTTTGCCTGCATGTACATACATACACTGTGTCTGGTGCCTTTGGAAGTCAGAAGAAGGTACCAGATTCTCTGGATCTGGAGTTATAGGCTGTTGTGAGTCCACCTGGGTGCTGAAAACCAAACTTGGGTCCTCTGCAAGAGTGCTCTTAACTACTGAGGCATCTCTTCAGGCTCCAGTTCCTATTTTTAATATAAGCCTTAGTACTACTGTCATAATCATCCATAGCGAGTTAAAATATCAATGTTTTTCTATTGGTACCAGGACTATGGGAACTTTTACATTAAAATTAAGAATTATAGTCACGTAGAAGAAAATCTGTTGTAGACATCTCAGTAGTCAGATCTATACCACCAAAACCAAAACCAAACAAAAAACCCACTGCAATTAAGTACACGAAATCTAGAAAACCAAAGTCACTGGTAGATCAGTTGCTCAAATATTAAGGTCTCCTTTCTGCCCTCTAAAATCACACATGGGAAAACACCCAAGGAAAATCAGGCATTTCCAAATCCCAAGTGTCCTGGTGAAGTCCTGACTACAATGCCTGGACACAAGGATGTTCTGCCTACTCCTTGCTTTTCACTGGAACCATCACCTTACGTCATCAGGACCCAGATAAGTGACGAGGTTTTTTGCAGTATGTGACTTTTATTTGAATGTATAAATGTATTAATCATTGACTGTTTTCAGAAACAAATGTATATGGCTGGATTGTTTCAGTTTGTTTTAAAGACAACGGTGGTTAGAACTCTGAGTCTACTGCAAAACTTGGTCACTATGAGCCACTTTTCTCAGTCAGAAGATAAATATCACAGCAGAGAAGGCTGATCTATGTTCCTGCCTCAATTTGTTGGCTTAACAAGACTGCAGCCATCTCTCCAGTCCATTGTCCAATCACCCCATTCAATGATAAGACACTTGTAAACATATCCCTTAGACCAAAACTCCTCAAAGTGTGGGTCCTGACCCCATTTGGGGTCATGTAACTGGAAATGGTGGCATCAATAAAACACTTCGGAAGGTGCAATAATTAACAAGGATCCAGCCTGTCAAGAGTCTAAGGTATTTTTGTTAGCATTTGCTATGTTGTGTCTTGGGACCTCACTACAGCCTTTGTTCTTAATGCTTCATACTGGCTCTTGCTGCTGTGCTATGACATCAGGCCACCTAGCACTGTCTGAAGTTGTTGGCAGTATGATGGTTCAGATTTCAGAATACTGTATGTTACACAACATTGTTACTGTGTTTACATGGTTTTCTGCTCTTATGAAACTCCGATAGTTTACAGAAAGCAGTGGCTTTTAGTATTTCCCTGCCATAATTTCTCAACATTTAAATAACAAAGTAGCATAACTTTAGACTGTATTGCATTAGACTTTAAAAACATTTGTCATTAAAAACTGCTGTCTGAGGTGTTAACTTGAGTTTCATTTAAAAAAATTAAATTCTTACATGAATTTTGGCTTGAGACGACGAGAGAATTTGCAACGGTTTCTGAAATGGCCCTGAACATTAAGCCTTCCATTTTGGGCTACATATTTATGCAAAGCAGTGTTCTCAGCATTAACTATTATGAAATCAAAGTATTAAACACCTCTGAAAAATGTTGAAGATACTCTGTCAAATATTCAGCTAGAAATTAATTCTGTATGTTAAAAAAAAACCAAGTACCTTCATCTCACTAATACATAGGTTCACTTTTTTCTTTAATAAATTGTAAATTTATACATAAACCAAAAATCATTTAAAATGAATTTATGATTTATTATTGACAGATGTTTGATTTGTGCACCTATTTTATAAGGTCGTATACCCGGAGCATACACTCATACACCTGTAAAAGCTTCTCAGGAAAAAGGGTTTATGAATGGAACCAAGGTTTTTAAAGCCCTGTCTCAGAAAACCATTATCGGTTAAACTGGACATGGTGACTCACAGCTGTCAGCCCAGAACTTGTAAGGCAGAGGCAAGAGGATCACTGCCTGATCTACAGAGTGAATCTCGGGGCACCAGTGAAGTCTCCACAGCAAGAACATGTTTCAAAATACCAAACCAAACAAAAAAAAAAAAAAAAAAACTGGTGCTGGGTTAGTGGCTCGTGGTTAAAACACTTGCCAGGCCAAGCATGAGGACTGGACTGGGGCCAGACATCAGATCCTTAACACCCATGAAGTGTTAAATGGGCATGAAAACCTGACTGTAATTCTAGGAACTTGGAAGAAAGCAGATAGGGACTTGATCTCCACCTCCCATAAGAGCAAGTTAGCCAGGTAGACTGGCCAAATTAATAAGCTTTGGGTTCAACTGAAAAAACATGCCTTAATGAATAAGTAGAATGACAGAAGAAGACTCCTAATTCAGCCTCTGGCCTGCATCTGCATTTGCACACATGTGCAGGCATACTCACACAAACATTCAAACACACATACATATACCACACATACATACACAAACAAAAAGAAAAGAAATGGTAAATTAAGACTCTCAAACCCAAAGTAAAAACCAAACAAACAAAATCCAATCCATGAAGGATTTATGAAATATCTTAGAAAAGGAAATGTAAATTTTCATTCTGTTTTAAGCCTTCTCAGCTACGCACCTCCTTCCTACACACCAAAACAAGCAGATGCCAAGACATTCCCTACTAATGTAAAACTAAATTAAGTATGGTTAAATTGAGAGATAAATAAGCTGCACACCCGAGACTAAGACAGGAAGATTGAGACTGCAGGCCAGCTTTGGCTATACAATGAAGACTGTCTAAATAACCAACTTTTACAAGGTCCAATAATATGGTACTTAGCAGTCTGCTTCTTTGTTTCAATCTAATATTTTTTAGTTGCTTAAATTAATCTACCTTAAAACTCTAGGGGATCTGATGTCATCTTCTGGTGTCTGTGAGTCCCTGCACATTCATGGCATACACTGAGGTATACAATCCATACAGATAAATTAAAATCTTAAAATAAAAAAGTTTGCTCATGTTAAGGTGGTTGCAGGTAGCATTGATGGTGTGTCTAAAAGTGCCTTTGGAACCTCAACTAAGTTAGCAGGTTTTCTTCCGGCTTTCAGTCCTGAAATTTCCTAGGAACTGAAACCTGATGAGAAGTCTGTGTCTGCTACTAAACATATGTAGGTTTTTCACATGTAGAGGTGCCCACAGAGCTGCCGACTGTCAGGGTGAGTGAGCCAGTCAGACCCTGGTTCTCATACTGAGAAACACATCAGTGGTAGTACTTCGTTCTTGCACCTTAGACACAGATTCTGAAGAACCTGCTTGGCTCAAGGGCTCCACTCACATCTTTCCTGAAAGCAAATGTGGAGTTGTAAGACTATAGGGAGAATACCTGGAGCTGGCATTCCTGTGGTACTGTGTGATGAGCACAACGCTGTTTCGATTTGTTAGCACTCATGCCA
This sequence comes from Cricetulus griseus, assembly GCF_003668045.3. Lineage (NCBI taxonomy): Eukaryota > Metazoa > Chordata > Mammalia > Rodentia > Cricetidae > Cricetulus > Cricetulus griseus. The sequence goes on from NC_048599.1 coordinate 53,921,195, forward strand.
GAGTTCTGGCATGAAGCTAGGCAATTCTGAAGGATGCCGATACTTGTATATGAGAATTTTAAAGTCTTGGATATAGATTACTTTTTAAAGTATTGCCAAAATACAGGAGTGAGTTAAGTCTCCTTGGGGAAATTAGCATAAAATCTATAGAGAGGAAAGGGCAGATCCAAGTGAAATGAGCAGAACGATGCCAGTGCCTATCAATCCGACTGTGTGTTGTAAAGCCACCTGCAGCATGGAGGCTCTGCTAGAAATCACAGGTGTCAGCTCATAGCTCAACTTTCTCAAGAGAAGGCCAAATGTCAGTCTTTTGGTCCCCAAATCCCTATGTCCCAATTTCTAGTTCAGAAAGTATGGCTGCTACAGACAAAAACCCAAACTCTGGCCTGAGAACATATCACTTGTATCTTATTCTTCTAAGGTGTGAAGATTGTCTTCATTTACAACAAAATCCAAGGCCTGGGAAAATTAGGGGGCTTCCTGGATGGCTGACACTGTGCTGGGACCTCAGCCCCAGGGTTAGTGAGTCTTTCTAGCTGACTCTAATACTGAGCCTCATGGCCAGTCATGTGAATGGAACTCATTCCCAAGCACAATGGAAAAGGGTTCTGTTAGGAATGTCAAGATGGTAACAACAGAGTATTCTTAGCTTCCAAGGAAGGACCAAGTGCCATGCACAGGTCACACGACCACAGAGCTGATCCTGTTAGAAATTATTCCTGCATATGCTAACACTTTTTTTTTTTAGTCAAAAAGGAAGACAGGCTTTGAAGATAGAAAATGAATTTAAAAAATCACTTCATGGATAAATACACAAGTAAGAATGTTAAGTGTCTTAGAAGCATCTAGAAAATCACTAAGATCCAAGGATATAGGTTGAGCTGATACCATAATTCATTATAAGTACTTGGTCCACTACTGTGTTATAATCATAAAATATTGTGCAGCATAGTGAATGTTTTTCATGGCCAGGACTGCATCTAACAGGTGAGTTACAATGTGTGTGAGTGTGGTAGACTGGCCTTGAAGAGCTTCAATAATGTCACATTCTGATCAGACCTGTTTCTGTCATTTCTCTTTCTTTAGTGGCCATCTAAAATAAGGTTTCCTTGTAACCAACGTATACACAAAGATCTAGAGGCTTTCCTATGTGAATACCTCATATATTGACACACATCTTTGATTGGAAAACAACAGTAATACCAGTAAAACTACTACAAACTTGTGGGATTCCATGCCGTGTGCTTTCCTCCAGTTATACTGGGAACAGCACATGGTGTTCCTGTTAGGTAGAAACACTATTCTAATTTATCAGACGCGAAAACGAGGCTACCCAGACATTCAGTAGCAGAGTCCTGACTCTGAACTAAGAAGCATTTGTGTTCATGGGTTGCAAGAGCTGGGAAGGAAACTGTGAAGGTTGTACAGACAAAGGAGTGGAATCAGAGCCATTGTCTTCCTTTATGAAGCAATACTTACTTGATAAAGTCTGAGGGATGTTTCACCTTGGTGGGCAAAAATGCAACTATAAAACACCGAGAGTAGAAATCTCAGATATTGAAAATCTAGGTAGTTAATTTTTATAGCTCCATGCAAAGGCAGATCAGCTGTACAAAGACAGGTAGAGAGGAGGGGCCTCCTCGCCCACACTTTATGGTGCCTTAGACCTGATTTATTGTCTAACTATACCAGGAAAAAGGAGGCTAAAAATGGACAAAGGGTAAGAAAGCTTATCCAGGCGAAGTGCATTCAGGATGGACTCCGTTATGGGACAAAGAATCTTAAGGAGCAGTAACTTTCCTAGGTAGAGACAGGACTTATCACATGTACTAGAAACACATTAAATTTGAACTTTGGGGCTTCAAGGGTTAATGGCTTTTTTTAAAAGTGGGAATAGGAGAAAACTGTGAATTTATGATCATGAAATGTTTCAGCGTTTCAGAAAACCCAGTTAGCGTTTCCGACTCTCGACAGATGAAAGCGCCTTTATAATTATGACTATATTTACTGTGATGTTTCCAAGTTAGTCTGGCAGGGGGGTCCTTGCTTCTCATAGTAAACAAGCTTCTGGGGAAAAAAAAGGAAAGCATGGAGAAAGCAAACTTATGCTTTATGTAGAGCTCATATTTGGTTGATTTTTTTCTTCCAATGTCAAACACCTTCTATATTTTTAACTGGCTAATAATCAAGTGTAATATCTGTTTCAAGTGTGTAAACATTCAAATAATGGAGAAAAAGCAGTCCTTGCCAACCATGAAACTTGTGTAGTTTGGATGCACCCACAAATATACTGTTGTAATGTACATAGTAGAAATATGACACATATATGTGACAAGGTGCTGCTTTTATGCTTGCTGCCAGGGGTATGCCAGTCTTCACAACCTGGGACACTCACAACAGTCCCATTCCACTGTCAAAGCCTGGTTTAGACTCCAGATTTGAGAAACTGCACAATTCTGTCCAATGAGACCCAGGAGAAATCTGTCCCTCCTTAAAACATTCTGTCCAGACTGGCCCCCATATCTGCTGGATTCTCATGTGACACACAGCGGTAGTGGGAACCTGAAAACAGCGGCCCCAGGAAGGACCAGGGAAAACACTCATGCCTTCGTAACTTTGTTTAACTAAAGAATGAATCAAGCTCAAAGCTAGCAAATCTTAGGACTCCTTTATAACACTACATGAGGTCCTGATCATTTAAACATCTTTGAACTGGGATTTTTGTTTTCATTCCCTTCATAGATGGCCCTACAGCCTAAAGCAGTATGGGGTTCCAAATGCTGGCTGGCTCCCATAAAGTATGCTTTTTGATTATTTATCTCTTTAAGAACATTTTCTCGCTGGGTGGTGGTGGCGCACACCTGTAATCCCAGCACTCATGAGGCAGAGGCAAGTGGATCTCTGTGAGTTCCAGAAACGCCTGGTCTACAAAAGCTAGTTCCAGGACAGCCTCCAAAGCCATAGGGAAACCCTGTTTTGAAAAACAAAAAACAAAACAAAACAAAACAAAAACAAAACAAAACAAAAAAACCAAACCAAAACAAACAAACAAACAAGCAAAAAAACACAACTTTCTCCATTTTACAGAATGGGAAACCAAGCCTCAGAGAGACTATATACTCAATTTCTAATATCCACTGAACACAGACCAGGTTTCAATCTCGGTCCTTCTTGACTTCAGAGGCTCTTGTTCAAAAGCTCTGCATGGAGCACAGACTGTTAGTGTGTAGTAGCACCACAGTGTTTTATGAATCTAGATCGGCATACACACATGTAAAGGACGTCTCTGTAATAGCATAGTTACTTTTCATAATTTTGACTTTGATAAAATCATGAAGATAGTGAGACTAATTGAGGGAAGATGCAACCAAGCTTCGAGTTCCAATGGTAAGAACTGAGCAGTGGCCATCTCCAAGCTTGAGCCTGGGCTGAACTTCCTCATAGTTCAGGGAGCTGAGTCTGTAGACATCCAGATTACATGCTAGCATGCTTTGTAAAGATTCACGTACGTTTTTAGAGGAAATACAGCACTCCTCTCATTCAGAGCGCCGCTATTCTGTGGTTTCAAGACCCTATGGCCAACTGTGGTCTGAAAATATTAACCAGGGAATTCCAGAAACAAATGACCCATCTATTTTATGTCAAGTATCCTTGAATCACATGAAGAAACCTCAGCTATCTCACTCAATCTTGCCCTGGCTGTGACAACAATCTAGACCTGCCTGGGAAGGAAGGGAGTTTTATTAGGGACAGTCTGCATTAGGCTGGCCTTTGGGCACTTTGGTGGGAGATTATCTTGATTGCATTAATTGAGGTGGGAAATCCCGCCCATTGTTGGTGGCATCATTTCCTGGAAGCGGATCCTGGATTGTGTAGGAGTGGGGGAAGCAAGCTGAGCACTGGCGTGCAAGCATTCATCACTGCTTTCTGCTCTCAACTCTGGATATAATGTGCCTAGTTGCATTGAGTTCCTGATGCCTTGACCTTCCTGTAACCAAGACTGTGACCCAAACAACCTCTTTTATCTCTTGACTTGCCTTTTTCAGGGTATTTTATCACAGCCGACAGGAAAGGAAACTAGGGCACCATCCTAATTGGCACAGGAATCATCTCTCTATCCAGGGATGCCACACTATGGCAACCACCTACCTACTGGACACTTAGCAGCTGTCTCAGTAGTGAGCTAGATGGTGCTGGTATCAACAGGGATGAGCCCATGAAACTCTTTCTCTGGCACAGTAATGGCTTCAAAGTCTAATAGCGATTTAGACAGCTGAGACATGACTGAGAGAAGCCATTAAGTTGCTACTTGTAAGGAAAACACAAAAATACAGTAAGATGTTTTGAAAGATACCACATTAACACACCATTTATTAGTGTATACTATTGCGATGATTCCACTTTGTTATTAGCTATTGTTAATCTCTTACTGTGCTGAATTTACACATTATACTTTATTACAGGTATTTATTTCTATATGGGGGGGTACATATAGTGTTCAAGGTGCTGAGGTTTCAGGCTCCCACTGGAGGAGGTTCTGGAATGAATTCCCCATAGATGATGGGGACTACTGTATTCGATCAAAGATGACAAATTTGTTTCGGAGGGGCTACCACCTTCCTTTTTCATAAAAGATTTTGCTAATCAATAAAGACATTCTCCCCCTGACTTTGGATGTCAGCCTACAATTTTCTGCAATACAATCTAAAACAGCCACAGTCCATAAGTCAGGTCCGGCTCTGTGCTTTCAAACTCATCTGCCCTCTCCCAGCTACGTGTTTAAGGGGGGATGGCTCTTTAGGGACGAAAGTGAAAATTACAGAGAGAGAAACTGTGCTGCAGCAGCGTATCAACTCCCCAGAGCTGAATGAGGTGCAGTTATTGCTAACTGAAAATATTATCTATGTATTTCTGAAAATTGAGTCTAAAAACTATATTAACAGCAATGAAGTATAAGTGATCCCTAAAGAAAAAGGCAGAGTACTGTAAAATGTAAATGACAATAATAAATTTGAAAAGTCAGGCTATCTGTTGTCTGTCTCTGTATGCACACGACTGTATTGTACTCACATTGTGAGCTCACAGTTTTTAAATCACCACTGTATTCCCTCTTACAACTGAGGAGGATACAACATGGAGATAAATGTAGCATTATAGGACCTTGAAGATCCTAGGTACTATTTTGCCCTCAAATTCACTTTGTTCTAAGAAGAAAATGATGGCCATTAGGCCAGGGCCTCAGGCTGGTGCCCAAGCAAGGCTAGCTTCCAGACTCCTAGTTCTGTGCTTTTAATCCATTTTCAAATACAGTTCTGCCTTTCAAAATTATAACTGAATTTACACACAAGAGAGGCCCTGACAACTTTTGACTCTTCTTCAAGTTCTAGCAGAACACAGACTCCTAATTGAATGACTGGCCTTTGGGGACGTCAAGCTTCACAAACCAGAGACAGTCGTGGTCATCAGGGATGGAGCACAACAGTCTTGCTTGAGAAACTCCATCCAGTTGGCCAAGAGGCAGTGCCAAAATCAGCAAGTGACAAGACAGTTGCTCCTGTCACTTTCTCCATTTACCCTTGCTGAGTGGACAGTTCCTGTGAAATACTTTCCCACAGATTTCAAGCTTCAAAATGGTCTGGGTCCCCAAACTGCACCTGCTTTGTTCGGCCAGTTTTGTCAGAGAAAGACAAGTAGACTCACGAACCCCTTTCCATTCAGATAGCAAATACCTACCTACTCTCAGAAAAACAAACAAGCAAAAACACAAAAGTGTCTGGGTTATTACTAACTACCATGACTGCATTTAAAAGCCCCCAATTGATTAGCAACATAGTGTTTCTCACAGCTCATGCCCTATGGTTTTATTGTTTCTCCACAATTAAACTGAAGAGGTTTCCGGCAAGTGGTTGAGATCATGGACTTCAAAGTCAGAACTGGGCAGAGATTCCAATTCTACTACTTCAAGGTCCTCACAGGTACTGAACTATGCTAGGCAGAATAATGTCCCCACCCTTGAGAAGAGGCAACACCTGAATTCCCAGTCTGTAAATATGCTATGTTTCTTGGCAAGAAAGAGAGTAAGCCAAGGACCTAAAAACTGGAAACTAAACCTGAATCATCTGTAGGGCCAAAGTAATTGTGATGGGGACTACTGTATTCGATCAAAGATGACAAATTTGTTTTTAAAGTGTGAAGAGGGAGGTGGCAAGGCAGAACTGCAGTTCTGGAAGTAGAAGATAGACAGTAACTGCAAAAACAGAGGAAGGGCCAACAAGCAAAGACTAAACTTGACCTCAGAGGTTAAAAACAAAACAAAACAACAAAAACATAGTTTTCCTCCTGGCACCTATTTGCCTTGCTTTGAGCCCATTGACACATATCTCAGACTTCTGACTCCTAACTGTAAAGTTATAAATCCCAACTGTCTTAGGCTACTAGTCTGTAGCCATCTCTGGTAGGTGACATTCCTGGAGATTTAGTGTTGTTTCCTGCAAAATGGGAATAAAAAAAGTCGGTGTCCCAAAGGATTCCCACAGGTCCCCAAGAGAATGCAAATGAAACCCTTTAGTGCTTCATACAGATTAAGAACTCAATGTTCAGTCATTATGCCCATAATATTATCCCAGCATAAATGTGCAGACTGTTGTTTACAATAAGCAGTCATTTCATTACGCTGTAATGGCACCGTCCATTTAAACAGCACTTTCATTTTCATGCATTGTTTTACCTGACACTATAATTTCACAGGGCAGCAGAGCGCCAACTGATGAGGAAACTGGGTTTTCTGAGCATTGATGGAGTGCAAGGCAACTGCTTCTAAGTGTAGCATGCTAGCATGCTCCTGACCTCAACTTGTGCCTTCTATCAATAGATGCATCAGGTACACAGAATGAGGATACGTGATAACAAGGTAGCCAAGTGGTGATGGGGCTGTATGCTCCAGACACGCTATTTCATGTGGGATCAGTCAGAGGAGTTTTCAGCCCGGCTTTCAGCCCCCACTCTCCCAAGCATAGCCAAAAACTCTGTCTAATGTGTCTAGTCAGTTGTGCAAAGCACTAGGGGGAAGAATTCCATCCTGACCACAGCAGGCAATCACCTGATGCCCTGAAGCATGAAGTTTGATTACCCTTATCTCAGTTTATCACTGAATCAAGAACTGTTGATAGGAACCCTGGCCCAGGGCCCCGTTTATGAAATGATATAGGCCAGTCAGCAGAAATAAGCCAGGCCCCTTTTTCTTTCATGATTTCTGCTCACTGTGGAAATCTTTTACAAACTAGAGCTATTTTTTTTCCTTTTAATAAGCCTCTTTAGCTTGGAGAGTATTTTATTGCTTTCTCTTCTCTTTCATAAGCTAACTGAGATGCCCTGGGCTGGCAGGAAGAGGTCTTGTCTACCTTAGAGGCCTGTCCATACCAGCCTTGCTGTCCAGTAATGTGTTGACATGAGAGCCTGCATTTCCCCCTTTCCATCTGCAGGCACAGGACTGTCAGGGATACTCTGGCTACACTGGAGGCTCTTTTCTCAAAGGGTGGTCAATAGACAACAGGCATTAGTTACCAGGTATGACTGGAGGAGAGTTAGGATTCTGGGAATCTGCATTTCAACCTGTGTGATGCTCATGAATTCTAAAGTCTGAGGACTGCTGGTTATGAGTCGGAGACCTAGACTGGCTCAGGAGTGTGCCTGAGTGTTAATGGCAAGTCTTGCCAAGCCAGGACCCACCAGCACAGAAAACACACCAATCATCTCCATCCTCCTTCCACACCACAGCCCTGGACTCCAACAGCAGACACTTGGGTTGGGCATCTTCAACAGAGGTATGGCAGTGCTGAGGTCAGTCTCTACACTGTCTGCAGCATCCCTTTCCTAGTCTAGCCTAGATGGACATGTGACCATGTGACTAGGGTGCTGTGGAGCTGAGGTCACAGAAGATCAGCAACAGAGTCACACTGGGCAAGAAGCACAGAATGAAGGCTAGGAGCACAGGCTCTGGAGCCAGACAACATTTATTTTTACCTAACAGACGGTGGTATATTTAAAACACTACTGCATGCCAAGCCCTATTATAAGTGCTCTTCAAATATTAATTCATTTGTGTCTCACAACACTCCAGACACAGCTACTACCAGCACCGTCTTCCCTTTAGAAGCCTCAGGTTAAGTAACTTGTTCAGGTTCATCTATGGCATCACACTCCCTCCCACAGATCCCAACTCCCTCCTTCCAACATTGGGGTTAACTCTGGGACATACTTAACCTCCCTTGCCTCAGTTTCTTCCTCTGTAGCATGAGGATATTATTAATAGTAGCCATCTTTAAAAGTGCTGATCAAGCAATTTAGCATACTGCTCGTCAGGCACATGGTGAGGACTCCCATATGCCAGCCCCTTGCTCCCAGCCTTACATTCTCCGGGGCAGGGAGGGGATTAAATGAAACAACACATTTAAAGCACTAGGCACAATGCCACGGCACACGGCAAACACACAGCAAGTGCTGTTATTATTAGCCCAGCTGAGCCAGGCCAGCTTATTTTAGATCAGGTCTAGAGGCAACTGTGCTGGGCATAGGGGAGCAGAGTGCCCTTCACTTCAAGCTACTGTGCAGGCGGCAGATCAACTACAAGACTTAACAGGTTCTGTGTTTTAAGTCACCAGAATATTCCTAAAAAGTTCTCCATATTGGATTTGCTGGTGATTAGCCCTCTCCGGGTTGACCTATTCTGTAATTTCTGATTGATGATTCATTGGCATTGATTCTTTGCTGACACTGTCATGTAAAGCACTAACTTGTTAAAGACTTAAATATACTTAAGTACATGTTGGAAAAGTGAACCAGGGGTGGGTGCCAGGCTTGTCAAAGCAGCTGACTTGACCATTGCTAATGCACCTGTTTTCAATTTATTCCTCTTCATTATGTATCCTAATAAGCACACTTACATTACAGGACTTCTGGTCCTTCCTTCCCTGAAGTTTATTATATCCACCATTAGATTTAACTGTGTGTTGACTCTAATTTAAGTTAACCTAGGGGTTAACAATGGCTGAGAAACATCCACCCTCCTACTTAGCTTGGAGGAAGGTTTGGGATGGGGTAGGGGGAGTGACAGTGTTGTGGAGGAAACACTACAGAGAGCCCCCGGTGGCAGAAGAGTTTGTCCAGGGAGCTCAGAACCACAAAGGAACATTCACTTCCTAAAGGATGTAGTCATTATTTTCCAAGTCATTTTCCTCTATTAGGAAAAAGCTGGCCCAGCCTCCAACCACTCCGTGCAAAATGCCTACCATGGAAGACTCTATCTGTTGTGCGATAAAACTCACCTAATACATTTACTACAACATTTGCTGAACATCTGTGTCCTCTGATGACTTTAACCAGGCCACAGCCTCAGGGAGCTGCTATCTAAATGGGACTTACACTCCCATCTCATCAGGGTTTCAATGTTTTTATTCTCATCTCTGCTTCTCCTCCTCCTCCAAAATGCTTGTACACACATGCAAGTTTTTAAAATTAAAGAATCTATGTTTAAAGTCTTTTTGTGCTAAAAAGAAAAGATAAGGCAGATAAATCAACAGAGTTTGCTTCTGCTCAATATCCCAGTGAGGAGAGGTCTTGCTGGGTCCTCATTACTGAGTTTGTGTATACATGATCCACCTGCAGCTGACACGGGGTTTTTACTACTCATCACGGAGCAATGTGAGTTGTCACAGATTGATCCCACGCATTCTGATGGCTTACTCTGTGGGGCCAGCAGCCTGGGGACACTCAACACAGCTTTGTGAGTTGCATAGTCAACTGCCACTGTGTACCTGAAATACAGCTTTGCAGGAGGTAAGGACTCAAATGTGGACAACTGACCTTGACCCCAATCCCACCCCACCCCAGGGCCTTCGCCTAAGCTGTACTCTATGCCTGGAATGCCTTCGCTTTCACCCCCACCGCCTTTCACTGTCCACCTGTCCAAATCCTACCTAGTTCAAGGACCAGCTCAAATATCAGTGGCTCCACAAAACCTTCCCTGACTACCCTTGACAGAAATAACCTCCCTTTTCTCAGCTTCCACAGGGGCTGGGTGTATCTTCTCTGTCACTTAAAACACACCCCATTCTACTGCGGCTGTTTGCCTAGAGCTCTGAAATCTGTCATGCTCCTCTTTGAATGCATGCAGAGCGGACGCTTGGTCAAAGCTGAACGAACACGGTTGCAATGACAAGAACAGAAACTGCAGAACACATCACTACTTCTGAGGCCTCTCTTTCTCTTGTCTATTGGTTTTAAAACTGTCTTTCCTTGATCTGCTAGTTACCCAAGCACTCCTGTGGTAACAAGTGAGGCGCTAGACAAGGTAGAGAGCCTAGCTTCCTGGTTTGCTAATGGTCCACTGCAGAACAGAAGTGTTTTCTTGAGGAGCTTCCTCTGCTCCAGTTCTTCTGTACCAATGCAAACTCTTGCCTCTACTGCTAAATACAGACTCCAGTAACAGGCTAAGTGGTTGAAGATCCTCCTGAGGCCTTATTATACATGTACTGACACACTGAACTCTTACTCTTAAAGCCTGTATTTCCCTCCCTTAAATATATGCTGAAAACCTTACATTTCCACATCATGGGTAATGGCAATGCATATCTGGTTTGAAGTTTTTCCTCCCATAGGAATTGTGGAGAAAAAAAAGCACAATAACAAAAAGTTGCTGCATGGAGGACAACTTCTCAGCAGTGTGTTTGATCTCTCAGGTCAAAGAACTCCACGGAAGCACTATGAAGGTCAGTGTGTGGCATGCTGGCACTGACAGTCAGGCTTCAGACAAACACCTTCAACCCCGAAGCTGTGGCTCATAAACACCTCCGAGAAATGGGACAGTGATACATTGTCACCTGACAGGAGCGGGAAACAAATGGCAAGCGCACCCAGACAGCACTTTTCCGAGAGTGACTACTGCCATATGACAAGAAAACCCAACGAGGAGAGCAGTGTTGGCTGAGGTGCTGTTCCGAGACCACTGAAGATGTCACAGTTATCTGACCAACAGGAATACATGTGGAAGAAGAGTAGAACCCTATGACTTAGGTTAGCAAGAAAGACATAACTCAAAAATATAACCACATGGGAAAGCCGTTCAATAAAAAATATGTTCTCCAATGTAACTTCTTTATTAAGAAGAGAAATATCAAAGCAATCCAGTACTGTGTAGAGAAAATGTGGGCTGGGATGTTTTGAGGTTTGAATTCCCTACTGGGTGACTCAGTTTCCTCGATGACCAAGTAGAGATAATGGAGCCTACATCCTGTAGGTGTTAGATAAAGATCTTATTAGAGTGTCTAGAATTTAATCACTGAACTACGTTAATTGCTGGGCACTGTAATTTCTGTTCCCTCTTCTCTCTGCCTCTTCTATCGATACCACCCTCCATCTCCCTGCTATTTTGTGGTTGAGTCCACTCACACCAAAGCATGAAACAACCCCACCCCTTCTGCGCTTCAAATTCCCAAAGAAGTATTCTCTCAATTAGAAAAGTTCAAAGCATCAAATGAAAACCTTGGCAATATCTCCTAAGAAATTCACCCACCTAAGCCTTGTTATTCCTTCCCTAACAAGCCATGGCTACCCTTACAGATACAGAGAGTGGGAAACATCAGAATGTCATCAGAAGCATGTGCACTACAGACCACAGGACTGTGTGAGCTATATCACACAGTCTGAGAAAAGGGATGAAGTCAGGGGATGTGTAGGCCGCTGAAGCACTAGATGGGTGTTTTTCTGTCTCTAGTGGTTCTGGGTCATAGGCAAAATGCTATTCTTATTCCTTTCTTCACTTTTCAGACAGAGTTAAGTTTTGAACGCGTAGGATGAACAGGGTCTGAATGCAGCTTGTTCTATAATTCTGTGGCTAAATTGTATCAGGCCTAAAGTGTCACTGCTGTGGCCACATGCCACTTATGACTGGAACAAGCTCCCTTGTGAAAGACAAGCCAGCAGGCTTTAAGGCAGGTGTACTTCCAACACTGGATGAGGGGCCTGGCACAGGTTATGAAACAATGGGAACTTCCTGTTCTGGGTGTTAACTTTAGTTACCACAGCCAGACAATGCTGCCAGTGGTGTGGAAGAAAAAATGGCTGTAGCCAGCTGTGCTATTCACAGTTGGATGGATTCTGTGTACCTCCAAATGGTGATAGAGCCAGCAGCCTGTTGTAGCCAAGGACAGGATGATGGATGGTCTACATACTGTGTCCAAGTGGAGAGAATGGCAGAAGTTCACTTCAGGGTTGTTAAAATGCTAATCTGGGTGAGTTAACAAAGCCTGATAGAAAAGAAAAGTTTGAGAAATACGAGTACCTCCTGAGGGTTCTGCACTCCACTCATCTGAAGGCCCTTAGTTGCTCTCTGCTTGATGTTTCTTCTTGTAAGTAAGAAGTTTTAGTAGTTTTCCCATTGGGGAGAAATGCAAACCACCTCAGTGGTCAGCTACACTGCCCCTGTCATCAAGGTCTGATAGGAAAACAGCCCGATGACAGCCACCTCAACTGAAAAGTGTCCTGGCAGGTTTAATGGAGTCACAGGGTCTAGTGTTTCCATGTGGTACAGGAATAAATCAAAACACGTTTCCTCCCCACTGGAGTTGTCAGCTGTTCTCAGTGGTACCCTAATACACTGGATTGGGTAGATTTCTGATGCTAAATCTCTATTCACATACGCCTTAGAGAATGCCATCTCCCACTTCTGTGACAGACTCAATACCCAACCACACTGATAGTCTATTCATTAACGCTGAGGGCAGGAAGGCCTGCCCTGGAAACAGTAGGTGCAAACTGTCTGGTTTTAAAATTCTGTGATACAGCGATTTGTACAAAAAAAGGAGACATATGTTTATATTTCTTGCCCACAGATCTGGTTTTAAAGATAGTAGTGTTGCTCAAGGTGAATATACAAGAGCTCATCTGGCCACAGGGTGTTGGCTCATGGTTACAGCTCCTTGCAAATGACAGGTACTCAATGAACATAGATGGGTTGACATACCTTAACAGCCTCTTGCTTCCTCTAGAAATAAACTATGCAGGCTTAAAGATCCTTAATAGAAATAAAAGATAATATTTTGTCCTGCAATGTGTCAGGGTAGGAATTTGCCTCCTATGGTTGCACTAATACCAGTCAGGCATTCAGCCAAGCTCTTAGACCTGAATAAAATACATCAGAAGAGTGAAAAATGACCTGTTTCAGATGCATTTTTCACTCTTTGTATCTTAGTGAAACTCACATGCAAGAACAATGACTAAGCTAATTACCATGGCCCATTATGATGGAGCAGCAAGAAGAGCTCTCTCAGACTCAGTAAGACCTCAACAATCATGGGTATCTCTCTGAATCAAAGTTCTGGATCCAAGCTCCTTGTTCATGGTCTTTCAACAAACAGAAACCACCAGACAGGATGCAGAGGCCCACTTACCCAATCAGTTACTGGACAATCTTCCTGTGCAGCAAGCCAGTGAACTGAAGTCCTCCGATTTTTAAGTTGCCCTCACTCTAAGGACTAAGGCTGACGTCACAGCTATCTTTCAAATCCATCAAACCAAGGGAGGCATGACCAGATGGTTCTGGTGCTATTAGAGGGTATCAAAAAGGGGGAAGGGGGTGGCAAAATGCCCACAGATCTAAATCAAATTCAAGTTAACCAGATGTCTGGTGATGGAGAAATCACAGTATTCCTGGCACATTCTCATGCATCACAGAAAGGCTCCTCAGAAAAGGTATCTATGTAGCATCCTTAGGAGAAGTGGAATGGGTACCAATACTTTGTAGGACCCAATAAGAAATGCTTACTGGGTTGTTGATCTTCCTAAGCTTGCCAGCAGTGAAATCTTAGGATCTTGTACATAACTGCCTTCTGGGCGCACATCTCAGAGACCCAAACAAAGGCACTGGCAGACTGAAAAGCAAATCTCAGTTATGGGTGAGCTGTGGTTTATCTGCAGATGTTTAGGCTCATGGTGATACAGACCTGATCTCAGAGCTTATCTGTAATTTTTATGTATCTACGACAGGGTAAATGTTTGTGTGTAATACGTGCTAGCTTGAGAGAATTAGCTTGTCACTCACTACATTAAGTGCTACTGAAGACAAGTTAATTTCCTAGGGTAGATACTTAACATCATGAATAAACACAGCACCAGAATCTATTGTTTTATACCACCAAAAAGACAGTGAAACACTTCCTCCGGCTGTCTAAGATTTCACAATATAAGAAAAGCCTTGAAGATTGCCTCTAAATGGGGAGTATTTCTCCTGTTCAAGGAGCAGAGAGCAATTGAATAAAAAAACGTTAACTCTTTCCTTGGGACCTCAGAATTGAAATAAACAAAAGAATCTACTTCATTGCATCAAGTATCAAGTAAAGGGAAAGGGGAAAAACACTCATACTTTGCTACTGCAGACCTGCCATTTGAAGTAGCTAGAAGTTTTGAGAGGAAGAAGCCCTCAACATTTTCTGTAAGTAACCAGAAGCTGTGTTGATTTAAGGGAAAGCAGCCTGAGTGGCCGACATGGGGTTCAGTTACTGTACACAAAGTCTCCGGGGGGATATCTAGAGTAATGATGTGCTGTCCCACTCAGAGGATACTGGAATTGGTTGCTGACCAGTCCAATTCCCCTGGCACTCTAACTCCTACCCTACTGCAATGCCATCCCATCACCACCATCACCCTGGCATTTTTTAAAAACACAAGTACTAGATTTAAACAGTCCTCTGCCAGTAATGGTCCTGCTAGCTGATTAATGAGAAAAATTCTAAACTCGGTTTGCATCCACATCTCCTAGTCCTTTCTGGCCTTTAATTTAGATACTAAGAATTAGACATGCCACAGGGAACTGAAAGCGCTCCCAAATCTTCCAGGGTAGCTATTGCCTCAGTTTCTATAGACGGTCATTTCAGCCAGATCTGGAAGTTTCCCTACCTGGATGTTGGACTCGGCTTCTCTGCCACTGCTCCCGGCTACAGGACGCCTCTGGCCGCGGAAGACGCGGCTCATACAAAATTGACTCTTCCTTATTTGTTTCCATCCATAATTGATGGGGAGCTGAGAGCATAACACGTCTCCGGGCCGAGCCCTTGCCGACTGGCTAAGACCCTGTCCACGGCGCTTCGGTGAATCATTTCCAGCCAGCAAACAAAGCACGCAAAGTTGCGGGGGAGAGTGGCTGGGAGCCTGGCGAGTGGGTGCCCACGGTCTCCGCGTGGACAGCCAGTGGCTCTGCACTCCCGGGCTGTCCCTGCGTCCTCGGGGCCGAGGCTGGCCGACGGCCTGGGTTGCGCTGCCGGTGGGCTGGAGGTTCCGAGCCCCGCAGCGAGGAAGGCGGGCTAACCCTGACGGTGTGCAGGGCAGCACCGGGCTGGCCCTGCCTGGAAGAAACTTTTCCTCGCGTCCCCGGGTGTCTTTTCTTCCCTTAGGGGTGCGCCCGGGAGGAGGGGTGCGACTAGGAGGAGGGCCGAGCCGCCCGCCCCGCCCCCCAGGCCGCCCACCAGCCAGCTGGGACCGGTCAGCCAGACCTCCCCAGGCGCCTCGTGCACCGCTGGAGACCGAGTGGCTTGGGAAAGCAATGAACTCCGGGGCGATAAGACACTACGCCCACGCAAACACACGCGCCCGCACACAGCTGCGCTGCGGGCTCGGGGTCCCACCCCCATCACGCACCCAGAGCGTCAGCGGAGCTTCGGAGACCGTCTTACCTCTCATGGGGAAGACTGCTTTAAAAGACAGAGAAATAAAGCTTGTCACGATCAAACGGAAAAGCCGATCAAGACAGGGTGCAGAAAGAGCAATCCCTCGGTCTCGGGTCTCGCTTTGCGATCTATCCCGAAACTCGCCAGCTCCAGCCCTGATGGGGGCGGCTGCGGCGGCGGCGAGACCCAGCGCGAGCAAAACAAACCGCTGCCTTGCAAATGGTGTAATTCGATCCATCTCCGAGTCGCTCCCCGAGAGCCCGGCTCCCTCGCCGCTCTGCAGCTCCCACCGCGGCCAGCGCCGCCCAGAGCCCCACGCGCGCCATGGCCTCGACCCTGGTGGCCGCCGCGTCCCTGCTCGCGCTCGGCCGCGCGCCCAGGCTTTCCCACCTTAGCGGAGCCGCTCCTCCCGCGCCTCCTGGAGCCGGGTCGCCCAGCTGGCGCCGCCTCTGTAGCCTGCAAAGCCGCCTCTCCCTTCCCTCCCTCTCCCTTCCTCCTGGCGCCCTCACTACACTCCCAGCCACCCCCAGACGTCCCGAGGACAAATCGCTGCAGCCCGGTGGTGCCGTGGGCGCAGTGTTACCCCGAACTTGAGTCTTAGTTTTCTAGTCTGAGATTTATTTTTGAGCTTATTCTTGCAAGCCCCCTCCCCCATTTATCTTTATAATCACTAAGCAAAACAGCTGGGAAGAAGCAATCAAACATAGCTGTATCTTTAGAAAATACAGAAATTGCCTACTAAAAATCTTATTTCCACTTTGAATGAAAGTCATTCAGTACAGTATAATTTTGCAGGCTAATGAGCCGGTTTTACAGGCAAGTGTTTCGTTTAATACGTTGTGGGAGAAATGAAAATGTCCTTGAAGCGACATCATTTTAAGATGGACTGTCATAAGTGAAATAAAAGAGTCATATATTCCCAAACAAGAGGGTCTTAATTTAAAGTTCATTTCCAAGAACGGACTATGTTTATTAGTTTGCAATCTAATCATGTATCACTTAAGGGTTCTAACTGTCTGGAATCAACCGTGGTGGCCCCGCTTAAAGAGAGAGAGCATTTCCGCCAAACTTTTGGTTTTCGCTTGAGTGTGGTTAATTACCGTGGAAAGAGAGTCGGGACACGCAGGAGGCATATTCTTGTCCGCGGTTCTTCCTGCTTTTCTCTGACATACAGATACAACAGATATATGTTTACATTTAGAAAAAAATATGTCCGGGAGTTGACAGGAACTCCAAAAAGTCACCCGGGTTAATACTTGGTAGCCAAAACCAAGCCCTGAGAAAAAGGGCAGCCTTTTAAAATGCAAGCTTTTCCCGCTGTCCCTCCTATTACAAGAGAGGGGTAGGGGGCGGAAAGAGCAGCTTCTCAGACTGGCTCAGTGGTTTTTCTGCTGTTGGGTCTTTTGTTGCCTGGTTGGCTGGTGTTTTCTGGTTGTGCTGGGCTCTGACATCATTGCAAGTTACTTGGCAGTCAGGGCCCTCCCCTAGCCAACTTCTGACCCAGAAAGCTGTGGCTGTTTCTGGCCCGCGGTCATTTCTTGTTTTCTTCCCTGCAGGCAGAGGGTCCTGGGCACTGCATGAAGATGAAAGGGGGGCTGGGAGGGTTGGTGATGGAACAAGTCATCAGCCACCTCGAAGCAGGTTTTTTAGTTGTCCCATGTCTATGGTAGCAGCAAAGCTTCATTTCTCCAGATTCCTGATCAACTCTGCTCCCCTCCCCTCCCCATCCCAATTTATAGCTCAACCTGGCCTGCAACTCATTGCTTAGACCAGCTGGCCTCAAACTTGAGGCAATCCTCTTGCTTCAGCATCTGGAGTGTTGAGATTACCTAGGGTTAGTCACAACACTTCTTAGATTGGGTTCCTGTACATGTGGACAGTTTTAGAAGGACAGATACCCAGAGGTGACAGTTTTATCCCAGCTGGAGCCCTTAAATCCAAGAATAACAAGGAATAATGGTCTGCTAGTTGCTGGAGAATATACTGATGGGCCCTTGGGAACCATGAATTACACGTTTTCACTCTAAATGTCAGTCTGGACCTTGAGGTCATCCTTGTATTTGCTCTGCTGGAGGCCAAGAAGCCAGAGCATGACATGGGAAGGAAGGTCAAAACCTACTCTTGAGGGTTTGTCATGTCCCTGTTGGGGAATGATGAGAGGAAAATGACTCTCTTTATTTGGTCTTTAGTGGAAAGAGACCCAAGTAAACCACTCAGACTACTGCCAGTGCTGTGGTTCATCCGATTCCCGTCCTTACTGTTGACTTTACACCATTCAACTCTTTCACCCTGTTGACTTCAGCGGATTCCCTATTCTCTCCACCCACTTACACTCTAGGCTTTAACACTGGCCGAATACTGGCAGTGCCCCACAGAGCACACTCTCATGATGTTTCTGCTTTCTGTGGTACCCTATAATGCTGCTTAGCTTTGTTTCTGGCTTCTTTATTGAACAGCAATTGTTTAGATGTCAAATTTCCCTCATCCCACAAACCCTTTGTATGGATCTGAGTGACTGTGTCTGTGCTCCAAAATGTTATTCATCGTTATTCTTTTAAGGATATCTCCCATCTGGACACATCCTAATGGAGCAGGGTTCTTGCCTTCCTTATCTGTACAGGCCTGGTGCCTAGCATAGGGATGCACACTCTACGAATACTCATCGAACAGGTATGACACTGGAGGCTGCAACATTCCCATATTCTAAGAAAGGCTATATTCTATAATCCTCCATAATAACAGCTTCCTTGTTTTGTATCCCAAGATCTCACAATGCCACTGAGAATATTTGTTACTTGTTTGTCAATAAGTGAATAGAGGCACTTGCCCCTTTTAATGCCCCACCCCGCCCCCACAAACTTTGAAGGCTAGATTCTACCTGGCTAGCAAATACACGTTAGTCTTGTCTGCATGGTTTTCCCATCAATGGTGAGTAATAACTCACTTCCAATTGAACTGTAAGTATAATAGCTATCTAGAATCTATGGAAAATCTTTGCATATGATTCTAAGTAAAATGTATCAATCATCAGATCCTTAACCATTATAGCTATTAAACAAATACTGTGCTTAACATATGCCAAGCTGTTCCAAGCACTTAAAAAATATGAGCGTGCTGCAATTCTATGAGGCAAGTACTATTATTAACACCGTTTTAAAGGTGAGGAAACTGAAAAAGAGAAATTTTAGTGATTTGGTTCATGTCACACCTGTAACTAGGATTTCTATGCTTCCTCTTAATGAGGTCCTAATAGCAACTGCTAAGAATGAAGTTTTTGGAGTTTATACAGTTTGCATTGAAATCCAACTGCTTCCCAGTAGACTTGTGATTTAGATAATTTATTTAACCATAGTGGGCTTCAGTCTCCTTATTTGCAAATCAAGGATGATAATAAAACTTTAAACAGCTTCTGTGGCAGACTGGACACTATAACACAGGTGATGTTTTTAGTCTTTGTCCAGGAGTACAGCGGACACTGAGTAAACACTAGGCAATGCTTTTTTCTAGCTGCCATGAAGGCAGTGAAATCTTGGGGTGCTGCAGAACTGGATGGAGAAACTTAATCCAAATTTACAGTAAACGTGAGACTCAGGACTCAATGGGTGTGTTATAAGTTTTTGTTCCCTCCTCTATCCATATGATATGTCTATTAATTCAGGTGTACATACTATTATCCAATTGATAGGAATAACATTTTGCACGAATTTTCATGAATAACGTAGTAGTGTAGGACTTAAAATCCCATGTCTCAAAATATAAAGATGAAGGTACTGGAATTTCAAAGGGAGAGACATTTTCTCTGATGACTTCAGTTTGGAATGCACATACACTATTCCTTGCATTCACAAATTATGGAAAGTGCTTTTGTGGTGAGGGATTGCTTTCAAAACTAATCTAAGCTCTCCATGACATGATAAATCATTAATAATATAGACCAACATCTCTGCGTCTGCATAGACACAGCTGGCCTCCTTGTGTCAAGAGTTTGCATATGAAAGTGACTCTGCCAAGAAATTTCATTTTAATGAAAAATATTTATCATGGTAAATCTTAAGCTTCAACATTTTACTGGCATAATTCATTTCTATTGCTGTGTTCTATACTAGTGTAGCACATAGCCATACCCATATTTGGAATAACAAAAATTGCTTTTTAAACTTATTTTGATTCCCACTCTACCTTAGCATGAGTATTTTCTACCATTCACTCTGTGTAAAGAAAATACGCCATGCATTTTTGGAACTAATCAGCAGTTACTTATCAACTTTCATTAATGCCTTCATAGACGCCACTGCATGGACATTGGTGTGTATAAGCCAAAGAAAAAGATGTAGGTTTTCCAAAACTATCGTTTTTGCACCGGAAACATGCACAGCCCCCAGTTTTTAATACTATTAGGTCCTTTGAAGACAGATGAAGGATGAGCACATGAATCATTATATCTGAACATTATATGAATCCTACCATCCATCCATCAGCTCACCTGCTCTGAGCCATTTGTGAGCTATAAGAAAAAAGACTATTTAAACCCATGCAAATCTACAATAAAGTAAATTTCACCATTTAAGCTACAATGTCTGCATTTATGGTTAGGGTTGTGTTTCTCCAGACCTCTTCAACGTCACCAAATGCTCTCTTTATAGAAAAAAGAGGCTGGCCATTAGAGATACAAAAAGGGATTCCTTGCCAGAAGCCACTGGAGCCACCTACTGGCCAAAAACACAAAACAAAACAAATAAACAAAGCAGAATAGGATTCTGGGTAATTTTTATCTTTCCAAATAAAGACCTCCAAATGCATGCTTTGCTTTTTCTGTTTTGCCTTTCAGTCGGGGTATACAATAGTTTACTAACATCAAATATATGGAATTATTACAAATTACACTGTTAAAATGTGAGGGAGGGAATACATTCCATGTGGAGGACAGGAAGAAATTGATACTCTGTTATAAAAATCAATAGTAAGCCTTATTAGTGTTTCAGCTGTAATAATAGGCTTGTTGAAAATTCCCAAAGCCAGTTAAATGCTGATGCAGCAGCAAGGTCGATCGCTCACTGGTTACCAGGCAGGCATTTAAACCTAGGCCTGGGATACTTGTGTCACTGTGTTGGAAGTGATGCAAATGAGGGACTGGCTGGCACTCTCTACACTGGTCAGTTACAGAGCTCTCTAGGCAAGACTGGAAAGAATCTCAGAGGAAATAGTGTGTCTAACCTTTGGTACCATAAAGTAATTTGCCCACAGTTTCCTTGGCCATCAAATACCTATGACCTTTGAACCTACAGTTGGGTGTAGTCAACAAACAAAACTATGGCAGACCTGTAAATTTTTATAACAAACTTTCTTGCCAGGTTGATCCCAGCTACCAAGCTCCATTTAAACATTTGTGATACACGTCACTATTGTGTTAGCAAGTTCTGTGGCAGCTGTCTGAACTTACATTTTTAAGAAAAGCCTAAAAGAGGGTCTTAAGAAAAATCCCATGGACATCCTGCTTCTATTACAAAACAAAACAAACAAGTTGGCTGGAAAGTTTCTGGAAAGTTCTTAACAGAATCATACAAGCCCCAACATTGACTTCCAGCCTGTTATAGTTACAACAGTGGTTCACTTTTCAAGTTTTATCTCATATTGATGATGTCTCCAACAAATGTGTGCACATTTGTATATTTTTGTCTGTATTCCTGTTCAAAAGCTTTATGGCTTCTTCTACTATATTAAAATCTTTGGAATTATGCTCATAAACTACTCTGGTATGCTCTGAATTTCTGGGTCATAATTACAAAATAAACAGATTCATTTCTCATCACAAGTTTTAATTAAGAATTCTAGTTACACAATTATTTTCTAATGAATAATACCTACTCAGCACCCAGGCACACTATTAAATATGTTGACTTAAAAGAATATTTTCTGAAGACAGCTCCCATGGGTCTGTTTCTCATTGGTAAGCCATCAACCTTGGTAGCAAAACAAAAGGACAAGTCTTATTTTCTACATCAATATAGGTGGGAGATTTGGGAGGCAAGAGTAATTTATGATCGCTGGAAATAATTTGACAGGAAGTGTTAATCAGCCATGAGTTCAGCTTGCTGTGACTATCCGACTGGTGAATTCTATGTTTCAGTTTTGGTTAGATCATTTGCCTAGGCTATCCGTTCATCAAGTGTTAACTAGGTCTTTACTTATACAAGGAGCCCACAGAGTAGCTTGTTTGAAAGCATGGCCCGAGTCTGGGCTCCTATTCCTTAAAGATATTTCCTTCAGACCTAGTGATAAAATGGTTCAGTTTTGATTTACTTGCCAGCTTTTATGCTGAAGAGTAAAAAATATAAATTAGAAAGTAATCAATTTTTGATAATAGGTAAATGTGCAGCCTGTGGAGGAAAGATGTAGTGTCTTTAGAAACTACAGATAGACTTAAACCCTTTGTATGAAACCACCAAGAGCACAAAATCACAGTGTCAACGAGTTCTAGGTATTGTGTGGCAACATTTCCTGGGGAGACGCAATACACATCTACTCACCCCAGAAAGGGAGCCCACGGTTGACCAAAGTACAGATACAACCAAAGTCCAAGTTGGTAAGCCAATGAGTTTTATTAGGGTTACATACAAGGATATGGGTGAGGGGTTACAGTAGCATAAATGACTCAAAGAGGCCGTATCACTAAGGCCCTGCAACAGGAATAGCATGCAAAGCTGGGGACCTGGGGTACACTGCACATCCTGCAGGCATCTCAACAGGCTGGAGAGTGTCCTTTCCGTGTGACTCAGTTGGTCTAAACCTCTTCCAGGCAGCTCGGTCCTGCTATTTCTGCTTCTTCCAGGGATCTGAGAGTCTTTTCTTTCCTTTTCTTTTCTTTCTTTCTTTTTTTTTCTTTGGTTTTTCGAGACAGGGTTTCTCTGTGTAGCTTTGGAGCCTATCCTGGCACTTGGCTCTGGATCTTTTCTTTTCTTTTCTTTTCTTTTCTTTTCTTTTCTTTTCTTTCCTTTCCTTTCCTTTCCTTTCCTTTCCTTTCCTTTCCTTTTCTTTCTTTCTTTCCTTCCTTCCTTCCTTCTTTCCTTCCTTCCTTTCCTTTCCCCTTTTCTTTTTCCTTTACAGTTTTTCTTGCTTACTCTGAAAGAGCGGAGCCTAGTGAAGCTGCTAGGTTTCAGGCACCTCCAGAAGCTAGTTTGAGTTGTTGTTCATCTTCCTGCTTAAATAGCTTGGACTATTTTTTCAATGGAATATTTGAATCTTGTAGGAATGATTATTCAAAGATGGAATATTTCAGTCTTTTAGGAAGCTGTCACACAACACGAGGGGAACAGAGACCCTCCCAGGCCAAATCACAGTCTTTGCAAAATCTAAGGGTTCCAGAATAGCTAGAAGGAGAGAGGATAACTCATTCATTCTTGCATGCATTCATTTCACCATTTGTTATTAATAGCAGCAGTCTGCTTTGTGTAAAGCACTGTGCCGAGATAAATGAGAAATAGCTCACATTGAGACAGCAACTGAAAATTTGAAAAGCAGTTTTATCATTCAGAATCCTGGCAGGGAACAGATGGCATACTTGACTTGGGTAATTCGAGGAGCTGTTTGTGAAGGTGAGAGTGGGGTGCTGGGAGAACACGGAGGGGGGGGCATTTACCCTGGGGCTGTTCTATCCTCAGTGTCTAGGGTACCAGAGGAAGCAATGAGCAGAACCTGCGGTCACAAAGGCAAACATAATCCCTGCAAGAAGCACTGACTTTCAGCAAAAGGACTCTGCCAGCCTGAGGTGACCTGGGTTGTGGGGAAGGAAGGAAGCATCACAGGTCCTCCTCTCTGGTTCCCCACTGTGCTTTTCATTGGTTCAGCCTCACTGGAAGCCAGAAGGCAAGGAAATCAGTAATACCTTCCTTCAGCTCAATCTCCTCCTCCTCCCAAGAAGCAAAGTCAGGGGAAAGAGATTGAGAGAGGATCTGGTGGAGCAAATAGAAAGTCATTTCATTTTGGTCTTTGTAGAAAACTTTGCGAAGGACACTTCATCTGGAAGATTGTTTACTGGAAGCAGGTAACATAGCAGAAACACGTCTGGAAACTGAGACTGCTGAATGCAATTCTGAACTTAACAGGGCTGCTCTTTGAACTTCCTTATTGCACTATATCACCACACAACCTTATTAACCCATTCTATCGCCTGCCTTTGTGGGAGAGGGGACTTATTATGGTCTAGAATCCTGGCAGGACAGGAACCCTGGATCTTTTGATAGATGGGATAATGAGTGAGAGTGAGTACCCTAGCGGGGCAGGAAATGCACTACATGGCATGAGGCTATGACTAGTCAGGCCAATGGTACAGGATAAATGCAGTGGATGTGTACAAGGAGCAATAAATAATGGTGAAGGTTATAAAAGGCTTCACTACAGGGAGGGCTCCTGTGAGTGAGTGAGTGAGTGAGTGAGTGAGTGAGTGAGTGAGTGAGTGAGTAAAGTCCACTGCAGACAGGCATCAGGGATGTAGTTCCCAACAAAGGAATTGCATAGAGGACAATGGGGGTGGGGGAGAGTGAAAGGGCATGGCAGACTTGGGGCTTGTGCATGGTCCTGGAGGCAAGTAGTATGAGATGTGACAGAGAAAACTAGAGTAGTCTTGGGGTGTCTGAACTGCCATGTGCTGGCCTATGAATGTTTGCTTGGGTATTTAGAAAATGGACATATTTGGGAGGGTATAAACAGTCAGAATGATCTTGGGATGCTAGAGATTTGGAGAAAGCATTATCCACATGTTCTTCAGAGAGATCTCAAGCCAAAGGGAGGCACTTGGAGAGCTGAGAGTGCAGGAGGAAGGACACTGGTTGTTCACTCAGGAATGGACAACACTGTCAGTGGAAGCGGAGTCTGAAAAACACAGGAATGTCTAATAGAAGCCACGCAGAGTCAGCGAATGTTTGGTTGCACATCAGGGAGGGTGGCATGGGAGCTTTGCTCAAGGTTCCTCGTCCTGCTTGATCCAAGAAAAGTTGAATTATTATGAGTGAGAGTGACACAGAAAGTGGAACATGTTTTCAGAGAAGGGAAACAGTTTTGTTTGAAGTAGACCTTAAAGTGCTGGTATAGCCACCATGAGTAGACAGCCAGCAAGACATTGGGAATGATGATGATAATGATGATGATGATGATGATGATGGATAATGGCAATGATAATAATATCAATACTGATAATACTAACAGCTATTATTATTATTACAGTTAATAGATTAGGGAAACTTTCACCATCTAGAGGAATAACAAAAGTTCAATGGGCAAATACAGATAGAAAGTAAAGACACTGAGTTTTCATCCAGTCACGCAGGTGAGTCAATCTGACTTTGTGTGCCTCGGATGTTTAGAATGCTCAGAGGGCAGGGACAAACCACTTGTCCTCCTCCTCCACAAACCTGGAACCTGTCCCCCACATGGAAGCCCTATGAGGAGAGCTATGGCCTCATTCCCACTCTCACTTACAGTTTATACACAGGGACAGCAGGCCTGGTGGCCCACTGCATTTTCTCTAGTGTCTCTCTGAGATGGCAGTTCAGTGGCATGCCTTCAGCTTGACACAGAGAATGCTGTTGGAAACTTCTTAAACTTTTTGTGAAACTGTCCAATTCCATTAGCCTAGAAAGGCTTCGGGGACTCTGGTCCCTTAATATAGTATAATTGAGGAAAATGTGGCTACAATTAATTTGCTTAACCATTATCACTCATGTAGAATTAAGAAACCTTAGGCCAGGATCATTAGCACTTGCTTCGAAGACCTCAGGGAATTTGGAAAAAACTCAGCTCAGTGGCTTCTCTGACTTTTCTTGGGCAATACACAGATCTCTATTTTACTTGATTGAAAGGTTAGGGTGGAACAGTAAAGAATGGGTCACTTCAGGATGGCAAAGGGGGGTACTCTGAGCACTGGGGTATTACTAACTACTGCTTGAAGCAATAGTCATTTTAGGCAGCTTATGATAGCATCGTTAAGAGAATCATAAGAATAGCCATCTAACTTAGTTTTGCTTTTTGAAACAGGGCCATGTCATATTGCCCAGGCTTGTTCTCAGGTACTCTCCTGCCTCAGCATCATGGGTGGCTGAGACTCCAGCTATGTCACTGGGTCTGCCTTTCCTCTTCTGTATCCTGGGGGCCATTTCCAATTACATAGTGTTCTCCTAATGTGTGTAGAGGGGGTAGAGAAGCAGAGTGGAAAGGACAGCAAATGAGAAGTCTAATCAGATTCAATGGCACATTTCCAGGAAAACAATGAAAGATAAGTCTTTAGCAAGATCTGTAATTTCAATTTCTGACTTGTAGATGCTGACATTGCCAGGAACTCATGATTTCCTCCCCTATTTGCTTTACTATTTGGCATTAACAGGAGAAATAAAATAGATATAAGTACTTGTTAATTTCATAGAAACAGCTTCAAATTACATGAAATGTCATAGACTGTATGCTTAATTATATAAGCAACCTTTGCATTAGAAACCTCACTTTATTACCCTCCCATAAACATTTTATGAATCCGTTTAGTTGATGGTTGAGTTAAGAGGAACTGAGAGGCAGGGACAAGCCACAGAGACCCTTTCCTTCTGCTTTAAACTCATTCCATTAGAACTATAATTTAGTGCTATGTATAACTGAGCGATTCAAAGCAGATCGGGACAAATCTATACTTTCGTTATTTAGTCAAATGTTGGCAAAGCCGCGTTTGGCTTTTAATGAATATTTAATATGTCAGGGAGCTCTCAGGACTCACGTTAGCAGCGAGATCTGGGTGATTGCAGCAGGGACTGAATTGGTGAATGGCCTCCTGAGTTCTTTCTCCATTTTTCTTCCTTTGATATCCCTTAAGTTGCAAAGAGGCAGGCAGAACCCCATGGTGGCCTTTACTTAAAAAATCCCCCACACTCCCCCGCACCCCAGTACTCAGGAATTGACGATTAGGGAGAGGACTCCACTGATCCCCACTGTGGAGGAGCGGGTTGCCTTTGGGCTTCATCCTCAGAGTGCACCTATTCTGGCAATGACTTCTGAGGCCCAGTGGCTACCACAAGCTTCTGGGAGAATTGAGTGGAGAGCCTTTTTTTTAATAGTAGCACAGACTTTGGACCTGACTCAAGTACTTCCTCACATCTCTCTTGGTCAGCTCAAGTCTTGTGGGGAGGAGTACCAGGACTTCCAGGCAGCCTGGTCCAAGGTGAGACTGCACTGTAGAGGGAGTACAGACAGGAAGTTACTGTGAGTAATTGGACTGTCTGGTGCCTTCGGGAAATGGGAAGCATTATGTAATATATTCAGGAAGATAAGAATTTTAGACTCTGTCAAGTAAGTCATGATGTCTTAAAGAATCACGCCTATGTTATTAGTTCTCTCTCTCTCTCTCTCTCTCTCTCTCTCTCTCTCTCTCTCTCTTTTAAATTAGGGAAAGTATCAAGTATAGATTTTGAATGTTCATTTCTTGCATCTTTGGGATCTAACAATAACATGTTTCAGCTAGCCAGGACCACTTCACTTGGTCATTGTGATTAGGAACAAAGTAAATAATGTTTGTGAAAACATCTAAGTTTCGAGAAAGAAAACACTAAAACTTTATATAAAGCTACAGATTAGTGAAGACCAATGTTCAATCTGTGGCCATGTCAGAAGTCTTGGGGTGTGTTTTGTTAAACTGTATGCAACATGCTAGCCACGCTCCTTCCCTGTATGCTAAGCACTTACAGCCCAGCCTTCTTTCTATTATGTTTCTTGCCTACTATCTCTTTGTGATCCACTCTTATGCTGTCTCCCATAGGTTCCTCAATCTTCAGTAGTGAGTGCTGGTCAACACGGGCCTGGTTCTTATCACTGGGCTTCAGGTACTTGCCCACGGACCCGCTTACTGAATAGGTGGCTTGAGTGGTAATGCAGATTACCAAGAATGTGAATGTACCTCTCTACTAACATGGTACCTTTAAGTGCATCTTGGTTCTTTCTTATGAAACAAAACTAGAATAGGATAATTTGCCACATGTAACTTTTTCACCACAAAACTGAACTGAACAACTCCTTTTAAATAGAAAACAAAATTGTAGCTATTAGCAACCAGTTGCTACTATTATTTAATATGATTTTGAGGTGCTAGCCAATGTAATGAGAAAAGAAAGCAAAATATAATTACAGAAATTAGCAAACATTGTAATGTTTGAAAGGTTAAGTGGGTCTACCATTAACAGTTCGTAAAATAATGTGAAATTTGTGGTCTTTCTTTTAATGTTTTATTTTTGATTACGTGTGTGTGTGTGTGTGTGTGTGTGTGTGTGTGTGTGTGTGTCTGTGTTCATGTGAGTGAGTACAGGTGCCCAAGGAGACCAGAAGAGGAGATCAGATCCCCTGGAGCCATAGTTATAGATACTGACCTGCCTGATTTGGTACTGGGGACTGAACTCTGCAAGAGCAGTCCATACTCTTAACCACTGAGCCATCTCCCCAGCCCTGAGAACTGCTCTTTTCTATACGTCTAATAAGCAAACGAGTATCATAGTAACATATAATGAACAAGTATAAGGTATGTGAGGATAAACTTGGACAGAATGAAGACTATGGTGATGTTCTTCAGAAGAACAAAAAAGAGAGTTGACTACATGGAGGCCCTGATATTCTCTCTGTGTGAAGTATCAGTGCAATAAAACCTTCCATCACCTCCAGGTATCCAGGTTTAGAGTCATTGTAATTATACTAGGATGCCCTTTTGTGAAGATGTAAAAGGCTGCTTTGAAAAAATTTTCAGACTCAACTATAGAACTAGTTGAAAAATTCTGGGGAAGAAAGTAATTCTTGGTTCTACATGTAATTACATATGCATTAAAGCTACCATAATTATATAGCTCTACAGTGATGGAGGGAGGGGCATTGAAAGCAGGCGACAGACTAGAATGCACAGATAGATGCCTGTGTGTTATTGAGTAACACAAGAATTAAAACTATGATCATGTTAGCATTTTAGGCAATGAGGAAATTTAATTATTGAATAATAAGTTTGACAAACGGTTTATCTGCTTTGGGTGTGTGAGCAAATGCTAATATCCTATTCCACACTTCATCATTAAAAAAAAAACAGCAACAACTCTGTAATGACTCAACCAGCTAAAATTAAAAAAAAAACACTACAAGAAAATGAAAGTGGATGTTTCCACATGCCTGGAGTAGCAAAGTTTCTTCTAAATACAACCAAATATCATAGTGAAAAAGATGAGCGTTTTTTACTACTAAAATATAAAAATTTAGTCAGGTATGTTGGTACATGCCTTTAGTCTTTAGCCTTTAACACTTGGGAGGCAATTCAGGCAGATTTCTGAGTCTAGCCTGGTCTACAGAGAGAGCTCCAGGACAGTCAGAGCTACACAAAGAAACCCTGTCTTGAGTCTCACCCCCAAATAAAAATGTTGTACCGTATGAAACAAATGTTAACATGGCAGCTAGAAACCATTCACAGTAAGAACTAAAGATTCAATGCACTCCTTATGACAGTAGCTGTACTGAGCCACGATTCACTTATCAAAAAGTTTGTGCTTCCTTGTTTCCAGTGCTGGGATCATCTCACACAAGGTCAGTGCCCTGTCAAGGAACACTCCAGCCTCAAATCCACACTTTCAAACCCCACAAGTCAATGCTGTTTTACATATTAGAGTTGAGTGTCTGTCATTGAGACCTACCTGCAGTATGCCTTCATCATCACAGACAGGATGTCAGTGTGCATAGCCATCAGTTCTCTCCTGTCTTCCCTTTGCTACTGGCAACGGCCAATCTAATCTCTGTCTCTATGGCTTTGTCTTATAATATTTCAAGGACGTTGAATCAAATAATATGTGGCCTCCCTAGGACTGACTCCTTTCACTTATCATAGTGCTTTCAGAGTTCTGGATTGTAGCATGTGTCAGTACTTCATTTTTTAATGTTTAAATAAAATTGCTTTGAATGGACATACCATATTTAATTTATACTATCATCCACAAAGTATTGGGGATTTATGTAATTTCTACTTTTTTTGTCTATTAGAATTAATGTTTCTATTTAAGTTTGTATGCAAGTTTTTGCATGGAGAGATGTTTTTACATTTTCTTGGATATATACTTATGAGTAGAATGTGTGTTTGTGTGTGTGTGTGTGTGTGTGTGTGTGTGTGTGTGTGTGTAGGCCTGAGACTGTTGTAGGTCATCTTCCTCTGTCTCTCCCCATCTTATCTTTTAAGACAAGGTTTTTCAGGGAATTGGAATCGGAGCTTGATGTTTTGGTGAGGCTGACTGGCCAGCAAGCCCCAAGGATTGCCTGTCCCACCCCTCTTCCATCACCAGGGTTACAGGCATGTGCTTCCATGCCTGGTTATTAATGTGGATGTTGGGGATCAGAGCTCAGGTCCTCATGCTTGGGAAGCAAGTACCTCATCATCTCTCCAGCCCACATTAGTGGAATCCTGTGATAGCATTTATATTTAGGTTATTTTTTTTAAGAACTCTCAAATACATGAATACCCTAATTGTGCCATAACTTCACCAAAACTTTCTCTTGTCTGATTAGAACATCATATTGTGTGTAAAATGATATTGCATTTTTCATCTTTCATGTACTTATTGACTTTTTGGATACCGCCTTTGGAAATATGCTGATTTTATTTATTTGGGCTTTGTCGTTGAGTCTTTTGAGCTCTTTACATATTATGAATGTGTGTTCCTCACCTTTGCAAGATTGGCAAAGGTCTTTTTCAATTATTTGTGTTCCTTCTCACCACTATTCCCTCTTTTCCTTCCTTTTCTGTGCCTTTACTCTTTTTTCTCCCTCCCTTTCTTCTTTTGAAGTATTTTCATTTTGCTTTATTCAGAAACCAAATATATAGAATATTTCATAACTTGGGTCCATTGTTTTACATAATTAAGGGATACAAAAATAAGAACATGTATTTATATTTATTTGTAAAGGTGTAAAGAGATGTTGGATGGATACAAAGAGCCATTGAAATGACTACCTTGGGGGAGATATGGCAGGAGATGGGAATCATATTCTTTAGTGTGTCTTTCTTTAGAGTATCTTGAGTTTTTGAACCATATGCCTATAATTATCTTTAAAAATATTCATAAATTAAAAGCACTGTGTGTAGTATTAAAATTTAAATTTATATAAATGAAGTAATTACTCCTTTATAAATAAAGCCAAACTGTTTATCTGTTACATTTGGTCTGTCAGATTCCTCACAGCCTTAACAAGCTTTCACATTGTTAGTAGGAAAGGGTACAGACCTGCCCTGCAACACAGCAGACTGGATGTGGGCAAGCCAGGATATGAAGTCCATCTTCTATTTGATCTCAGTCCAGATCTTTGTACAATGGAAGCAATTCTTTGTACTTTCTTGGTGATGCCTTTGAAGCTCCAAACACTTCATTTGAAGTTGTTTTTCTAGTTTGTAGGTTATTATCTACACTTTTTTTGTTACTGTACTCTTTAGACAGAATTTCATATACCCTAGGCTGGCTGCAGACTTACTTTATGAGGCTAGTCTTAAATCCCTGACCCTCCCTCCTCCACCTCCTGAATGCTGATATTATAGTAGTGCGGCACCATACCTGTCTTGATGGCAGTCCTTTTGCTGTCATATTGAAAGTCATGAAGCTTTACTCCTGTGTTTCTAATATGAATACATGGCTCTTCCATGTTGGTTTGCAATCCATTTGGAGTTAAGTGTTATATGAGATAGAGACTTGAGTTTATGATCTTACATGTAAAAGGATTGATAGTTTTAATATATTCAGCACACTTTAATAAGAAAAGTACAGCATGCCAATAATAAAATGGACAAATGGTGTTGAATAGGCAATTTCAACTAACTGACCTGTGAAGAGATATTAACTATAGTAATAATCAAAATGCAAATTAAAATAATAAATTATCATTTACATTCAATGAAGTTAGAAGAAAAATTCACCACTCAAAGTGATAACATGCATTTTTAGACTTTTAAAGTAATGTTGTATGTTAATTTTGAGTGTATTTGAAGGGGAACACTTTATACTGAAATAAAAATAAACTATAGAGAGATATTATCGTATACATAGCCATTTTTCAAAATCAGTGTCAACTGAGGGATGCATGTGTGTATATGTTGTGTTCCTGTACACATGTGTGTGCATATGTGTGTATTAAGTGTGTGCATGTGTGCATGTGTATTCATATGTGGGTATTATGTGCCTGCATGTGTGTACATGTGAATTTGTGTCTGTGTATGAGGTGTGTGTGTATATGTGTATTCATGTGTGTGTATGATGCATGTGTGTGCATGTATATAAATGTGTGTGTATGATGCGTGTGTGCATGTATATAAATGTGTGTGGATGATGCGTGTGTGTGCATGTGTATAAATGTGTGTTTATGAGGCGTGTGTGTGTATGTATATAAATGTGTGTTTATGAGGCACGTGTGTGTATGTATATAAATGTGTGTGTATGATGCGTGTGTGTGTATGTATATAAATGTGTGTTTATGAGGCATGTGTGTGCATGTGTATAAATGTGTGTGGATGATGCGTGTGTGTGTATGTATATAAATGTGTGGATGATGCATGTGTGTTCATGTATATAAATGTGTGTGTATGATGCATGTGTGTGCATGTATATAAATGTGTGTTTATGAGGCATGTGTGTGCATGTATATAAATGTGTGTGGATGATGCGTGTGTGTGCACGAGTGTGTATGGTGTGTGTAAGGAGGTAAACCTTTGTGCTCCCTCATGAACTGGGATTTGTTTTTCTTTCACTGAGCAGCAATTAATTCTATTTTCAGGAAAATTTGTTAAACTTTCTAAAGTTTTCTAAAATAATCCCCATATTTGATTCAAATACACATATACACATAGACATACATATACATTCATTTGCACATATGAGATATGTATGTACATATATATGCATATACATTAAAAACTTCCCATTTCTCCTTGCTTTGAAAAGATAAATAGACCATAATTTAGAATGTTATTTTAATCTCCACTATTGACTTGGCTATTTTAGGCCAAGTTTTAGTTAAATGTGGTATGCTTGTGCATGCTTATATGTCAGTATTCATCTGTGGATTCTTTGGTAAGAATAATATAGGTAATTCTATTGATTTTCTCCTTTCCTCTATGTCGGTACAAATTTAAAGGGAAGAAACCATCTCTCACATGCATTATTTTTCTCTGCATGACTTTCTGGAAACTGTCACAAAATGGATTACTGCATAATGGCATCTTTTCTCATTTCCTACCAGAATATTGACATATATAGAAGTTCACATATCTGACCAAAATGTGTTTTGTTACTGATATACGATATACATAACAGTTATATTCTGTCATGGAGTCAAATAAATAAATGTAACCTGTTGTATTTAAATAGCAAAAGTTACATTTAACGTCCTATAAATATTCTATTGATTACACAGAATACCAAAGTATTATAAAATGAATGTATAGCCTGTAAGGATTCAATTCTTCCATGTCATAAATTACAGTTATCTGGAGTTAATGAGTAGGCTGCAGTAAACTTAAGCACTGGATTAATAATCTTCTTTGTAATGTGGGAATGCTTGAGCCCGGGAGGTGACTCAGTTGGTAAGACCACTCTGCCTGGGCATAGCAACCTGAGTTCATATGCTTACCATTCGTGTAAACAGCCAGGCGAGGCCATTTGCACACATGTTACGGGGAGGCAGGAAAATAGGAGGGTCATTGGAGCTTGCTGGCCACTGATCTAGTTCCAGGATCAGTGAGAGATCCTGACTCAAAGAAAGAAGGTGGAGAGTGATAGAACAGACAGCCCATGTCCTCCTCTGGCCTCTGTGCACCCATGGGTGCATACTAACACACACACACTACAGCACACTCACACATACACTCTACACTATATTAACATACACCATGCACACACCACAGCATAGTCACATAGTATGTCATATCCACAAGATAGCACAGTCCAGCACACTCACACGCACCCACATTACACTACCCTCACATACACCACATACACAAATATTAGAGCGCAGTCACATACAACATATACACACATATACACTGTATTTAGATATACCACATACACACAAGCTCACACACATTCACGTTATAGCACACACACATAGATGCATTCATGCTGTAGTATACTTACATACACTAACACATGAGCACACACACATGCACATATAAATTCAAAATTCTTTTGGAGTACTTCAATAGGATGTGTGTTTTTAAAACGCATGAAAACTTGAAATAAGAATACTTTTGCTCTTATTATTAATAATAATGATGATTTCATTGTGGATCTAAGTTAAATTGTTTAAATTTAAAAATACTCTGTTGTTTGTAATAAATTAACCCTCACTGAGACCATGTTTAAACTCTCTCTGTTTATCCTATTCTTTAAACATGCACACAATTGCACTTACACTGACGTAACTGCTCACATTCTGGGGGTTTGGACAAATTTGTGGTGCCATGTGTCTATCATTAGAATATTATACTCAACAGTTTCAAAGCCCCAAATTCCTCAATATTTAAAGTAGCGATGTTACTCATTCTCCAATTTAGGCACTGAAAAACAAGGATTCCTTCCCTCCCCCCCCTGTCTTCATAGTTCTACAAAATGTTTTTAATTGGAATCATAAAGTGGGTGGACTTTCAGGCTGGCCGTTTTGCTAATTTCACAAGTTTAAGTTTCTTTCCATGTTTTTCCATTCACTTGCTAGAGAATATTTTTGTTGGTTACAACTATTAGTAGTTGAGAACAAAGCTGTAAAAATTTCCATGCCCGGTGGTTTTTGTCTATATGTAAGTTTTCACCTTTGGCTGATTACCAGGGAGTTTGAATGCAGGACGGTATGGTTAAAAGCATGGCTAGTTTTCTAAAAGCAGTACTAATGATAAGTGTTTCTGGTTAACCTGACAACCTGGAAGAGTTCTAATGGAAAGGACATCAGTCACAGGCATGCGCGGGTGTGTCCACATGCTAACGCGCCTCTGTTTCATTTTGCAGACTTGATACATCAACTAGGAAAGACTTCAGCAAAGGAGACAGTAATAGGCAATGTCCAGACAGAAATGAGTCAACAAGTTAAATATTCAAGCCCCAATCCTGTTGCAGCTGATTGAGGTATTTAACTTGATGAGTTTTAATTTCTTCATGTATTGAATGGAGATATTAGGCTTTAAGGTTTTTTTTTTTATTTTATTAGTTCAAATTAGGAACAAGCTTGCTTCACATGTCAATCCCTTCTCCCTCTCCCTCCCTCCCCCCTAACATCCCACCTGCTCCTAGCCATCCCCCCTCTACTCCCCAGGCAGCGTAAGGCCCTCAAAAGGGGCTCCCCAAAGTCTACCACATCATCCTGGGCCTGGACTAGGCCCTTCCCCATGTGTCCAGGTCAAGAGAGCATCCCTTCACAAGGGATGGGCTCTCAAAATCCCTTCTTTTTTTTAAGACCTTACATATTTAATACAGTGCGTTACCTCTGTACAAATGGAAAAAAATTAAATTCAACATTTCTAGACCAATATGGCTGTTAATTTTTGTACAATTCCAACTCAACACAGTAAACTGGGATACTTTTTTCCAAAGTTGACAGCACAGTTAAAGTTTCCAAAAATTCAAATTATATATATATATATATATATATATATACCAATAATGGCAGTATGTTATGCATCAATAGCAGCAACAGCTTTTCCAGGTTCTGCAGTCATTTGAACAAAATTATAGAGACATCCAGCACTCTCCATTTAAAAAATAAAGTAAAAAACAAAAATCCCAGAAAAACGGCACAGTTCTGCTACTCTTGTGGTACCTGGCACCATTTTTTTAAAATTAGCTTCTCAATCATCATCTGGAAGGAAACCATTCTGAGCAACATCATTAAAAACAGCTCTGATAAAGCATGGTTACTACTATGTATCATAAAGCAGGTCCACATCTGTGTGAGTACTAAGGTTGTTAAAGCCTTAAATGAGATGGTATAAGCCAAACACTTGGCACAGCATTTGGCACATAGTACAACTGAAATAACTATGATTCTTTTACCTACATCTTATTATTTAAAGAAGGTTAGTTTCTGAGATGAAATATTGGTACTCATTGAACAATGTTGAATGAAAGGAAATGTTGAATTAAACCCAATAAAGACATTTTCCTCTCATAGTCACTGGGCCAGGTACACAGTGCTCAATAATTGGGATAGCTAATTAGGACAACAAACACAACTTAGTGATTGCTGTACCTCACACTGGCTGCCTCTCATTTTCTGACCTCTTCCAGGACAGAAGAACTTCTAAAACTGCTCACCTCCCACTGTTTTCTGACCATTCCCTCCTCATGAGGATCACTGCGCAAATATTAAGTTTTACAGACTATAAAAATATAATCCTAAGGGGATCTCAATACCTTGAAATTTTAATAATGAGAAATAATTGTGAGGGAAAATGAAAACATTTTCACACACCAGTAAGTGTGTGTTAAATACCCAATGACTTCTAAGAGAGCAGACAATATTGAAGGGTTCTAAGGATTGTCTATGGACAGATCTTCTGTTTTATTGATGTAACCACTGAGACCCAGAGAGTTAACGATCCTCTAGGCTTGGTGAATGAGGTAAGCACTTAAGGAGAACGGATCTAAGACATTTGGCATAAGAATGTTCCCCAGAGAAAGCTGTCCTGGGTTCACAAGAGTGGGAAAGCTGACCCATCCCTCACTAGCTGCAGCACTCAAGAGAGCAGTCCTGCATGCCTTGCCCTGCATGTCATCTGGGTAGCACAATGGAGTCATCCTTGTTGACAGGGCACAGATGATCTGGACTTGAGGATGTGTGTGAGAGATCCGGCCCTAGCCCTCATCTGCCATACTGTGGATTGGGCGAAGGAGACATGCATCCCCACTCCCTGTTCCTTTGCTGCCTATGGTGAGTGTCCAGGGGTACAGGTGAGCTGGCTCTGATGGAGTGAGGGCAGGAAAGCTGACCCCCCTCTTGTCTGCCATGTTGAGGCAAAGGTGAGGGAAAGATGCCTCTCCCACCTCTTGCCACCTGCAGCAGGCAGGAGAGTGGGCCCCAAATCTTACCTGGGTAAAACAGTAGAGCTGGCCTCAGTGGTGAGACTGAAAGTAAGCTGGCACTGAGGATGTGAGAGCAGAACTGGCCCTACTCCTTGCTGCCTGTGGGTGAGCTAGCCAGGGCAATGCTGGAGAGCTCATCCTGATGGTGCCAATGAGGGAAAGCTGGTGTGCTGGCCAACCAAGCCACCATCCAGGCCCAGAACCAGGGCTATGAGTTGGCCCACCCTCATCTATGAACTGCTGGAGCATGTGAAGGGCCGAACCTGAATATCCAAAGCTTCTGGATCTCCATGACACAAGGAAACAACAGGATAAGCAAGAGGAGACTCAGTGAGGGCCCAGTATTGAGGGTATAGAAAAAGCCAGAGGCCCTGAAGCAGACCAATGACTCATTGCAATGAACACTCACAAGTAAAGATATAACGACTAAAGGGTATACTGTGTTAGTCACTGTGTCACACTAAAGATTCCACACCATGGCTTTTTAAAAATGTTAGTTTGGTTGTTTTTGTTTTTGATTTTTGTTTTCCTTTTGAATTCTGTTTTGTTGTGGGGGCCAGGACGTTTCAAAGTCAGAGGGTGGATATGAAGGGAATATTCCCCAGAAAATGTGACTGTGCCTCAGCTAGGCCATAAATGGGATGATGGGTGATCTCAAATGTCTACTTGATGAGGTCTGGAATCACCTAGGTGATGAACTTCTAGACATACCTCAAGGGGTTGTTTAGGTGAGGCTAGCTTTTAGACAGGCCTGTGAGAGACTCTCTTAAGTTAACTGAGGTAGGAAGACCTACCCACTGCAGATGGCACATTCCCTAGGGCGGAAGCCTGGACCACATAAAAAGGAGGAAGCCAGCTGGGCAGCAGAATCCATTGCTCTGCTTTTCCTGATTGTGGATGTCATGTGACCTGGTACCTCAAGCTCCCTGCCATCATGACTTCTCTGGCAGGATGGGCAGTACCTTTGAACTGTGAGCCAAATTAAATCTTTTTCTCTCTTATGTTGCTGTTGTTAGAGAATTTTATCACAGCAACGGAGAAGTAACAAAAACATATGTTGAGCATGCTGTAAGGGACGCCTAACTTAAAAAGTGAGGTTGAGATGAAACATTCCGAAGGTTTGATCAGTGAAGAATTTAGAATTAATTAGAATTTACTTCAAATAACCAGAGTGTCTTTGTTACAGCAAGAGAGAGTTCGAAAGAGATGAAAGGACAGCTGAAATATCAAATAGTCAGGATTAAAGGGGTTCAGGGACATAAATTCTGTCAAATACAGTTCATTGGATTATTGAATGAAAATAAATAGAGATGAACTAAAAATAAGGTAAAGCATGGCACTCAATGAATAATAAATCAATGGGGAACATATTGCCACAATCTTTGATAGTGGGAGAGTAAAAGAGGCAGCGAACAAGTAAGATCCACAGCCACCTGTAGAGGTCTCCTGGGTGTCCCCAGAAGTTTCTGTGGGCATTCAGGGGGAATCAAAGCAGGGCTCAGGGGTTTCAGAAGAGTTGGGTGATGGCTGAGCACAGTGAATGTCAGGGCCACTCTGGGAACAGAAGTGGCTTTCTTGTGGTTCTCTGCTCTGATAATGGAAAAAAAAAAAACAAAACAAAAAAAAAAACAAACAGAACTCAGGTTCATGTGTCCTGGTCCCTTGGTACTTACAAGTTTAAAAATCTGCATTGCTTTTGCACTTCCTGGGCAAAACCAAAATCAGTTGACACATTCTAGAATGGTCTTTAAAATCTGTCACCTGCATAGAGGGACAGTAAAAAGGGTAGAAATGACATCACATCCCTATTCAGCCTTTCTATAATAGCTTACTAAAAGACGGCAAGAATTCTTTCATAGGGATAGGACATACAAGATGATGGTGATTGTTCGGAGGATAAAGATAATGTCTATGAACATAACTGTTTCTATGTATTAAGCTCCCACTGATTCTAACACTGACTTCGGCACTTAATAATAAACCTCTGAGGCAGGGGTTGTCACAGCATTCATCTGTGATATGCATCCAGTCCACAGAACAGAAGTTCTGCCACTATCTACATGACAGAATGAGAGAAACCTAAATGCTAGCAAAGCAACCGCAGTTTCTTGTCTACCAAATGGGAATGATCCACAGGGCAGTGCTGTTGAAGAAGGTTCCTTCCAGGGCTTGGCTTCCAAGAAGTTCACAGCAGTTGCTAGGTCCTCATCACATTCTCAGTTCTTTCTTTTTATCTGTGGCCACAAGAGCCATTCACCTGATGCAAGTAGAGACACCATGACATAGAACTGTCCCCCCGAATTGTTCTAATATTTATTTGTGAGAATGTTTGTGAGGCCTGCAGTCACAGAGAGCAAATCCCATAGCGTGATGCTCAGGCATATTATACTCAGGAAACCTCTGAGGTCTCACATCCTGGAGGGACTGAGCAAGATATCCTGTTCAGGAATCTTGCAGAATTTTACCATGAGCAACTTTGGGATGGGCAGAAGTTGCAAAACTTCAAACCATTGCTCATACCGAATAATGCAACTTTGTGTATTTGAAGCCTCAGATACCTAAAGAAAGGTAGGATTTAAAACAAGTTTTAAATAGCTTAAAATAAAATAAAAAGCCATGGAAAGAGGAGTTTGAAAACTTCCAGTCAAAAGGTATTTACGTCAGTGAGGAAACATCTTTTGTGCCTATTCAACAATGTGTACAAACACGCATGCTTGTAGGTATGTGTATGTTCCTTTTGCAACAGCTGTTTGCAAATGTGCACAAGAGCAACCCATGGCCTGTTGACAACAGGACATCACCAGAACCTGTTCTTACTGGATACACTGATGGTATATTAGTTACAAATGTCAGCTTCGTTTCCATAGATCAATAACTCATTACATGCCAAGAATATACAAAACCCAATATGAATCAGCTTGCTGTCACATCTAAGTATTCAAATCCCATACCAATATGGACTTTTAGTCATGTGACTCCTCATTTTTCTTTCCTAGTCTAGCATTGGAGATTGAGATATATTTTATATTTTCTTACAAATGGCTTTTTTTTTTACATCATTTGGAAGTTTTGACAAAGGGAAAAGTATCAAATGCTGATCAGTCTTGCGATTTTCATAAGACATACACATTTCTCTCTGTATGTACATATGCATGCCTGTGTACAACACCTACCTCTTTTGTAGGTAAAAGCCATCAGAGGTTCTAGTGAATTAATACAGCAGAGCTTAATCAAGAACAACAAACCTCTCCCAGCTGGTTTTAGCTAAGACCATTGTTGGCACCTTGTGAGGCATTTGAAGATGCCCAGACTCTTGATAGATTCTTTATCCCATAGACTATTAGAGCCAGAGATGCAGCTTGACTGAAAAGATTGTATATTACTATTCTAGCAAGAATCTTAAAGGCAAATAAAAACATACTACCCTTTCTTTTCCCCTGTCTGTACTTGAAAATGCAAACTTCAGCCTTGGTACTGATATTTCATCTTAAGTCCACAGAACTTTGATCCACACTGGACGCAGCCAAGGAGCTTCTTTGAGGGAGCCCACCAAACAAATGCTGATCTCCTAGTGTCTCGGCAATCTGCCTATCTGTATTCCTTAGGTCTTAAGCCCAGGAGGCACATGCCAGATATGAGGCTGTCAGTCAATGAATAAATCATCTTTATCAATATTCCCTTTAGGTTTGCCTAGAGCAATGCCTACTCAAAAGTCAGACATGTTTGGATCTCAGGATTCTGACCCTGGTGTTAGCATACATCACTTCTACCTCAATAAGGACAAGAGCTACTCTAATTGACACAGATGTGTTATTATTACAAACCTTCTTTGCCATGGCTTCTCTTCTTTTACACTTTCATATAAAGTTGCTTCTGATTTGAGGAAAGCTGTTGTGTTCTTCATGCACACTACTGCAAGCAAAAAATAAAAGAATAAGCTTGCACTTACAGATACATGTTGATCTTTTCACAGCTGGACTGTTTGTAGTCATGTGAGTCTAGGAAAAATATTGCCATTTGTATCATGTGAGTGAACACACAGTTCCATGATTCAACCACAGGCTTGTAGACCTGATGGCTACAGGCAGGGGGTATGAGCACCATTCTGGCTGTCCTGCAATGGGTAGAAAGGGAGCAGGGATAAGGCATGGGAGCTTCTCATATAGTTAAGGATAGGTAAAAACTTTCTTCTTCTTCTTTTTTTTTAAATAAAATTTGGGAATTTGGAGGTGGAATAGCAAAGATTTCTTTTGTTTTTGTTTTGGGCTTTCTAGGAATTGTCTCACTTTGCAGCTCCGGTGTCTGGAACTCACTATGTACTCCAGGTGGCCCTGAACTTGTAGTGATTCTCCAGCCTCAGCCTCCCCAGTGTCAGTGACAGGACTGAGCCATCACAACTGACTTTAAAGTTTTTTTTTTTTTTAGTGATGAATAAAGCCCATGTTTATGGAGGTATTGTGTGACATTCAAATATATATTTACACATATATATTGTAATCTTCAAAACAGTAAGAGCACATCTACATCTTCAAATATTTATCATTTCTTTATGTCAAAAGTATTCAATAACCTTTCTTCTAGCATTTGCAACACACATTGTCATTATCTGTGGAACTCTAGAACTCTTATTCCTGTCTGCACTTAACTTAGTAGCCTTTGATCAGCCTCTGCCCTCTCTCCCTCCACATTGCTCTCTCCCAGCCTCTGGAAACCACCATTCTACTCCAGGAGACTGACTTTTCAATATTCTAGACAGGAGTGAGATCATGTGACACTTGTCTTTTTGTGCCTGACCTAGTTCACAAAGCATAATGATCTCCCTCCAGATCCAGCCGTAGTGCCATGAACGACGGGGGCATTATTCTGTAGTGTATGTGCTCCACACATCCCTTATCTGTTCAGCTGATGAATGCGTTGGTGCTTCCATACCTTGGCCACTGTGAATAGTGCTGCAGGAATATGGAAGTGCAGATGTGTGTTCCACATACTGATTTCATTTCCTTCGGACACACACTCAGTAGAGATTGCCAGATCATAAGCGAGTTTTATTTTTAACTATCTTGGGATTTCCATGCCGTTTCCCACGTTGTTTTACATTCCCAC
Organism: Cricetulus griseus; assembly: GCF_003668045.3. Taxonomy (NCBI): domain Eukaryota; kingdom Metazoa; phylum Chordata; class Mammalia; order Rodentia; family Cricetidae; genus Cricetulus; species Cricetulus griseus. The sequence continues at coordinate 53,963,112 of NC_048599.1, forward strand.
CAGCTGTGTGCCACAGTTCCTTTTTCTTCATATCTATACTAGCACCTGCTATCTTTTGTCTTTGAAATAGTCATTTGTACTTGGGTTTTCAGCTTCACTTCCTTGATGATTAAAGATGTAGTGCATTTTTTTCCTATTCTTGGTAAGTGTTTGGACATCTTCTCTTGAGAAATGTCTATCTATTCTCCATTTTATATTTGTGGGGATCTTTTTGGTCTGTTTTTGCTTCTGTCATCTCATTTATTATTTATTTATTTTGCTATGGAGTTTCAAAGTTCCTTATAACCATGGAGCAGACTGGAGTAGACCCTGAATTTTCTAATGCTACATACAGCTTTGTAGAGGCATACTTTCAGATGGAAAGGGATCATAGCTTTCTTGGTTCTATTGAGGCCACCATGAATAAAACATCAGTGCCTTCCATGAACTTTTCTCAAATGTGGCACATATCACGGACCTGTTTGAACATTAGTTCTTGGATTCCTCTTAAAGATTGTCTGATTAGGCAATTTTTGCATGGAGCTCAAGAATGTGTCTCTCTAACAAGGTTCCAGGAGACTCTCCCCCAGCTTAGCTTGGAACCCTGAATCAAGGGTCGTGTCAGTAAACAATCAGTTGTAAGAGTTTCCAAACCCCTCTATATATTAGAATTCGTTGGAAAGCTTTGGAAAACACCACATCCCATGCCAATGTCTTTAATACTTTTATTTTATTTTTAATTCCAGGTGATTCTAAGGATGTACAGACAGAATTTTGGACCACCCCTTTAGAGGTTACAGGATTTTATGGTGAGCATAAAGTAAGGAGGGGTTTTTTTGGAGCAGAAAACTTCTGTCCCTTTTAATTGTTTAGATGATGGATATTTCCATTATCTCAATTTGTATATATTGTATTTATTTGGTAGGGCTGACATAGCAAAGAGTAGGTGTCTTATACAACAACAATCATGTCTTACAATGACAGAGGTCAGCAGTCCAGGACTAAAGTATCTGGAAGGTGGTTTCCTTAGTTGGTTCCCATAATCTCATAGGGAGTGGAGTGACACTATTAGGAGGTGTGGCTTTGTTGGAGTAGGTGTGGCCTTGGAAGAAGCGTGTTATTGTGGAGGATGGCGTTGAGTTCTTTTGCTTAAGCTTCACTCAGTGTCACAGTCTCCTTCCTGCTGCCTGCAAGATGTAGGATTCTCAGCTACTATTACAGCACCATGTCTGCCTGAATGCTACCATGCTCCTTGCCATGAAGATAATGGGCTGAATCTCTGAAACTGCAAGCGAGCTACCCCAATTAAATGTTTTCCTTTCCTTGTAAGAGTTGCCATGGTCATGGTGTCTCTTCACAGAGATAGAAACCCTAAGACAGTTGGGTTAGGGTTTCTGTTTAAATTTCTTTCTTTGGTACACACATCAGCCATATCAGATTGGAGCCCACTCTGATATTCTCAGCTTAGCTTGATTGATTATATCATTTTTTGTGTGGGGGGAGGGGGCACAGGGGTGGACGGGTGGACCTGGGAAGAATGGGAAGTGAGTATGATCAGAGTACGTTGTACAAAATTCCCAAATAATTAATAAAAAGTGTTATGCTGGGGAAAATTCTTATCTCTAAATAAAGCCATATTATGAGGAATTGGAGATAGGACTTCAATAAGTGAATTTTGCTTTTATTGTGGGAGGAGAGCAGAGGGATCTCAACTTCTAACACAGATGTTCTTTCTAAAATTGAGACTATCTGTAGGTCGGGGAGGAGTGGGCTTTATCTATTCCCATTTCAAAGCAAAGCTTACTCGAATCAAAGAAACCAGTCTTTTGTAATGGTCCCTTTCTACACAGGCTTTCAGCTTTCCACAGTGATTTTGAGGCAAAGAAGCTATGTGCCACAATGAGCTTTCAGTCATTGCTGATCAACCAAAAACTATTCACATGTTGTCATGACCCCATCAAGGGGCACCAGGAGTGACATCTGCACACAGACCCCAAGAAAACCTGAACATCTTTCCCAGGTTAGATGATAAAGAACTCTCCAAGATGTTTACACTCATTTGCCATACTCTGGGCACTGGAGAGTCAGGCCTAATGCATTTTTGGTTTTTCTAAATATAATGTATTTTAACAGAATGTGACAATATTTAAGCTATAGGATGACCCGGTTTTCACAACTTAATTCTTTGTGCTGAAGTAGCACTGTTAACCACATCCTGAGGATTATTTTTAGGCCGAGAAAATATTGTATAATTAGACCTTAGTATGATTATTTCCTTGTTGTCAGAACATAGTTGGTATAGTATCCTGAAGTGTCCACAGTGGAGAAGGAAAAAACCCAGACTAAAGGAGGAAATGAACCTTCTGCATAGCTTTGACTATCATGTACAAGTGGGTTTTTAAAATATATTTCAGCCACTCTTTCCATATCCCACCACCACTACCTCCTCCTCTTCTTCCTCCTCTTTTTAAAGACAGAGTCTCATTATACTGCCCAGACTGGCATCTAACTCATGAATTCAAGTGATCCTTTCCCCCTCAGCCTCCAGGCCGAATCACCTTGCATTGCTGCAGCAGCCCAGGCTCTCTCAGGTCTCAGAGTTTCTGCATTTACTGTCTCATCCATTAGCAACACTGGTCTAGAGAAGTTTTGCTAACCTGGAGTTCATAAACAAGGATGTCCCTTGACAGTTTTCTTCTATTGTTTCATATGCATAGTTCCCTTCCAATTTTTTTCTCAAAACCAGTTCACAGTGTGTGTGTGTGTGTGTGTGTGTGTGTGTGTGTGTGTGTGTGTGTGTGTGTGTGTGTGTGTTTTCATTTGTTTCTTGACTTTCTTTTACTCTAGAGCAGAATTTATTTATATTCATCACTTTGTACATGGTAAGCACTTTTTGAAATGAATGACTTATGAATACTAAAGAAGCGGACACAAGTACATGCAGTTGACCAGTGTTACACTGAATAGACACATTTATTCTATCTCCATCTTGGATGGTTGATATTCTCCCATTAAGCATCTACTATGAGCTTAGTTCCACCTGAGAACCTTATATTTACAACCTAAGACTGAGATCCATCTTTCAAGATAGATGCTATTAAGACTGTTTGCTGAACAGAAAGTTAATGACTTGTTCAAGACTACAGACCTACAGACCATTAGATTAATCATTTTTCTTCAAGTCACTGTATTTACCTGTGCCAATGACAGTGGCAAAGAGGGCAAAATTTGCACTGCTTATCACCATTTGCAAACCTAGATCTGGGGGAGGAGTATGCTATGGCCTCTCTTCTTTACAAGCAACCAGAAGTGCACAGTGATTTCTACAGTGGGTTACACAGTATCATACTGGAACGTGAGCCTTCACAGAGTCTGGTTGCAAAGGAAGGAGCAGTAACTTTTAATAGACAGATCTGAATATAGCACTTGAGTAACCAATGTTAACATAGCTAAGAATACATACTCATTCCAAGTACCTCATGATCTGGTGCTCTGAGGTGGTTCAATATTGTGTATTTGGTACTTTGAACAAAAATTCATAATGCCATTTAATTAGGAGACAGAAGTGCCTAATTGAGGCATCATCTCCTAAACAGAAGGAGGTAGTATTTTTCACAAGCATGATGCCTATTAGGAAGATTCTAAGGTTAGAGGAGGTGATGGACACATGACAATCAAATGCAAGATGGATCCTTGGCTAAGTCCCAAAACAGTAAGATATGGGAGGCAAAGAATAAATTCAAATGAGGGGTGAAGATAAGTTAGTAGGCTTTATTAGTACCAATTTTTAAGATTTTGATAATTATTCTGTGGTGATCTAAAATTTTAAAACAAGGGTGGAGTTGAATGGAATGTCATGAAGTTCTATGTGTACATTTAAGTCTTGATTTTTAAATTATTATAAAATATAACAATAAGAAATGGCATGATTTCTATAAAAATATCCAATTTCTAAAAATTAATCCCCCCAAAATATCCATAAGATGAATTTAGAATAGAGCTTATTTGTAAGTTGATGACTGTAAATTTAGGGCAGGAGAATTTCTTGAGTTCATGAGTTAAAGAACAACAATGCAGGAGTGAGGTCATTGGGTCATACCCGAGGTTGGTAACTGGATTCTGAATACACATTAATGTTTTGCTATGAGTTAGTTGGTTCTTTAGAAGGAACCAAGAAAAAGCACTTGTGAGTTCTGTAGACCATCTCTGCAAACTGAAACAAGCTGTCTCGGGCACCCTCACCCTCATTTCTAAATTCAGTCTTTGGAGAATGGAGAATTATTTGTGCAGAAATGTGAACCGACTCTGAAATTAAGACAGGAAGGGGTGAGGTAGAGTCCCTTACCATTTATGAATTAAAATGCATCACAATATATATGTGTTGGAGATAAAACAGCATATATGTGAGGTTCAGGATTTCCCAGTTGCCAGCATCTACTGGTGGGAGTTTACTGGACCCTTTGGAGACAGAGAACCTACTATATACCATACTGTCTGTCTGCCACTCTTTAGCTCTGAAGATTCATGGTTGCTTTTTTCTCTGTCATGAAAGACTAGGGAGTGGTATACCTCCTGTGTATTTATCATATTCCTGAGATAGGCTATGGGACATTTTCAAATGATTTGATTATGATTCAGATTCCAGATCAATGGTACTCAACCTTCCTAAGAGTGTGGCCCTTTAATTCAACTCCTCATGATGTTGTGACCCCAACCATAAAACTATTTTGCTGCTACTTCATAGCTGTAAATTTACTACTGTAGTGAATTGTAATGTAAAAATATCAGATATGTGGCTCTCTGAGGGGTTGCAACCCACAGTTTGAGAACCATGGCTCTAGATGCAAGGCAAAATGAGAAATGGCTACTGGGGCACATAATTATAGTCCCAGACAGTTGGGAGGCAGAGGCAGGAGAAGTTCTTGAGTTCATGAGTTAAAGAACAACAACACAGTAGTAAGACCCCCCACCACCACCAAAAAAGCTCTAAGAGAGAAGCCCCTGTGTTTGGAGAATTCTGAGTGTTCCTGTAGTTACACTATTGCATTTGGCCCAGAGCCCCATAAGTGGGTAGGGTGCCATGGCAGCAGGTGGATGGACAAAGGGGCCAGAGCCTCAAACAGTGTTAATGAGGGGGGAATGGTGGTGTGTAGCCATGGAGGTGATTTGAAAAGAAGAGCCAGCTTGCCACACTGTGCAGGTTAGGGAAGAATTCTTCTCTAAGTTCCCAATTCACCAACCTCATAGCACATTTCCAGATGCCCAGGAAGCTTTCAAAGAGGAGTGATCAGAGAGATACAGTGACAATCAGATTCACGCATACAGTAAAGCCACTGCCTGAGCAAAGCCAGTGCCCATAAAGGCCTGAAAAGGAGAAGGAGCAATGATGTTGTAATGATGTTGTAATGATGCTCAGATATTGGCAGTTCATCCCATTTGTTAGTGAGATGTCAGAGAAGTTGTGGTGGGAGCAGGTCTAGAAGAAGTTAATGTTTTATTTTTTAGTTATTGTATATGTTAGGAATCAATCCTAGAGCTGTGTGTATGCTAAATGTACACTGTTCTATTGAGTTATGTTCTCAGTCCCAAAAGTAGGGTTCTTGGACCCTAGACCCTTGATTATATGCTAATTACCTACAGGTTGTTTCTTAATGCCTGATGGAGGAGACTTTTCCTCACTTACTCAGTAGCCCTGGAAATCCCTAGCTCTGTGTAGCCATAGGAAAAAGCTAGAATGACCCAGGGTTCTGTTCATTTCTGGATGATGACTACCTTGGTGATCTATAAGGTCAGGTCCTTACCTTAAAAGACAGCCAACTGAGAAAATGTGGCAAAACTCCTCAGGAATCACCACCTGGCTGGCATAATCTTATCCATATTCAATGACAAAAGAGCCAAACCAAATGATGACAGAATTCATTTATGTGGTGGCCAAGAATGTTTTTCTGCATCTGGGAGTTAGTGTTCCCCGAACAGGTTACTAAAAAGCAAGGTAACTCAAATTGGACCTATGAAAATGAAATTCAAAGGAATGATGACAACTAGAACCCATCTTAAAATTCCTAACACAATGTATTGTTGAGCAAGATAGATGCGAGCAGATATCACTGACAAGTTCAGCAGTGTCAAACCAACTTAATTTTTGTTTTGAGGCCTGGGAAGGGTGTTGTATGCACTCCCCTTCATCCTGGACTCTCCTTATCCTGTGTGAGCCTTTAAGGAATAGAAAGTCCATGATGCTTGCAATGATTCAATATGGCTTATCCATGACTCAGAGTTGGATTGTCCCGTCTTTGCCAACACACACAGCCAGACAGGACTCATTTTCTTTGTCTTCCTTTGAAGAACTCATTTCTTTTTTGGAAAGTCCTTTCAGTCCATGTGGTACATTTGATGAGCTCAGGTATATGGAAAATTTGTGGTCAGAAACCCTACTTCAGAATACTTACTAAAGTGTATGGGCTGCTTTAGGGACCTTAGCAAATTTTGTGCCATTCCCCGATCTCTCAATGGGAAACTCCATACATTTGGGTGGGTTGCCAGAAGTGACATCTGCCAGGGAGTCCACGGAAGTAATTTTGGTTCCTTGATGTTTCTCACGAATGTCACCCTGAATCACAGGTCTGAGTACATTAAAGATTTGTTCCCTTTTTTTGTCTGTCTGAACTTGTCCTCGTCTCTACCAAATCCTCCCAGGTCTTCCTCAGCCCCAATGAAACACCTGTGTGATGAGGAATGTACTGCTTCTATGGCCTCAGAAATACGTGTTGATGTGGAGGGATGTTCTCTCAGCCTGGACACATGGGGGAGGGCCTAGGCCCTGCCCCGGATGATATGACAGACTTTGGTGATCCCCCATGGAGGGCCTCACCCTCCCTGGGTAGCGGAGGCAGGATGGGGTGGGTGGTTGGTGGGGGGTGGGGAAGGAAGGGAGGGAGAGGGAGCTGGAATTGACATATGAAGCAGGCTTGCTTCTAATTTAAATAAAAATAAATTCACAAATACATGTTGAATATGTAAGTACATAGTAGTCTAAATTCAGCTTTATGCTATTGCTTTTCTAATATTTGAACACTTACATTTGCTTCAACAGTTCTTAGATTCACCTTGGTCTTGGGCTCTTCATTGCCAGGACCCTTTTGTGAAGCTGTTTCTGCAGTGTTGTCTAATAGATTGTGTATCAGCTCTGAGGAGAACAACTCAAGACATAATTATTTTAGGACTAAGTATTTCACCTGGACACCATTGACACTTTAGTTTTTCAATAGCATCATTAAATTGTTGATTCTATTAATTCATTAGAGTTTCAAACCCTATTCACCAGCCTCATTTACACTCATTGCTTTGACTACAACCTCTCTCTCTCTCTCTCTCTCTCTCTCTCTCTCTCTCTCTCTCTCTCTCTGTCTAATACTTAAGTCATTCAGTGAGTTTAGATCTCACTTGAGTGCCCTCAAAATTCTTATATCCAGTCTTAATTTGATCACCTATACTTGAACAAACCAGAGGAATATCAAATTCTTCACATCTTAAATCTTCATCACTGTTTGCTTTTCTGACTCTTCTGTTTCCTACATAATCTGATCTCGAATATTATGATCATATGACAAGAGATCCAAATGAGAAACACTGGCATCTATCTGTGAGTCTTCCCTGTTCCCACGTAACTCACATTTACTTGTTTCTACCTCAGAAATTCTGACTTCCCTCTGGCATTGGGTGTCAGTCTGTGTGGCCTGGGTGTCTCCTCTATTTTCTTTGAGTGTCCAGGTTCCTCTTTGTAGGGCTCTTTTCTCATCTCTAGGTTTTAAGCTACCTTGCTTAAAACTGTTCAGTAAACTCCCATTGTTTTTACAATAAAATCTAATCACTTCCCATGGCTTAAGAGACCATGGCTTATAGCACATTTTTCGGTTCCTTCAGTAAGTCATGCTATATACTGTTCTATCTGGGACATTCTACTGTATACCTCTTGGCTACTTCCAAATCATTTTCTCTTTTAAGAGTACAATGTAAATGTCACTGCTTGGGGGTGTGGAAACTATCTTCTGACATTTCATTACCCTGGCAAAGTTGCTCCTATCATAACACTGGCTTTACAGCTAAATTTTGCTGCTTTGTTGGACTGCCTCCCCTAGTGGGTCTATGTACTGTAACACAGACAGGCATCTCCATAGACACAGGACCTAGTATGATGGCAAGTAGGGAAGGTGTTTAAAAATTTCCCATGGAAGGAATAAAGTGCTGCTGTAAAAAAATCATGTTTCTATCTTTGCTCAGTGCCTAATTCTTTCTTTTTGGCTATTTTTACAGTCAGTATTAGTGGTATTTTAATTTGAAATCACTTGCATGCATATCACTTGCTTGGCTCACCAACAATTTTGGTAAAACTATCTTTTGGGTGTTCATTAAAGGAACAGACACACATGTTGAGGTGATGATAAGATCATGTTCTGAATGATATTGGAATGGGATTGGAGAGCTGAAGGCACTGGGAAAGTGGCAGATGGGAAGAGAGGAATAACCTGGGAGTAAACCCTGAACCTCGCCAGATGCCTTAACAGTGAATTTTCGTGATGCCTTTTGTTCACCCATCTTGCTAGTGAGTTAGGTAAATGTACTAACATCGAATATGTCTGAGAGAGAGAGAGAGAGAGAGAGAGAGAGAGAGAGAGAGAGAGAGAGAGTGATTGAGAGAGAATGTACATGTAGGATGGCTTTTCCTGCAGAATTTCATATTGTGTAATATGTCTTTTTCCTTTACTGAAGTATTTGAAGTTGGTCTAACCATGATTAGATGCCTGACACTTCCCGTCCAGGAATGAAACTACCACTGAAGCGATTGCAAAAGCTTTCAGAAGTTTTGAACATAATTAAGTGACCCTTCTAAAATATCTAAATACTTAATGCATTTTCTCTTTCTGAATTCAATCGCTGACACAATTTTACTTCTGAACTATTGCAAATAATTTTATAATATGACTCCTAGAGAGATCAGGGTAGAATATAAATAATTGAATAAACGACCTAAAGCCCTCTCATTCACATATCTTACCACCCCACAGAAATACACCATCTGTTTTCCATTTGTATCAAAGTTAAGAGTCTATGTCCACTATATTTTTATTTTTCATCTGTTCTACAAATCCAGACCCATTGCCCTCCAATGGAACCTCTTCAATTGTCCAATTCACCTCCAGGGTAACTCAAATATACTTCTTCTAATCAAGTCAAGTTTCCCTCTGGTCTTGAGATCTCCCGGAGGTACTGAGTGGAGTCTATTTGAAGTGCAAATCCATTGTGGAGACATGAAACATCTGTCAGGTTTTATTAGATACTGTGTGTGGCTAGCCCCAGAGCCTCTGAGTGGCATCTGTTTCCAGATCCTTTGAGGGCCTTAAGGTCCTTCTGCCACTCCAGAGAGAAAGTCCTATCTCTCCTTTCTGGGGATGAGGTTTTGCTTTGCAGCTTCCATGCTACCCCCTCTAGAATGTAGAAGAAGAATTCCCAGTGGAGCAAACTTTGATAGATGTGAAGAAAACCATCAGATAAATCCCCTCCCATTTTCCATTCACCCATTCAGTGGGCTGCTCACCAATGTAAGCATATTGGCCTTTTCAAAGGCTTCCTGCTCAACTAGGCAACCAGCTGTGATGGCAAAGTCTAGCCTGACTCAGCAATGCCTCTGGCCTTTCCTGACTGGCTCATTCTCCTTCTCTCTCTCTAAGCTCCTCTGGGTTTATAGCACTCAGTACTCTGCTGGCATGAGAGCATTTGCCTCAGATTCTGATTCCAACAAACTCACAGACAGTTTTCATGAAGGTTCCATAAAGCATCACTTCTCAAGAGTGCCAAGCACTTGCAGTGGCCTCTTAGAGATGCATAAGCTGAACCAATGAAGTGGAAAGCCGATCTCTTCCATACTTAGGGACCCCTCAGTGGAAGTCTGAAAACTGAAGCATGTGTTTCTCAGCACCACATTTACTCCTTGAATGTCAATGCATGATTTCTTCTTCCTCCTCCTCCTCCTCTTTTGTGGAGGACGAGTATCGACAGTTTATAAGTAATACATATTCTTTGCTCAGTTTCTGTCATCTGACTCATGTCTCTGCTATGTGGGATTGAGTCTAGACTGTAGAATTCATATGGCGAATTAAATCAATTAATGAGTGAATAACTGAATGAATGGAGTGCCTCTCATTTTTCTATCAAAATTAATAAACTTTGAGTAATTAAAAGTGAGAATGGTTGTGATAAAACTGCCAAGTCACACAAAATTTTAAAGGGCATTTCCACTCTAAAATGTCTTACAATTTGCTAAATATTTAACTTTCAATTATTATTGTAAAACTGCCAAAATAGAAAGCTTAGACAAGCAATGTTCCTTTACGCATTTAACAAATTATTACTAAGCTCCGGGGATGTGACTATAATCTTAGAGCCCTAACAGGAAACATGGCAGTGAATTGCACAGCAAACTTTCCTGCTTTCAGGGAATTTCATTCTACGTCATGTCTCTGTATGTCAATGCTAATTATAACCCAGGTTTTAGAATAAATGATTATATATTATGATTGTTAATCTCTACTATCCACTAGATGAGATCTAGAGTTGCCTGGGAGAAGTGCCTCTGGGCATGCCTGAGGGGGATTACCTTAATTAGGTGAAGTGATGTAGAAGATGTGCCCACTGTGGTTGATACCATTCCCTAGGGTTTCTGGAGCTGAACACAGAGTAGTCATTACTCTCTACTCCCCTACTGTGGAGGCAATGTGGCCAGCTTCTTCAAACTTCAGGCATTGTGACTTCCTTGTCATGATGGATTAGAACCCCTTTACTACCAGCTGGAATACACCCTCCCAATTGGTTTTGTCAGGGTATTTTACCACAGGACAGGACAAGTAGCCAAGACAAACATGATATCAAATAAATGCATGTATGTAAAGCTGCCATAGTTTTAAAGGTAGTACCAAGTATGTAGTCTGCATTCAATAAATATTGGTAGTTATTACTATCATTACTGATTTTTTTCCTTGTTTTTTTCAAGACAGGGTTTCTCAGTGGCTTTGGAGGCTGTCCTGGAACTAGCTCTTGTAGACCAGGCTTGTCTCGAACTCACAGAGAGCCTTTTTCTTCTGCTTCCGAAGTTCTAGGATTAAAGGCATGCACCAACACTGCCTGGCCATTATTGATTTTTAAATTATTGTTATCAATGGCAAAACAGGCTGGGGCATATTACCTGAGAAAACATAGTTTACACAAGGATAATGCAAGCATGACCACATGAACAGCCTTCTAGGGCAGGCAGTACTTGCTGTGGTTTTAGGAGGCACCAGCATCTTTCAGGAAGAGAGGGATGGACCATGTTGCTTTCCTTATTCCCAAGATGCTTAGGTTTGAGGATCTTTGAGTCTGACATCCTGATGTTGACTCTATATAAAGATCAAACCAAACTCCACTCCCCCACAGGGTTCTGCCTCCTTGTCTGTCCTTAGTACCTCTTGGGGTTTGCTATTACTAGGTATTGAACTTTGGGAGTCCAATAAGTACATGTTAATAGAAAGAAAAGAAAAACATTAGTTACAGATTACAAGGTCAGAACTGGGTAAAGACACAGTACATTTCCTTTGTACAGCCGATAGTTCACTCATCCATGGCCTCACCACCTGAACTCCAACAGAAGAAGGATCGTTAATGAGCTTGTACAGCTACATAATTAAACAACTATGTGGTGTATAGGATGCAGGATGCCTGTATATAAAAAACAATATCAATATATATATATTAAATAAATGTACAAAGCTGATTCTTTCTTTAAAGAATATTTACAAGATCTAAAACCAAGACTAAATTTTGATTTGAATTCATATAAAATAGTTTATTCAAAATACAGTGTCTGTTATGTTTTCCATGTGTAGACTTTATAACAAACAAAAATCTAAGGATTATAAAATCTTATGGACTATTACCTTTTCTGTCTCCACAGCCTGGGGAATCACCACTTCTAGATGCCAGTCTTGGAATAAAAATATGAACACAGACTAATCCCCTTTTGGCCTGGTCTTTGCTTCTCAAGGTTGCCATGGGAATCAGGTCAGAGCATGTTCACTGCATTCAGAAGCATGAGATCAGGCTGTACAATGCTCTAAGTTATTTTCATATTGTGTAAAGCTTTTGTTTTAGGCTATACTTTGTCCTCAGATTTCCTAAACCGCATTTGATTCCACTCTGAGGACAGACGATAACTCCCTCTGCTGAGCTGGAATGAACATCACCTTCTGCCCAGAAAGCTCCTAGGAGGCACATACTGATAAGCAACTTACTCCTAAGTATACAAAGTAAATTTGTACCAGGTGTATTATATCATACCAGGAAAACCAAGCCAGAGAGCTTGTCAATCAAGGAACGGGTATAATGCCTTCACCTGGACCCCATAAAAAACAACATCTAACAATGCCACGACAGAGGACCCAGGGACATGCCATCGACCACCCAACTTCTGACTCCTGTCTCCCAGGAAGACATCTTTGGAATGCCTTGAACTTCTGAGTGTTAGTGTTAGTGAGTAGGTTTAGAGTGAGAGAAACTGTGTTTGCCTTGGTTGCCTCCCATGGGAAATTGGGACTACTTGGCAAACTGCTGCCCTAAAATCTGACATAGCTTATGCAGTTACCATTATTTACTAAATTCTGACATTATGGGAGGACACACATGTCTATTATGTTTCTGGAAGTGTGTTCATAACAAGGAAAATAACAACATTCATTGAATTGCTCTTGACTGAAGAAAACCTATATTCATCCCCATAAATTGTGCCCATGCACTTTTATCAGCAGTGTTTTGTGGGCAGAGTTCTATGTATTGCTCAAGTCAAATGAAGTCACATCAAAAAAAATGAGCAAGTATTCAGTTTAGCTAAGACACTCAGTAGGGTCATTGTATTTGTAGCCTCATAGACTTATAGCCTGATTACTGCCCTACTGTGTGCTATGGCAAAGCCAGCCTGATAAAGAACCATCCTAGACTTGTTGATATTCAGGATGAGTAAAGTACAGCTTGGAAACCTAGTGTGAGGTGTTTGATTTTGTCTTTTGAAGTTGTGACTTAGACTGTTGAGTGCATGGCAAATACAACTGATACAAAAATGGTCCCATTGAGTCAGAATGTCTTTCTTGGCATATTAAGTGGTCGAGAATGGACAAAACAGCCAGAGTTATGCTTTAGGACTCTATGTGTGTCCCATCCATCATTCCTTCTTCAGTGACATCCAGTAGGATAGATGCTATACTTCTGAAGCTTGGTTTTTAGGAACATGGAATATTATTTCAAAAAGCCAGGCCTAAAAGTTTTTCTTTGAGGGTATTTTTTAATGATCAATTACTTTTATTTCTGATTACATTTGAGAAAACATCATCAACTATACCAGTATAATGCCATTCCCTTTAATGGAGAAACACTAGTACAATTTATAGTAATAAACTGCTTTTCATCTAGTAATGTTCATAATTAATTTTTTAGCTCCTTTCACTCAGACCCTATCACTCTCAAGGAGAATGAAAGGTTCAGGCATTATGCTGGCCTGTCTCTGTTACCTGGCAGAATCCACTCAGGCAGTACCCAGGTTAGCCCAGGGTTCCATAGGAACTAAGTATGCACACAGGTGTAGAGGACCCCTTTAAAGGACAGACCCCTGCCCACTTACTCTCTCTTCATTTACACTCTCTTTTCCTCTTCTCCCACTCACACCTTCTTCTGCCTTCTTCTCTCTTCACTTATACTCTCTCTTACTCTCTCTCTCTCTGTTCACTAATTCTTCTCTCTTACTCTCTGCTCTGTTCTTCCATTTTTCTCTCTCCTGCTCTGGCTCTCACTCCAAATAAATATTATTCAACCTTCCCCCCTCACTCTCCCTCCCTATAATAAACTGGTTAATGTGCTCTATATAGTTCATGTCCATCTCTCGACCTTCCAATTTAAGCAAAAACTTAACAGAGGATTAGTGTTTGAAGCTGTGAGGTTAATATACAGTGCCAAGTGGTACCTATTGGTTTGAAGGAGACACCCACTTCTCCATCTATTTATTTAATTAATTCTTTTCCTTGTTTTATTTTTAGCAAGTTGTTAAGGAGATCTACCTTCTTTACACATTTAAAAACTATTTTATTTACTTTCATTTTATGGATATAAGGGTTGTGCCTGCATACATGTTTGTCTACCACTGTGGGTCTGGTGCCCATGGGGTCAAGAAGGTGGCATTGAATCCCCTGGAATTTGCATTGCAGATTGTTGTGAGCTGCCACGTTGGTGCTGGGAATAAAATCTGGGTCTTCTACAAAAGCAGTAACTTAACTGATGAGCTATATCTTCAACCAACCCCTCCATACCTTTAAATGTTTTTATTTAATGTACATAGATGTATATGATATATTTTGACCAAATCCATCCCCATTTACTCCAATTCCTTCTCTATATCGCCCAATACTTTCCTCTCCCAATTTCTTGTTCTTTCTCTTCCTCCCTCCCTCCCTGCCCTGCCCTCCCTCCCTCCCTCCCCTCATCTTAAATTTAATACTCACTAAATGGTAGTATTTTCTACCATTTAGTGCTGTCCATTTAGTGCTGTCTATGTGTACATGGATGTACAAGCATCTACTAGAGCATGGATAGCCCCACAAGGCCTGCATCTCAGAGAAACCTCAGGTTTCTAGTAGTGGGACTTCAAGAGCCACCCCTCTCTCATGCTGAAGTTTTGGCTGGCTTGATCTTGGTTGGGGCTTGTGCATCTATGTGGCTATACTGTCATGTCATGTCATGTCATGTCATGTCATGTCATGTCATGTCATGTCATGCCATATCACTGCAGACATACACCCTCCCTGGCTCTTACAGTCTCTCTGCCCCTTCTTCTGGTGATGACTCCTGACCTTGCATCCCTGAGCTTGCAGATTTAATTTTTCTTTTTAAAGATTTTTTTAAAGCATTTGCCTTTCCAGAACTCTTTCTTCTTGCATGACTGAAACTCTGTAGCCATTGATAGCAACTCCTCAATCATTCCCTCCCCAGCAACTGACATTCTACTTTCTGCTGCTATGAGTTTGATTTATTTGTTTGTTTATTCTTTCAAAACCAGAACCTTGCATACGGTGTACAAGCACACTTCTGCCATGCTACATTCCCAGCTCAGTTTGGCTCCTTTAGATACCTTGTGGAAATGGGATTGTACTATTCAATCTCTCCACTGTAGTGTATGGTAGAATGACTTTTCTTAAGGCTGAATAGTATTCCAATGTATGTATATACATCCTCATCCATATTCCTGAGGTTTTTAAGGTGCTTCCATCTCTTAGCTGTTGTGAGTCACAATATGCCAAACATAGGGACCAAGGAGGTTTCTGGAGTATTAATTTCAGTTCCTTAGGATGAAGATCCATTTGATAGCACTACTGCTCAGCTGCGCTCCAATTCTGATTTTTGAGACACTGTTTACAGCAGGGGCTCCATTTGACATTCCCAATAGTGAAGGAGGACTTCAGTTTGTTCAAGACATAAAAACATTTTCCATTTACTGTTGTCATAATGGTGGTCCTCACAGTGGCCAGGTGAAGCCTCTGTGTACTTTACTTAGCCTTTCTCTGAGGATTAGAAACATCAATCATCTTTCATTTGTATGTGCTCTTCAAAGAAATGTCTATTCAAGTCCTTTGACCTTTTATAAATTAGGTAACTTCTATTTTTGCCTTTGAGTTGATATGAGTTCTTTTTAATGTTAACCCCTTTCGTGAGTATTTTCAGTTTCTGTTATACCATGCTGTTTACATAGAATCTTTTGGGCAAGGCTTTGCCTTGTCAATAAACATCAGACTCTCTGATACAGTCAAGTCTCTACATTTATGGCATTAGCCTCATTTCTTTGAGGGCAATAGTATCATAAGTATACATATTTTATCAGGAAAAACCAAACATCAGCCACAAAACACTCATGTTTTTGTTGATGCAATTGCTAGCACATTCTTTGGTTGAGAGCAAGAATTGAGTATGATGTGACACCAGACATGGGATCTAGTGATCTGAGTGCTGCCAGGTAAGAGCATGAGGCCTACCTTCTGAGGCAGGATTTATATATAGAGGTGCACTCTGGGGGGCCCATGAGTCATGCTAAGTAACAGGAAGAAAGATATGAAGCAATGAGATGGATAGCTTCCATGTTAGGTAATGGCAAGCGCACCAGAGGTTAGATCCTATGAATGTGTTTAGGGAAAGAAGTTGATACCTCTAATCACACCTGGGCAGCATAGATGCCCCTTTCCATGACAGTGTATGAAGATTAGATGCATATTCAGATACTACCTGATGCAGTCACATCTCCATGATCAAGTGATTGGACTGTTTAGTGATCTGGAAATATGTAGTGCCTCCCAGATCTCTGATCCCTACCATGAAAATACCAGGTTGGTTTCTGTGCTGCTTTATGGCTCCCTTTGTTATTGAATGGCTTTGAAGAAGGAAGGAGGCAGTCTAGACAACCTCGCGGATAAATCTTCAAGCCACCTTTACGAAAACCAAGACAACCACATGGACCAAAAGACCAGTACTGGGACAAGCCTCCCCTGTCTGAGGAATGTTATGGACATGCTATCTGTAGTTATCCTAGCTATTTTTCTTCTGCTATCTCAACATTGTGAAATTTCTCATGGGGAAACTTATTTAAAGTTTTACCATTTTAAAAGATACATGCTCTGAAGTACTTTGGACACAGAAAAGGGAGTTGTGAAACTCAAACAGAGTGGCAGATGCTGCTTCTCTGCTGGGGCCAAGAATCAACAGGAGAAGAGGCCAAGGCTGCCAAGCAGCCCAAGGGGATCCTGGGAAGCCAGGCCTTTTCTTCTGTTCTCCCAGGGACAATTGAGGGAGTCCCGTGAAGAAGAAAAGAAGCCAAGCCAAAGAAGATTTTTCCCTAGCCAGAAAATATGAATAGAAAATACTACCATATTTCTGCAATTCAGAATTATGTTTATCACTATTTAATTCAGTCTCTCTCTATAAAATGCATAAATGTGTACACACAGACAGACAGACAGACAGACAGAAAGACACACACACACACACACACACACACACACACACACACACACACACACACACACAGCATTGCCCAATTGCCAAAAGAGGACAATTAGCCCCTTCCCAATCACAGCCCTAAGTGGCAGAGCTCAGCCTCAGATCTGGGTCTTTGACTTATCAAGCTGATGCCTTTATTTCCTGTCAGTCAAATTAAGCAAACCCCATGAAAGCAGCAGAGGTGGTGGCATAAGCACTGTTTGCAAGAGCAGCAAATGTCGGCTAAGTCTGAGTGTGAATACAGAGTCTAGGACACGCACAGGTTTTTAACATTAAATTCACAATTTTCAGGAGTTAGGAAATGTAAGGATAGGAACTTTTAAGGTGACCAGAGTTCATAAGTATTATTAAAAAATATGACAGTTTGAAATTTTGAGTAAGATACCATCAGTGTTTTTTGCTTCCTAATACTGACTGACTTCCTGTCCCCAGAACCTAAATTTTACCTCTCTCTACTTCAGTTTAGTCATCTGAAATAGACCACAAAAATGACCAGCCATGCCAGGTGTTGGTGGCACATGCCTTTAATCCCAGCACTCAGGAGGCAGAGGCAGGCAGATCTCTGTGAGTTTGAGGCCAACCTGGTCTCCAAAGCGAGTGCCAGGATAGGCTCCAAAGCTACACAGAGAAACCCTGTCTTGACAAAAAAAAAAAAAAAAAAAAAAAAAAATAGACCAGCCCTGTTATTCATTTGTATGAAGTAATAAGTATATAAATACTTATATAGTATATAAATATTCAATAATATATACACAAGGGCCAGAGAGATGGCTCAGGGGGGTAATATAATTTACTGTATAAGCCTTAGTGTCTAAGTTCAAGTCTAAGCAACTAATATTTAAAATATAGGGCATGTCTACGTGCACCTGTAATGCCAGTACTGTGGGGGGTGGAGACCAGATCTATAGGGCTTGCTGGGTGTCTAAGTAGCTCTGGGCTCAACAAAAGACCCCATTTTAGAGGAATAAGACAGAGAGAGACGGAACAGGGTATGGGACGTTATCCTCATACATATTTGTATACCACATACACAAATACCACACTTACAAAAAACTGTGTGTATATGTACAAAATAATGTAAATAAAGGGCCTGAACCTTGCCGAGAAAGAACTCGACAAGCTTTAGTGATTAGACGACCAATCATGACTAACGGCGAAAGAAAGGCTATAGAGAAAAAGGTGAAGCTTAGAAGCCACTTTGCCACTGACATTTGTGACACTTTGTTGTTGACCCGTCATGCCATATTTGTCACATCTTTAACTTGCGATCCTTCCTTTTCCTCAGTGGTAAAATGTGAACACCTGGACTCAGAGCACAGGGACGATGTGAAGATCAAATGAAGCAAAGCGGAGAGTTCGTTTAAGACAGGTAGTGAGAAAATATCAAGAGAAAAGGAAGAAGGGAAAGAGGGAAAGTGGGGAAGAGAGGTGGAGAGAGGGAATAAGCTAGCTAGGGGTGAAAAAAGAGGAGGAAGCACATGTTTACAAAGGGGACCTCTGCTAGGCGGTGCTGAAAGTCAGGTCCTTCTCTATGCACTGACTCACTGATGCTGGGACATCATTTAATCTGGGATGACAGCTACTGTAGGTGTATACAGTCTGTCCTTTAATGTCCCCTGTCACTGCTTTGGGTGAGATGGCCTTGAGGTCCCCTTCTGCTCTAATTTTCTATGATAAAATTATGTTCTCTGTGCTGGTGGTGCCTCTGCAATAAAAAGAAAATAGCGAAACCCTAGGCTAGAGAAGGTGCCACATGCTCTGAGATTTGCAGTAGAAAAATTAATGTTCACGGGGAAGGAGACTCCCCATTTTCACTCTTCTTTTTCTACAGAGGCTTTTAATTTAGTAGAATTATATTGCTTTTTTGCTGCTCAACAGCTGTCAAACGCGGGTGGACTTTTGGAAAATTCTTTAATCATCTCTTTTCTTACATCCTCTGTCTAAAAGTGACCTCGTAAGAATTGCTAGGAATTTAAGCTATTCCTTTCATTTGATTTGGTTTTGGGGACCGATAGCTAGATAGATACAGATGCCATTGTTCACAATGAGCCAAATGCTGAGTCCTATCAGCAGGTGCAGGCTGGGCTGTAAAAGCAATCTTGTTTAATTGTCTTTTGTAACAGTTGGAGATGCTTGCACTCTGAGAGGGAAAGCATCGGAAGCAGGGTTACACAGGAACGGACTACAGCCCCTGTATTTTTCAAGTATGTTTCTCACACTTTCCATCTCACCACGGGGAGATGGAGCTAACTCCGCTACTCTTGAATGTTTGACTAAGAGAAGACCATTGGAAAATAACAAGACTAAGCTATGAGGAGCCAAGTTTCTGCTTGGGTCTCTCAAGGTGCTAACTTAGAGTCAGCCCCAATGCTCTAGGCTGTGAGAAGCCCAAACCACATAGGGAAGATGCTGAGGAAATGAAGTTATGTGTCTCTAGAAAGCTTCTGTCCCATAGCCAACACCTAGTCCTGGCCCAAAGAGGGAGTTTCATGGACATCCAGCTCAGCTGCTCCTTCAGAAGACCCAAGCCCCAATTATTACATATGAGCATACAAGCACAACAGAGCCATGAAAGGTACTGAATAGATGTTTCAAGAGGCATATGCTATGCTGATTTACCCTGCAACAGCAGGTAGCCTGAGTATCACGTCTCCCTTCTTGGGGTTTGAAGGGATAACTTAATTAGCATATATATTTCGGTAATTGGGCAGATTTGAAAGTGACAGCTATTAATTTGAATTTAACTGGAAGAAGAACTTAATGTCAGAACTTCTCAAATTTCACAACTTTCCATCTTTCCCTGGTTCAGAAAAACACGTGTTTTTGTTGATGGCTCCAATG
Organism: Cricetulus griseus; assembly: GCF_003668045.3. Lineage (NCBI taxonomy): Eukaryota > Metazoa > Chordata > Mammalia > Rodentia > Cricetidae > Cricetulus > Cricetulus griseus. The sequence goes on from NC_048599.1 coordinate 53,983,050, forward strand.
GTTTAATGTGGACTAATGAGTTATTAATAGGCATAAGCAGAAATGTGTATGATTGTCCAAAAGATTGTCTGAAGTTGCAGAATTAGCCAATATGTAAAACCTTTGTAACCCACTTCATCTTCCAGAGTCGTTCTGGATGTGCTAGGGAGAGCTGCAGCCAGTTGCTTGGAAAATAAGGGGATACTGAGGGCAGAAGTTGCATCAGAGGGGATGTATCCAGGAAAAAGCAAAACACATTTTGTGCTTAACAGTGATTGAACGTAAAGTAGGGAACTGGTTACACAGACACTGGCATTGCCTAGGAAGCCAGACTCAATGACAGGAAAACTTAGAGGGCAGAACAGCTGGTAGTCATGACCAGTGCCAATGGAAAGAGTAATGTCAATCCTTTCCCAAAGCCAGGCAAGCGTGCAGATCTCAGGCCTCTTATCTTGTACAGCTGCCAGTCTGTGAAAGCTACTGAGACCTTCCACTAGCCAGGATTGCAGTAATCCACATGGATAATGGTGTGGCCAGCCTATCTGTCACTCTCATTCCGCAGAAGGGAGTCTCTTAACTGCTACAGAGCAGTAATAGCGGGATGGGTATTCTGTTTATGCCACTTGGCTGTTGTCCCCCGTCTCTGGGTCTTATACCATTTCAGTTTTTCTCCTATTAATTTCTCAACAAATCCCCTCACAATGAAGTTCTACACTTGGTACTTGGTTCTTTCCTCTGTAGATGATGATGAGGAGAGTGCTAGGCACTTCTGTTCAGTTATCTGGAAACGTCTGTGAACAAAGTTTTTGACCTGGATCAAGTTTTCTTAAGACCATGATTTATCCACCTTGGGTTGAGAGGGTTAGCATGACCCAAGAGACCTGTGATGACAGGAATGATGGACCCAAGGAAGCTGCTTTTCCCCCACAGTCTATCCCATTCCTTCAGCTCTGTCTGGCCACCCATGCTTTGGTCAGGAGATAGAGCCTTGCTTTACAATGGGGCAGAGATTTTGAAATCACCCCCAAGGTAATTTTTCTTTTTAAAATAGAACCTTAGAAATGAACTTGCCATCAGTAGCCTGTTTTCTCATTTCACTTTATGTGTATTCAGTCTGGTGGGGGTCTGGGGCACTTGGCCCAGGATGGAGTTCCAGGGTCTGTTGTTGACTTTGTGTTGCTTGTCCGGATTGGAGGATCAAGAGTTTGTCCACAGGTAACAGTCGATAAGGTGCCAAAAAAACAAGGTGCAAAGAATGAGCCAGACATGAAACACTGAGGTAAGAAGCAGAGGGCTTAAGAGACAAGCACTGGCCCGAGACAGCACAGACCCAGCAGAGCAGTAATGGAGCAGGGGCCTCTTGGAAACAGATGCCCAACCCCACCCTTTTCATGGGACCCTTATATGCAGCCTGTGAGGTTTCCGGTGAACAGAGGGCACTTCTGCAAGAATCCTGCTAGTTCGGAAACACAACTCTGGTGTTTTTGTGTTCTCTTTCTTCTAAATGACCTGGTGCTAATTCCTTCTTAACTCCTACCTGACACAACAGCTTTTTGCCTCTTCTTTCTCCCTCTTGATGCAAGTTCCGGAGCAGAGATGGTTTTTCCTCACAGTATGGGCTGATTTTCAACTGATTTGCAGGTCAGTGTTCCCGGTGCATTAAAACAAACAAATGCTCCCTGCATCACCCCTCCTCCTTAGAATGGGGCATCCTCTGTATAAAGCTTGCCAGGCCACTCCAGGTGTCCAGTGACAGGCGTGTAGGCAGCATCCTTGCATGAGAGCTGGTAGACAGCCATTTGAAGGCAGGGGTTAAGTTGGCGAGGGAAAGGGGAGGAGAGGAGTGTTCTCAGCTCCTGTTGATATCTGTCAGACTTCAGCTGAGGTTTGTGAAGAGATAATTGTGTTATATTTTCTCATCCTTCACAGCCTGGTGGTTCCTGTATAATTATACATGCCTGAGTTTAATATTATTTCAGAAAGAGGAAAAGATACAGCAGATTTTTAGCCTCAGGGTTCTTATGATTGGGGACAGATACTACTCTCACAAATAATTTTGTTCTTTTTTTCACCCCCTTTACAAAGAGTAATTGTAGGGATGTGGCTGATGTGGGGAGCCAGCTATCGGGGATATTTTTGGAGCATAGAGGAAGAGTTGCCAGGCTAAGGGAGCATATATCATTTAGGACCCGATGACACACAAAAGTGTCCCTCCTGTGTTTTAGATGGCAGCCTGGGAAATGATGGATCTCTCTGCCTCCTGCCTCTGGCACCAGAAGTTAACGGGGTTTAGCTTGTGATAAAAATCTTATTTGAAAAGTTCCCTGTCTTTCTGATAAGCAAGTTTTAAAAATTTAGGGATATTTCTGAATGCCATTTAATTTTGTCATTTACATTATTAATGTGTTCAAGTATTATTCAGTTATATTTATTATGCTGTACTGAATTAGTATGCTCTTTACTGACACAGTGCCTAGAGTGGAAAATAAAAAGCAGAACCTCAAACTTAGTGAAATTTTCCTATTGATATTCCATCATTATCCTTACTGAACCAGAAAAAAAGAAAACTTGAAGCAATTAGGAAAATAAAACACAGTTGAAATGTTTTTATTAACATCCTTAATACATGTACTCAGGATTGCCAATAAAAATTTCAGTGCAACCTGGTGATAGAATAAATTACAGGCATAATATAATTATTTCAAGTTAATTAAAATATTATTATGATATGCATTTCATGAGGCAGCACCCCATGCTCCTCACTGATTTCTTTACCTTCAGGCTTCAGACTCCCCATGAATGACTTCAGTAAGTAGCATGGGTACTGCCTCCTTTTAGAAGTTTCAGTGGACAGCCATGAGCAGAGACTTAGACATCTCCAACAAAATATCACTAAGAGTCAAAATCTGATAGACAGTGAGATGCCTAGGAAGCCCATTGCTCCATGGTGCTCGGTTCACCTGTGGCAAGATGGCCAGGCATTTACATTTACAGTGCTCACCAGTATGGGTGCTGGCTATGAAGCCTGGTTTCCTAGTTTCAAGCCATGGCTTTCTAATAACCATAAGCAAATTGTTTAAACTCTCTATACATTGATACCCATGTGTTTGTGTGCACATGCACTCGTGTGTGTGTGTGTGTGTGTGTGTGTGTGTGTGTGTGTGTGTATCCTGTAGGGCTGTGGGAAGACATATGTGATATCACAAAAGGGTGTTTTAGTCTTCTATGCATCCATATTGGTACTATTTCAAGTAGTGTTTGGCACAGAGTCCTTATGATGCAGTTGACTGCTATCATCATGCTGTTTGGCACAAAGCAAACTCTCAAGGAATAGTAGCAGTTATTTTACACTCCCTTGGGTGTCCACAAAGCAGAATGTTCTTACTTCCTAGTCCACTGAGGGATGGGTACCTTATTCCTCTGCCATTCATGTTCTTTCTGACTCCTAGCCTTTATGCTCAGTCTGTTTGCAAACCTAATAGACACTTCTCTCACACCTCTTATGTTCCATTTTACTGCCCTGGCTATACAGTTTGGAAACTTAAAAACATTGTGGCCTCAAAACCACTATTCTTCTGGCCAGCAGTGGTGGCACATATCTTTGATCCCAGTACCCTGGAGGCAGAGGCAGAAGGATCTCTGGAAATATTCTCTTGGACTCTACTTTCCTGGTTCCTTGCTTTGTCAACTCAAGCTTTCCATAAGTGAACCCTAATTATGTTGCCTTACCCAATATTCCAGTCACTGCTTCATTTCCTGTGCTCCCTAAAAGCTGTGTCCATAGTCACTTTCATCTGTGGGACCCCCACTTGCATGCCTTGCTTTCTGTTTCTGTTTATAGCTCCTGGACATTTCCAGTTATGCTTGTGGACTCATGCACACCTTCTATATTTAGCACTGGGAACAAATACTGTAATGCACTATTTTATAATTTAATTTATGTCCATGTTTTGTACATACCTTGGGGGACAAAGGCCACTTTTGACAGTTCTGTTGAGTCTGTCATGCTGCCCTTTGTCATGTTGCATAGAGATAAGCAAAATAGATAGTACTTCAAATATTCTCAGTGTAGCTCTCATATCTGGCTGGAATGACTGTTTCATTTTTCAACTCAATTCAGCATCATTTTCTGGTTCTTATGCACTGTGTATAATGAGATTTGCTTTGAGTTATCAACACTGCAGGGGAATGTTTAAATTAGAAAGAGAAAACCCCACCATCAATTTCTTTGAAAATGGAATAAAAACACAAAGATATTTCCCCTATATTCTATTATCAAAATGTAATCTAAATTCAAAGCTATCATACCAACAATACCATTGTTTTCTCAAGATTGTGAATTTGGTTTGGAAAAATGTATTTATCAAAAGTAATTAAATGGAAATAAAAATCTTTATACACTATTGCATAATATTTCTTGCAACCATAAATAGCATTGGCTAATGCTGAGCAGCTAATAGAATAGATGGAAAATGCAGATATCTTTCACAAAATCTCTAGACTTGGGAATTGAAAACTGGAGAGTGAGGTTAGATGGAGGAAGCAGCCTTTACAAATAACAATGAGAGTGTGCAAGATGGAGGCCTGAGATTCCCTTGGTTCTCCTATTCCTTAACCAGGAGTAGGAGGTCGGCACATCATCATAGTCATTCAAAACTTGCTAAGTTTTATTTCAAGGAAGCCTAAGCTTATACTATAAGGAAGAAAACAAGGGAACATGTGCACTCCTTTCACACCTTCTCTTTTTCTGCTGTGCCTTGACTAGGACTCCTGAGAGTCCTTCACCTCAGTTCTACCATTAGCACATTACTCAGTGGGTAAGGATAGACACTCCACAACCATGAAGTAGTGAAGTAAAGTAGAACTCAAGGTGTGTGTGTGTGTGTGTGTGTGTGTGTGTGTGTGTGTGTAGGCTTGTGTGTACCCAGGTACATGTAGAGGTTAGAAGATGAATGTGGGAGTCAGTTCTCCTCTTCTACCATACAGGTTCTGGGAGTCAAATTCAGGTCATCAGCTTGGCCATAAGTACACTTATGCATGGAGCCATCTCATTGGCCCTTAAGACAATTTTTAAAGGGTGATTAATTATTTCTCAGAGCTTGTACCATGTTCTCAGTCATGGATCTACTCTGTGTGTGAGAAAGATGAAAGATAAATGGGTGTCACATTATGATAGATCCTGCACAGTTCATAGTATAATAGAATGTATATTTTAGAGTGTTACTTATGGAAAGTTAAGGAGGCATAAACAAGGGCTGAGTTAATTCTTTTTCTTCTGGAGGTGGTCAAAGGGGAAGGGTTTCTAGGGGTGTTTCTTAGCCAGTGGCCATGTGAACAAGGTCTTGAAAGACATACAAATTTTAGTAGTCCAGGAGTGCCCAGGAGGTGACATGCCCAAAGGTGGAGAATGACTGAAAGCATCTGAAGTGCTCTGTGGCCTGGAAAAGAAGGTGCTTAGGTAAACTAACTGGCTATCATATACCAGGAGCTGTTTCACAAAACTGGTAACAAGCTTAGTTTCCTAAAATGATATAATCCTTGTAAATGGAGTTCTTAATTGATCTAAGTAATAAAATCCTGGAGTCAGATATAAAGGAAAATGCTGAAAGATCAGTGAGAAGGAGCAAACCACCACCACATCTTACTTCCTTAACATCTCAGCAGAGAGTGAGTTACTGTTTCTCCCTGATTATATCCTGTTTCTTCCCAGCTACCTCACTTCCTGTCTGTCTGTACAGACCTCCAGACCTCTATGGTTAGCTAGAGGCAAGTTCCACTTCAGACAGGCTTTACTTATACAAGCAAGATATCACCACAAATCCTGGTCTTTTGCAGGCTTGAGACTGTTAACAGCTGGTAAGAAAGTATTTTATAACTGACCCATACGGGTGAAGAGACAGGTGAGATCATTCTGTGAGAGGAACAAGGAGGGGGCGCTGAGGGAACAGGGTGCTAAGAGTCCTGAATAGAAGCCATGGGAGATGACAGTGGAGGTCAACTTGTTGTCAAGGCAGACTTGGCAGCTGACATGAGAGGCCTGGGGATCTGGGATGAGAAAACAAGGAGGACTGTCCTCAGTAACCACTCATCATGGCCAAGAATGGCTTACCAGCATGTGTCCTAATGTGTCCTATGGTAGGCACTGTGTCAGGCACTCCTGACCCAGAGAAAAACAGAAGCAGTCTCGCTCCAGGAACTTGTGGCTGAATAAGAAGATGGAAACTTGTGAACAGATCTGTGTGAGTAAGTGCTACAGACAGGAAGACAAAGAAATATGTGTGAGAAATATTAGGGACTCCGAAGAAGAGGTGAGGCTTTTTCTGTGTGGAGGGAAAGAGTGCCAAGAAGGGTTCCCAAAAGTGCTGCTTAAGAAGTGTCTGAGCTGAAGGGCCAGGCCACTGGGGGAGGGGCACAGAAAAACAGCAAAGTAATAACAATTAGGGAGTCTCCAGAGGTATCCCCCACACTTAGCAGCTTTTTATGTTTGATTCTTTCTTTTTAAATAAGAGCGATGGAGAATGAAAGGAGAAGTGTAAGTTGAGAATCACACCACCACCGTTTATTTCTGCTAGCCATGCAAGGGTTGAGCAAGGTATGTGGGTCAGAGGAAGGGAAGGGGACTGCAATCCATGGTGGTGCAAAGAGCAGTTGAAGTAAAATCTCCAAGAACAGCAACCAGAATAGGGAGAACCTTGGATGCAGTGGGGGTGCAGACAGACAACACAGAAATGGGTAGGAAGAGGACCCATTCTGAAGATCAAGGAACTATGATATTAAAGTGTGAGAAGAGACACTTCCCAACTGCCAGAGCATCATCTCTGAGGGCTAAAGTGACCCTCATCCTCTTGGGCTGTAAGTAGAGCACAGGAAGAGTGGGATGGCATGTGGCTTTTATCTCATTGATTTTGTAATTTCTGAGGTATATGAAGTCAGAGCAGGCAACAAGGAGCAGAATAGAGCCCATATGTCACCCAGCTCTTTTTACTCCAGGTGTCGAAATCCTGTGTACATTACAAACAGCCCAGTGGAAATTAGCTGGCAAGTCCAGGTTGGAATAGGTCAGACATTTGTATGTCTTAACATTTTTCACTGTGTTATCTACTAGCTGTTCAGAGTGCCACAAAGTACAAAGTGAGCAAAGTTATCTGAAAGCTGTTAGCACCATGCAGTATTTTAGATTGTTGTTTTAGCAGTTCACTCCCGCCACAAGGTACATGAGAAGGGAAATAAAGTCAGTGGGGTTCAGTACTGAGATAAAAAGATGCCCCGTGGCTGTACTATTGTAGTACTCATGTTTCAAAGCAATTTAAAAGACAATTTTCCTGGTTTGAGAAAAACCTTACAGAATGGACACTTTTTTAAAATGAAAGAATTGCTACAAAGGGTAAGTGTCTGGGAAGAGAAGCAGCCTCCCTAGATGTTTCCTGGATGTGACTCTGGGACCTTGGGGATTCCTTCCATGAACCACTTACAAAGCGCTCAGATTTTCCCCAGGAAGCCTCCCAAATACTACATATTACATGCTTTCATTCCCCCAAGGTTGACTTGCTGAAGCCCAATGCCCACAGGATGGTATTTGGAGGCAGGGACTTCATAAGACATTGAGTCATGTATCTCCAGACGAAAGAGATTAGTGTTCCTATCAAAGGTCTCTAGAGAAGCCCCTCAGAGCTTTGGAGACATATCAGAACATGGCCATCTATGAACCAGGAAGTGGTCCTTCACTAGTCACCAACAACCCAACATCTGAATCCTAGACTTCCCACATTCCAGATATGTAAGTATAATTTGGCATCAGATAATCCATCTGATGTATGGAGTTTTGTTATTACAACCAAGCAGGCCTAGGTCTCCTTGTACAGCATTGTAGGGAGTGTGAGGCCTAACAAGCTGGATAATAGAGCCCCACATAGGACTTCACCATCCTGTATCTGAACACCATTTGCAAATTGTTCCATGTGATCATTTATTGTTTTAGAAATCCAGCTCACAGGATTGTGACTGTTTCAGTTATCCTTGCTTTACAACTGGTCAGCCTAGGATTTGGTGGCATTTTGTTATGATCACAGATTCTGTGGATCTGGAGTTTGAATAGGCCATGACAGGGGTAGTTTTTGTGTCCCATAGTTCCAGATGTTTCAACTGGAAAGACAGAAAGGCTGGAGGTGACAGGAATAATCTGACCGCCTCTTTATGCCTTTGTTGGACAATGGAGCTGAGAAGCTCAAGGCTGAACTAAGACAAGGCTGCTGACTGGATCTCCTGGAAACAACTCATTCATGTGGCTTAGGCTAGCTCTCAGGATAGCAGTTTTTGTCTGCTGCAGTCTCTTTAGGACTATATAAAATCATAGAAAAGATAGGAGGATGGTAACAAATTTAGAGTATTTTTCTCTTAAACACTTAAAATATATTAATTTATAGGTACTTCACTTGCTGTTTATATGATGGGCACAAATCCTGGATGTACAGAATATGAATAAAAAAGAAGAGGTGTAGGGTTTTCTCCCACTGGTCATGGGAGGAAGAAGTAGAATTTTAGGAGTGATGGAGCTTAATTCAGCACTACAGTCTGCACACTTAGCAAGGTATACACATATTTCCATGGCCATTCTTGCACCCCCTACACAGTTCCAGTTAGGGAGATATGCCAGTGAGCCAGGAAGATTTGCCTCAATTCTGAAGCATTCTGTACTTCCCAACCCTCCCAGTTCTCCTAAATGAAAATTAAGGAAGAGGTAATTGAGCAGGGTTCTGTCTTCAATGCCACAATGATTCTATCAGCCAGGCTTTTCCCAGATGTAAAAACCCAGTGGATTCCTTCTCAGAGGCTTTCAGGGGATGCTGGCCTCACTGTGGCACATAGGCTTGTCTGGGGCCCGACTTCCTGAGGCAGGAAGCCTGTTCTATTTTTTTGTTTCCTCTCACAGCGGTGAGGAAGCAAACACTGTTGGAGCAGGAAGTCTGAGCAGGAATTTGTCGACAAAAGCATTTTTGTAGGTTTAAGGAAAAGGCGTCTTATACATTTCCTCTAACAGCTGGCTGACCATTTCACTAGAAATACACAGGATGTCTGAGTTCTAATGCTGTGGGAATATCCACTACGGACAAACACCCAATTTTAGGATAGCAATATTTGCACTCTAAGAATTGAGACTGGGGTGGGGCCTAAGGATAGAAAGAAATGTGGAACTCTGGGTTTGCTGTGGATACACTGGGCTGCTCTGATGAGCCACTGGTCAGCTCTTCTAGGCTAATGTGTTCAAATTTCTTTTAAAAAGGAAAATGAGAAAGGGGAACACTCCTCCACTGCTGGTGGGAGTGTCAACTCATACAGGCACCAATTTCCAAAGTGGAGAGGCTACCTTAAATGCCCTCCCCTGACAATGAGATTGATGACTAACTTATAAGCCATCCTATAGCCTTCATCCAGCAGCTGATGGAAGTAGAAGCAGACACCTACAGCTAAACACTGAACTGAACTGGAGTCCAATTGCAGAGAAGGAGGAGGGATGAGCAAAGGGGTCAAGACCAGGCTGGTGAAACCCACAGAAACAGCTGACCTGAACAAGGCGGAGCTCTTGGCCCCCAGACTGTTAGCTGGGAAACCAGCATGGGACTGATCCAGATCCCATGAACGTGGGTGTTAGTAAGGAGGCCTCAGAAATCTATGGGGCCTCTTGTACTAGATCAGCACTTATCCCTAGCATAGGAATGGACTTTGGGAGCCCATTCCACATAGAGGGATATTCCCTGAGCTTAGACACAAGGGGGTGGGCCTAGGCCCTATCCCAAAGTATATGACAGACTCTGAAGACCCCCCTTATGGAAGGCTTCACCCTCTGTGGGGAGCAGAAAGGGTATGGAATAGTTGAGGGGGGGCAGGGGAGGAGAGGAGGGAGAGGGAACTGGGATTGACGTGTAAAACAATCTTGTTTCTAATTTAAACTTAAAAAATGGAGAAAAAAAGGAAAATGACTCTGGAGAGAGAGGTTAAGAGCACTTGGTGCTCTTGCAGAAGATCTAAGCTTACCCACGTGGTGACTTATAACCACTTATATAGCTCCAGCTCCAAGGAATCCAATGCCATCTTCTGACTTCCATGAGCCCCAGGCATTTATGTGGTACACATGCATACATACACAAAACATTTAGACACATAAAATAAAAAATCCTTTAAGGAAAAAGGGACAAAAGGAATTTCCCAGGCCAAGACTGCTCAGTGGACCCCCTGGTCTTTTCCTTCTGTTTGATGCAGTTTTGGCTTCCTAAAGACTTCAAAGGAAATACAGAAAAGAAAACAAACACACAACTAAAGAGAGGAAAGGGAAGGATGGGAACACAAGGACTTTGAGCCCCTAAGAGCAGAGGATATGCTCTAATGCTGCAAGAACAGACAACACTTTCCTTTCTGTTTTTTTCTTCCTCCTACTCAAAGCAGGAAAACAAAAACCCAAAACATTACATGATACAGTTCACCAAGTCAACAGGAGCACACGCGGTGTTACATCCGGTATATATGACAAAGGCAGACATTGTTAGGAAGTACAAAGTGTTTCTGAAAGTTGAAATGAGAGGCCTTCCAAATAACACCAGCCTTATGCTGCCTGCTTTCCTTACCTCAGTCAAAGCCACGAAAGAAATGCCTTTATGGCAATTGTCACAGGAGTTGTGTGGCATCCATGCTTGCTGAGGTCACCCATGAAGTCTGACCAGCCTTTCCATCTGTCCTTCCTACTAATGGAAATATGGTGACCAGCACATAGAATTGACAGGGGTTCACCTTGAAAGATACTGCACAGAGATAGCCTGGGAGCTCTGCAGTAGTTTGCTTCACTCGCTCCCGGGAAGCTGTTAATCACCCTCAGACTGGTGTGGCTCAAGTGAAGAAGATCTAAGACTGTAGTAAGGGAGGCAGAAAGCAGGACCAAAGGGCGTGGCAACAATGGTCAACGGTTTAGTCCAGCCATAGTACAGTTTTTCACCCTTTCAAATTAAGAAATCCTATGGGGTTGGAGAGATGGCTAAGCAGTTAGTGTGCTTACTGTTTTTGCAAAGATCCCAAGTTCAGTTCCCCAGAGCTATGACAGGCAGCTCACAGCCACCTGTAACTCCAACTTGATGGGGATATGATGCCTCTGATGTTTGTGGGAACCTGCTCTCATGTGCATATACTCACACACAGACACAAGTACATACACATATCTAAAGATAACTTTAGAAGTCTTTAGAAAAGAGCATCATCCTAGGAGAAAGAATTACCTTCTTGACTGTTTCCTGACACAAGTAATTGGAGCCTGCAAAATGTTCTGTAAATACAGGCATTACCCCTCCAGAGCCCAGTTGTTATTTAAGAAATCTTCTCAAATAACTCCATATAATAGAATTTCCTGCTAGGTGTCATTGTGTATGTATGTATTTCTGGAGGTGCAACCTAGGGCCCTGAACATGTCAGATAGGCACTCTACCACTGGGCTACACATGTAGCCCAAATGAATAGGTATAGCCCAGACTGGTCTTGAGACCCTTCTAATCCAGCCTCTTCAGCATCTTTCTATTGGAGAGTAGTAACATGGCTGGCTTGTCCCTGTATGTTTGAACACATTATTGTCACCTTACTATTTTAAAGCAAGTTGTATCATTTTATGTTCATGTATATAAATATGGAAAGTGAGTAGGAATCACTGTAAATACATGATACTATGAGCTATGACAAAATGTCAAGGGTAAGAACTGCTTGACTTTGAAGCTCTGTTAACATATCTAGTGTCATTCATTTTCAGATTTTCTCTAACACTCATCTCTGAATTTTTATTCCTGAGAAAAAATATAAATAGTCAAGAAAAGAAGTATAATTCAGTAAAACAAGAACAGATACGTAAGTCAAAAGACATGGGTTCTGGTGCCTTGGGGCTTTCCTAATAGCCTGGGTGTCCATGGCTACCACTTTTCATTTCACAACAAGAGACTTGGGTCAAATCAGTTTAAGGACCATACCATGTATCTACTTTGAGACTGGCATTTTCAAACTTTGTCTTCTCCCTTCCTGATGCCTATAATGTGTTGGAAATCCCCCTGGTTGTCTTTTAACTGAATTCAACAAAGTGCTGAAGTCTTTGGATTGATTTTGTTTCCAGAATTTTGTGAAGAATTGTAAGTGCTATATTGCCCTATCCTCTGGCTCTTAATGATCCAGGAGCCTACATTTCAGAGTTTTGTTTCTGGACACCATGTAATGCTGTACATTAATAAATAAATATTGTCAAAGCTCCTAATAATATTACTGCTGCAGAAATGAAACACAGTGAAATCTTAACCCTGTTACTTCACAGATCCATCTGACACCAATTTGGCATTGGGAAATGAGGTAAGTCAGTTCCAGTGACTCTGAATTGAGGCAGAATAATGAGTTGCTGGTCAGAAAGAGCCATCCCAAGCATCTGACCATACTCTAGTAATTTTCTATTTCAGAACGTGACTCAGTGGGCCTCCCTCATGAGGATTGGCTCTGAGTAACTTTTAGGGGCTCCCACTCTCAACTAAGGGTGCCAGCATTTGCTAGGCACCTATACTGTAGCAGACACTGTTGAATGTCTTATCTGTGGTACCTCTTGGCTCACTAAAATTCCATTGGAATAAACTGAATATTTGGCTCTCCAGTGTCCTCTGGAGAATGTAGCAATCTGAATTTGAATTCTCCTTCCGCTCATCACATAGACTAGTGTTGTCTCATCTCAACCATTCGCTATGCCCACGTACACATCCTTGATTTCCCATTAGTAACTTTGATCTTTCCAAAAGATTCATTTATTCTGTGAGCAATAAGTCTAATGCTGACCTCCCCTTAGTCTATTGCCTTTATCTGGGTGAAACATAGCCAGCTTCATGGAGTCTTTTGAGCTTTCCTCAAAGGTGATACATACTGGTACTCAAAGCATACATATTGAATTTAACTCATATCATTTGTTTAAGATATAGGTTTTTAAAAGAAGTTGATCTTTGAGAAGTTTGGTAAATATGTGTACTTTGAAGAATTTTCCAATATGAAGGTGTAGCAATGCATTTGGACACATTTGGAATTCACTATAAAGAAAGGCAAGATATTCTAAGAAAGGGGCCCAAATAGTGAACTAAAACCCTAATATCTTGGCCTATCTGATGTTACAACACTGCTATTAGTGGATGACACAGATGAGTGCCATTCCATGAATATCTGGATAATTTTAGGGTTCAGTGGTGCATTAAAAAAATGGCAAATGCCAAAAATAGATACAACAGAACTCTAAGTGTTGGGTGGCAGTGTCCCATCTCTCTTTTGCATATAACAGACTCACTGGATATGGGATCTGTTGCTCTTCACACATGTCAGAAGCACAGTGGTCAAACATGGACACATTCTAACATACATCCATGCTAGCTCTATTTCTGCTTCCAGGGGCCACATCAGGTGTGTCCCTGGGATTTACATGCCATGTCTGAAGTTGGTAGTGATTGGCTCAGAAGAGGTCGCAGTTCACTGCTGCTTTTAGGAATGCCTGAAACCATTGAGCAATTTGAACTGTCATCTGTGTAAGATGTTCAGGTTGATTCTCCAACTGAGACACTAGTAACAGAAATTTCTGTGTGAGTACCTGAGAGAAGTCCTCACTGTGTCTTAAGGCTTCTAATTTGACTCTTGCCTGACCTTTTGACAATTAGAGCAAAAACTTTCTGTAACCAGGCAGTGTGATTTTTGCTTTGTATAAAGGATTCCAGAGTCACCTTCTCAGGATACAAACTGATCATTATTCTGTATGGACCCACAAGCGTGATTACCTCCAGAGTGTCCGTTTTCCCACAGCCAAAGCCCCTCTGTATGCTTCCTGGAATGGGCTTTTCACTATTACTGCCTTTTCTTTCCGAGTTCCTCCCTTCAGGAGAGAATGTGAGGAGCCAGCACTTCATGCAGTTTCCATAGCTTCACTCCTCACCCAGAAAATCTCCAGGACTGTAGATTTAGCAGGGCAGTGCCAAAGTGTCAATGCCAAAATAGATTTTAAAAAGTTTAACTCAGTCTGCTGAGTACAGATTACATTAGCGGGATTTTCATCATAATAAATTTTAATTTCCTTTTTCTGTTCAAGTAGGAAAGAGAGAGAGAGATAGAGAGGGGGAGGAAGAGAGAGAGGAAGAGAGAGAGGGAGAGGGAGAGAGAGAGAGAGAGAGAGAGAGAGAGAGAGAGAGAGAGAGAGAGAGACTTAAAGATCTGAGAAGGAGGCACTCACTCAAAAACAGAGTCAAGTCCAGTGTTTGTACACCGCGTGTGAAGCAGTTTCCCCAAGAAAGTGCATATACAGATTGCTGAATGGAGACGGAAGGAGGGCTTCCCAGTCCTTAACGGTATGTCTGAGGGTGAAAGCTGCATGTAGAGGTGATTGGGAAAGACCTGCATTCTCCTTAGTTGCTTCTAAGTGAATTAGGTGTGAAGAAGGGCTGTCCCTGTGTTTGAGTGCTCACAGTAAGTCTTTGGCAAGTGTTTCTTTTTACTCCAAGATTAGCTTAAGCAATGAAAGCAGTTGACTTCACGTTTCAAATGACCTAGGTTTGCACTGAAGATAAGTTCTCTTAAACCGTCCAAACAGATGTAGAGAAACAGAGTGACACCCAATCTTCAGGATCCTCGGAGAGTTATGACATGACAAACATCACTTGTTATGCCAAAACCAGCTTCTAAGTAAACAGAGTGTTTTAACTGGTAAAGGAGATTCATACGGCAAGATTTCACATATTATAAAAGACTGCCCGTCCGAAAGAAAATATTCCAAGACCTCCATAAACATCATCCAAACAGATCTGTCATTAGTTTATCATCTGTCTGTCTAGAGAGAAGTAAAAAATCCTTCAGGCAAGAGTCCGTGTTTCAGCATACCCCAACCTTCTCTTTTCTAACCTTCGAATAGCTTCTCTAGTTCTTTCTCTCTGTAACATTGTTTTGATGCTGATAATTTATTTATTGGGCTTTCCTTTGCTTGTGCACAGTTAAAGTTTTCCCAGGCATTTGCTATAGCTTTTCAAGAAATATGTTCTTTTTAAGAATAGCCATAGGCGCATTATTTAACCTGTTTCTTTTTCCTTGATTGTTAATTGGAGACAGAAGTCCTGCTTATCTGAGCCAAATGTTTTATCTAAAAAAATAAGGTTTTTATTTATGTTTTGATAATTTTGTGTAAATATATTTTGATTTTATTTTTTACTCTCCCTAAACTCTTTCCAGGTCTTCCCTCATCCTCCTACCTACTCAAAAACATATATTTTTTTAAACAACAATAACAAAAACACGAAGAACATGGAGTTCAGTTTATGCTGGCTGACTACTCTTTGGCATGGAGCCTGTCTGTGGTTTATATGCTCAGTGTCACTCCATTGCAGAACACTGACTCTCTCTCACCCAGGAGCAGTCAAATGCCAATAGCTCTTTAGCTAAGGGTAGAACTTCCTTAGAGTAGGGCTTCCTGCCTACTGCCCCAAGTCCAGTTGGGATTTTGTCTGGCTTGAGCTTCTGCAGCTCTTGTGCATGCTGTCATAGTGTGTTGGCTAGTTTCATGTCTACTTGACACTGGCTAGAGTTATTTAACAGGAGGGAACCTCAATTAAGAAAACGTCTCCATAAGATCAGGCTGTAGACAAGCCAATAGGGTATTTTCTTAGCCAGTGACTGATGGGGAGGGGCCCAGTCTATTGTGCCCCTCCTGTGCAATTGATCTTGGTTTCTATAAGAAAGTAGGCTGAACAGCTGTGAGGAGCAGGCCAGGAAGCATCACCCCTTCAAGGCTTCTACATTGGCTCCTGTCTCCACATTCTCGTTCTGGTTGAGTTCCTGTCATGGCTTCCCTCAATGAACAGTGACATGTAAGCCAAATAAATCTTTTCCTCCCCAAGTTGCTTTGGTGATGGTGTTTTGTCACAGCAACAGAAACCCTAACTAGGACACATAGTCTCTGTGAACTCATAAGCACATCTGTCCTGTTCTTTCTGGAAAATGCTGTTTCCTTGCAGTTACCTGCAATGTCTGCATCTTACACTCTTTCTGCTCCATCCTCTCCATAGATCTCTGAACCTTGAGGGGAGAGGTATTATATAGGCATCCCACTGAGGGATGAGCATTCCAAAGTATCTTATTCTCTGCTGGTTGACCAGTTGTAGTTTTCTTTGTCACTTGCCATCTAGGGCAAGAAAAAGGTTTTATAATGAGAGTTTAACAATGCACTAATCTATGGGCATAGCACATGTGTCATCAGGAGTCATTTTTATTGCTGTGTTCCTTAGCAGAATAATTGCAGATTTTCTTTAAGGTCCATGATTTATCAATCCTCAGGTTCTTGGCCTCATTGAAATCAGGTATGGGTTCCATTTCATAAAGTGGGCCTTAAATCTAATCAAAAGGTCATTGGTTATGCCCATAACATTCATGTCTCTATTGCACCAGTGGATATAT
Source organism: Cricetulus griseus (assembly GCF_003668045.3). Classification (NCBI taxonomy): domain Eukaryota; kingdom Metazoa; phylum Chordata; class Mammalia; order Rodentia; family Cricetidae; genus Cricetulus; species Cricetulus griseus. The sequence continues at coordinate 53,999,502 of NC_048599.1, forward strand.
ACTTGCTATTGCTCTCGCAGGATTCATATCTGGGTGAGATTGATGATTTTCTCCACTGTTACTGAATTCAGCATTTTCTAGCACATTTTCTAGCTAGGAAGGATGAAGCTTCCAGTTGAGTACCAGATTTCTCCATGTTCTATGGCATAATAAGTATGACAAGTTGTGAAGGGTAACCAGTAACATTGGCAATAACCTGCAATGTTAAGGGCCTCTATGGGACCTCGTTGGTCAAAAACTCAAAAAGATGTAACGCATTCCAGGTACCAGGGTTTTATTTGCTATCATGTGATGTATAGTTGGGGTATTATCCCTCCATCATAATGAAACTCCATTTAAATTACTTTTATCTATGGCTAAAACCAAACACTTTTAATTGGCTGGCTAGCAACTATGAGCTCCTTTTAAAGTTTTAGAGATTTATTTTTAACTTTGTGAACATACAGCATGGTCAAACAGATTGAATCCCTGCCCTAGTCCTTAAGATAAATAAAAAAAAGATGGTATTTTTGGTTGGCCACCAGGACTAAATGTTAGGACACTATTGCTGAGGATACCATGTACTTTGGTTGTTGGGCAGGGAAAAGACAAGCTGGAACTGAACTGGAAGCTTTCTTCTTGCTGGCTGCCCTTTACAGAGCCAGACAGTGCTATACAAGCTGCTGGGAGAGAAAAGGCATCAACAGGCTTACTCACCCTCTACACTACACTTCTTGCCTGCAAAGTAAGATCTGTCCAATAGTGACATGAAGGGTATGTGGGCAACCAACCACTTCCACTGGAGAGAATTCATGCTTGGTACTATAAACCTGGTCAAAAGCCTGTGGCTAAGGCATTGGCCCTAGTGCAGGAGATACTACCTTTGTTCAATCAAAGTCTTGTTGTGCTGGTTAAATTGCCTTACAAGTGTTATGTTTTATTCCTGTGGACAAAGCCTGCCATCTTCTTTGGTCAGAGAAACTTCTTTTTGCAGTGGGAGGCAGCTAATAGAGACTCTTAAGTGGTCAAGGTGCTGAGATTAATTGACTGTTGAGCTTACAGCCATAAATAGGACACAAACATCAACCAAGTTCTCCAAGGCTCAGGAAACATGGAAACTTTCAATTTTCGTAATGACTTTTAAAAAATAGTAGGTACTTCTTTTAAGACCTCACCTGCTCCATTTGTAAGCAATAAAAATAAAACTGACACCATAAATACTTTGATTCTATGCATTCTTCTCAATATTCAGACTCTTAGAATATTTAATTCCTAGAGCTATCTGTAACATATATAGCTTTAATATTTTGTAGATGACTGGAGCATCTTCCTGTTCTAACTTAATTGACCAATTCATGTTTCTTTAGTGATTTTAACTTAACACTTTTCATGTGCTAACTTTTCTAAATAGATTTTGAGTGTTTTAGATTCTTTATCATATTTATTAATTCATTTATATAAAATATGCTAACATAAAACTGTATATTGTAGAAAAACATTCTTATGGGGATTGAGTCATATGTTACTATTTTTTCAGAACTTTCTTACTGTACCTTTGTGTTTATCTTTCCATTGCAACATCAGAATTTTTTTCCTTAATTGCAAATATTCCATTGGCATTTTAAAAGCAAAATGATAAAATAGTAAAATCTTGTTGGAGGGGCTAGGGAGATGATTCAGCAGGTAAAAACATTTCCTATGCAATCCTAACAACCTAAATTTGATCCCCAGAACCTACATTCACACACACACACACACACACACACACACGCACGCACGCACGCACGCACGCACGCACGCACGCACGCACGCACGCACGCAGAAAGAGGGAGAGACAGAGACAGAGTAACAACAGTAATGAAATAGCTTTCATCTATAATCAGAGAGTTCCAAAGGTGATATGGGAAGAGGATACAGGAGAATTGGCTAGAAGCTTGCAGACCAGCTAGTTGGCTAGCTAGTGAGGAGCGTATGAGCACAGGGTCACTGAGACACAAAGGGGAAGAGAGAGAGAGGAGAGAGAGAGAGAGGAGAGAGAGAGAGAGAGAGAGAGAGAGAGAGAGAGAGAGAGAGAGAGAGAGACCTTGCCTCAAAAACAAGAGGAAGAAGCATCTCAAATTCCACATGAGAACAGTTGGGTCACTCCCCACTGCCACCCTCATTTTAAGAAAATCATAGTTAGGAGATGGTCACAATCATTTCATTAACAACCTCTGAATAATATTTTTGTTCAAACATCAACATACCCCTTTTATCAAATCATTTAAGAGAGCTTTAGAGTTTCTCTCTAGCTCCTTGGGTAAAAGCATTTATTGCACAAGCCATAAGATCTGAGTTTGATTTCTGGAACCATTTAAAAATAGAATGAGGGATCCTACGCCACAGAGTTGTCCTATGACCTCCACATGCATGCTGTACCATGTGTGGCTACACACCATGTAACACACACACATATACACACAAATAATAATAATGATTATAGTTATACATTTAGTGGATCTATTACTGAACTTATTCCCATGCTTTGTTGTTTAAAACAATATGTTTTCTTCCAATGTGTTTTCTACATTGGATGTTGGAAGTTTTCCTTCTTAACATAACTGAATGTTACTGTTTTATAGACTGAGTCTACCCAATGCTGTACACTATGGTGGGAGACATTGTGACAGATGCTGGAAAATGCCAGACTACACCTTCAGACATGTGTGTTGGGAGTGGGGAGCAGTTGCTATAATTCAGCATAGAGGTGAACAAAATGGCTTTGTTCAGAGTCATTCATGAAGACCATTGCTAAAATTAAAAACAAATGCTTAAAGCTGGGTGGTGGTGGTGCATGCCTTTATTCCCAGCACTTGGGAGACAGAAGAATGAGGATCTCTGTGAGTTCAAGGCCAGCCTGATCTACAAAGTGAGTTCCAGGACATCTATAGATGTTACAGAGAGAAACCCTCTTTCAAAAATCCAAAAAGAAAGAAAGAAAGAAGGAAGGAAAAACCTTGAAATTTAAGTTCTAGAGTCTTTTACCTTATTTCTTTATTTCTAAACTATGTACATAATTTTTTATTTTATGTTTGGAAGTTGAAAGTTCATATATACATATTTCTACTAAAAATTTTCTGTCTTGCTGAAATGGTATAAAATTTATTGTTTCTAAGAATATATATATATATATACTATATATTAATATATACATATATATGATGTATATTATAAACATGTAGATTCCCATGCTCTATTCCAGAAAAGTAAGTATACTTTAATATGTTTATTAATATTACTTAAAATTCATTACTCAAAATAAAATGCAGATGATGGGGTGATTAAAATATGAGTGACATTTAACATCTTTGAATTTTCAAAAGTGTTTAATAGTTTAGGCAAAGAGTGGTATTCCATTTAAATCATGGAGGTTTCTAAACTCAGTCACCAATGTCATTTGTACAATATGGCTACAGATGGCACATTAAAACCATAATGAAGAAACAAAGCCCCCTCCCACTATGTATTTTCCATTACAATTTATTCTGAGTATGCTGACTGTTTTTATATCAACTTGACACACACCAGAGTCATTTGGGAAGAAGGAACTTCAATTGAGAAAATGCACCAACTGATGAATTATTGATGTGGGAATACTTAGGTCATCACTGTGGCTCGTGCCACCTCTGCTACCCTGGGCTGGTGGTCCTGTAAGCTATAAGAAAGCAGGCTGAGCAAGCCATGGGTAGCAATCCAGCAAGCAACACTCCTCCATGGTCTCTGCATCAGCTCTGGTCTCCAGGTTCATGCCCTGTTTGAGTTCTTGTCCTGACTTCCTTTGATGATGAACAGTGATGTGGAAGTCAAAGACAAATAAACCCTTTCCTCCTCATGTTCTTTTTAATCATGGTGTTTCATCATATCAATAGAAAGCATAACTAAGACACTAAGTTAACTTGGGTTGAATCAAGACATAAATGTTGAAAAGGAGCAGAACAGTCACTCATAGTTTATACGTGTTCTCTTTGAGTTAAATTCTAAATGAACATAATAGGAAAATTAGGAGATACAGAAATTAACTCACTCAGATACTTGTAATCCCCAGTTCAAAATTAAAGTGGGAAGAATTTTGTTCACGACAACACTAATAATATTTAACACTCTCGGAAAAAATAAGAAAGGATGGGAATGAATTTAAGAAAATCATAAAAGTCTGCTAAAGTACATACAATTACAGACACGTGGGGGATCTTATTGCTTCTTTCTACAGAAATCCTAATTACCAAGGCACTTAGAATGGAAAGAGATTTAACAGCTTCCCTTTTAAATTCTTCATATTAGGCTTTAAAAATTTGCTGCTCAGTTGGCTTGATACTATTGTCTGTCTGTGCTCATTTTTCTCTAGGAAAGTTAGCATCAATTTTTAATTCTACTTTTGGCCTTTTACAACAAGAAGGCAAATGGAATTCTGCACTTTCTCCCCTTTGAAACCATTGTAGAGATTTCAAACATCTAACTGTGCATGGGAGCATATCTTGACGAGTACTGCCACTTGTACATGACAACTGTAGTGGTTTGCACGAGAAATGTCCCCCATTGGCTCAGGAAATGGAATATGTGGTTACCAGCTGGTGGTGCTGTTTCAGGGCTGGGGTTAGGAGGCCTTGCTGGAGGAACGATGTCATTGGAGATGAGCTTTGAGATTTTAGTTTGCTCTTTCTGCCTTAGCTTCTGGTAAAGTATGTGAGCTCTCGGCTTCCTGCTCTGCAGTCATGCCTGTTGCTTACTGCTAAATTTCTCTACCATGATGCCTCTTGTTGCCTTGGAACCATAAGCCAAGATAAACTCTTTCTTCTAGGAGTTGCATTGGCACTTGATCACAGCAACAGAACAGTAATTAATAAAGCAACTTATTACGGTCTGGGTGTCACATGCAATGATCAGCAACAGCATGACTGTTGGTGCCTGGCTGTCCATTTACTGCTAAAGAGGTGTGTTACAATCAATCTTTCCACCAGTAGCCACTGGGTCCCTACCGCCATGTGGGCACTTTCCACCAGCCTCCCCAGTTTTGCCTGCCGAGTTAGGTTCCCAAATAATACATAGAGGCTTATATTAGGTACAAATGCTGCTTGGCCAGTGACTAGGATTTCTCATCTGTTAGCTCAGTCTTAATTATCATAAATCTATATATTTTATAAGACTTATCTTATTGGACACCTTCTGCTGGTGTCCTCATCCCTGGGATCACATGGTGGCTCCCAGCAGAGAGCAGGAGGAAGAAGGAAGGGGAAAAAGAACTACTTCCTGCTTGTTCTTGCTTAAATATGAATCTCCCTGCTATATCACTTCCTGCCTGGATCACCACTTCTTTACTGCATTTCCCAGAATCCTCCTTGACTCATAGTCCCATCTAACTTGCTGCCTCATTGGCCAAACATTTCTTTATTCAACAATCAATAAAATGAACATACACAGAAGTACATTCCCCATCAGAGGTGCTAGCTATTTTTCTGCTATATAGAAGTTAACAGGTTTTATGGAAACCTGGTCATTCCAGAGGGTTCAATTCTGAACAGTAGAGAATCAATCAAGAGACTGTACCCACAGATAAAGGAATAGTGAAAACTTCAACACAAATAGAATCGATGTTTTCATTGGTGTCTGAGCTTATTTCCAAAACAATGTGTAGTGGTATAAATGAGAATAGCCCCCATGGCTTATATATTTGCACACTTAGTCTGCAGTTGGTAAACTGTTTGGAATGATTAGGATATGTAACCTTGTTGGAGTTGGTATGTCCTTATTGGGGGAGTTGTATCACTGTGAGTGAGCTTTGAGGTTTCAAAAATCCAAGGTAGGCCCTGTGCCCTCCTCACTGCTTGTGGATCAGAATATAGCTCTTAGCTACTGCTCCAGCACCATGTGCCTGCTATGTTCCCAGCCATGGTGATAATGGGCTAACCCTCTGAAACTGTAAGCAAGCCCTAATTAAATGTCTTCTTTTATAAGAGTTGCCTTGGTTATGATGCCTCTTCACAGCAATTGAACAGTGACTAAGACACAATGTTAAGATGAAAATCCTGATGTTACATACACAAGGAGGGTATCTTTTAGTAAGAATTGGGTGCCAGACAAGTAGGTTACTCCATGTAGCTGACTCTCACTGTTCATGGTAATTTTGTTTTATGAAGTCACCACAAACCTGAGCTGGCAAACATTGAGCTATTGCTTGTAGTGGAAACACAAGGTAAGGTTCATGTGAGCCACTGGCCACATTTTGGTCAACACATCAATACTTAATCTGTTTTTTGTATGTTTTTCTTTTAAATAAATCTTACTTAATATGTATTTTTAATTATTTAACATTGAGCTTACAAGGAATAGCCTCTTAAGTCACACCTAACAGAATGAAGCTTATGTAATTATGTATTTTCTCTCACACCTAACAGAATGAAGCTTATGTAATTATGTATTTTCTCCACAAGACATAACACATGTATTGATCTATTCAAAACAGTAAAACTACCCATGAGAGGTGTGTTCACCACACATGAGGAGAGGTTGGTTTGCTTGTAATCAGAGAATGAGATAACTCCAGCACTCTACCTACCATTCTACAGATCCACAAATGACTGCTTGAGTATCAAGAGTATTGACTTGGATGTCACAAATTCTGCCAGGTAAGTACATTTACAATTAAAGTGTGTGAATAATAAGGATCTACTGATTTGAAGTTTCAATTTAACATCCCATGTTGCACAGCAAAAGCTAAGGCATCATGAATTGTAAGCTTCAAGAACACATGAAAATTTACACTTTTATTCTAACCTTTGCCTTTTCCACAAGTGTCCTAAGTATTAATAATGAATGTGTAAGTTGTCCTCTTTAAAGGAACTGAATATAGATGCGATATTTAAAAGATGAGGCATGCTCACGTTAAAACAGGATATTGATCCATGAAATCGATTTTCTTGGACCTTTTTTCAGTCTTATTTAAGACATTTGTTAAGTATTTATGGCAACAACATGCATTCACATTTTATTTTCTCCCAGGTTCATGGCTTTCTACTCAAAAAGCATAATGCAACTGCAGAGAGGTGAATTCCCTGAAGAGAGGGAATTCTTACTCTGACTCTCACATTGGAATAACCTGGCCAGTTAAAATAGAAAACAAAAATGTTCAGACTCACTTCAGCTAACAAATCAGAATCTGTATGGTCAAGACGAAGGTTTTTGTAATATACCTGATCTAATCTCAGATTATCTGATTACGCAGCAAAGTTGAAATTCTCTGAGCTGAGTATTGAGGAGGCCATCCATACAGATCACTCAGTTTTCTCTAACAAATCAAGAAAACTGATGAGTCCGGTAAAGATGATCGTGCACGTGCAAACCTGGATGGTGGGCCATGGAAATAATTGTCTAGAGCCCTGTAATTTAACTGAAATAGGAAAGAAAGAACCTTGCATTTTGGGATGGAAATGCATTACCATGTTTTCTTCCTTCCTTCCTCTTAACCCTGTAGATGTTAGAAGATTTGTAGTCACATCGACATAGATGAGATTCCATGTTATCCCGAATCCCCAAGGGCAAAGGCTGCTCCTAGCTTGCCTTTATTAAAAAATATTATTTATCTCCCTCCCATCAATGCCTGAGGTGGGTGGGAGAACTGGCCCTGAGGTCATAAGAGCAGGAGAGCTGACTCTGCCAGGCACCACTGCAACACTAGGGAGAACAGGCCCTGCACCTCGGCTGGGAAGCACAACAGAGCCAACTCTGTTGGCAGAGGTGTAGGTGAGCCAGCCTTGGATTTTTGAGTTTGGGAGAGCTGTTCCTACTACTCAGCATGGGTAGGAGAGAGGGTGTGCTGACTCTGTTGGCAGAGGTGTGGGTGAGCCAGTCCTGAAATTATGAGCATGGGAGAACTGTCTTAATCACTCATCTGTCTTGTGGCAGCATGGGCAGGGGAGATATGGCCCCTCATCAATGTCTGAGGCAGGTGGGAAAGCTGGCCCTGCGGTCATAAGAGCAGGAGAGCTGCCTCTGCCCCCCACCAGCTACAATGCTCCAGAGAACAGACCTCTGCAACTCACCTGGGCAGCACAATAGAGCCAATCCTGCTGGTAGAGGTGTGGGTGAATCAGCCCCAGAGTTGTGGGCAAGGGAGAGCTGTCCCCATTACTCATCTGTCATGTGTCAGCGTGGGCAAGGAAGAGATCCCTCTCTCCCTGTACCTCAAATGGGAGAACTGGCCCCTAGGTCATAAAAGTGGGAGAGCTGTCCCTGCCCCCTCATCAGCTACAGCACTTGGGAGAGTGGCCCCTACCCCTACACAGTAGAGCTGGCCTGAAGTTGTAGGTGTGGGAGAACCGACCCTGAGGATCTGAATGTGGAAGAACTGGCCCTGCCCCTTGTGCATAACTGCCAGGGATGAACTAGCCACTGCAATGCTGGAGAACTCACCCCTGTGGTGAAGACAGGGAAGATCAGGCAGGCTGGCCAACCCCGAAACTATCCAGGCCCACAATCATGGTTAAGTGTTGGCCCACCCAAACATCCACCCTATCTGTTATCTGGGGGAGCATAGGTGGTGGTAGTGGGGGTCCTGCAGACTTAGGGCTACAGGATCTCCACAACTTAGGGCAGCAACAGGATGTCCAGGAAGAGTCCCGGTGAGGGCCCAGCATTGATGGTGTAGCAGAGATCAGGGGCCTCAAACCAGGCCAATGATTCTTTGTGATGAATACCTACCTGCATGTAAAGATGTATGGATAAACTGTCACTCAATGTGTCACACTGTAGCTTCCATGACAAGATTTTCCCTTTCTCCATTTATTTATTTATTTATTTATTTATTTATTTATTTATTTATTTATTTATTTTTGGTTTTTCGAGACAGGGTTTCTCTGTGTAGCTTTGGAGCCTATCCTGGCACTTGATCTGGAGACCAGGCTGGCCTTGAACTCACAGAGATCCGCCTGCCTCTGCCTCCCGAGTGCTGGGATTAAAGGCAAACGCCACCAACATCCGGCCTTTTTTCCCTTTTTAAGTTTTATTTTGTTTTGTTGGGGGGAAGGGAGATTGCAGGGGCAGAGGGTAGATGTAAGGGACAGAAGATAGGTGGGGTTGAGACGCATGATGCGAAAGACACAAAGAATAAAGAAAAAGAAAGTTAAAAATTATTTCTTTAGATTATAATATTACATAATTTCCCTTTCTCTTTTCTTCTTCCAAATCCACCCATATAACCCCCCCCTCCGCTCTAAAATTTATGGCCAATGGTTTTATTAATTACTGTTACATGCATGTATGTATATACATGTACATATACTCACAGGTAAAATATAGTCTTCACCCTTGATCAAGGAAACTTCTCTTAGCAACAGTTGGAGACCATTACAGAAAACCACAACCAGTCAAAGTGCAGTGTTGTAGAGCCTCATCCCAATGGCTGCATCTACAAAAGAACTCCTGCACCTAAGGCTTGATGGTCATTGCAGAAGAGGTGGGAAGTCTATAAGAGCCGGAGGATCAGGGGGTTTACTGTGAGACTGAGCTTCCTATTTTGCCTTTGAATGAATTGACAGAGCCCAGTTCAATGCCTGGAAGGGGCATCTCATTAAATTGGTGTAGGACATATTCAGAAGCCATTGTCGTCACTGTGGAGTAGAGGACGGCAGGGGGCTTTTATCCTTGGCCAATCTTGTATTGTTTGCAGATGTGACAGCATGGTTTCTGCACATATATGTCTTCTGGACAGGTGCTTATAGTGTAGCATATGAGAGGAGTAGAAGACAGGAAGTGTCACAAATTCCCAGTATTTTTGCATACACAGGCATAAGAAATATTAACAATTTGTACTAAATAATGACTGTGGAGGTGCCTCACTGAATCACAACGATAATAAAGGTTGCTCTTAGATAAGTGTTTAGGCAAAGATTTCAAAGGTGCTGAGTCCATAAGTGGCTCCTAGAGAACCATTATGTTGTGTCTAGGGAGAAAGGAGCATGCCAGTCAAAAAAGCTTCAGCAGATGAAGGACACACTATAGGCATAGTTTCTGTCCTCTATGGGCCTGACTAGGAAAGGACTGGTATTTTCTCTAGGTTTAGGGAGAATGTGTGGGTACTAGGGAAAGATCACCAGCCACCAATTTTCTCTGATATTTTTAGTTTTTTTTTTTTTTTTAATTTCATCGAGTATTTGAAGAGTCTCTATTATGTCCTGTGGAGTCCAGTTTCTTTTAATGTGCAGATTTCATCGCCCATTAAGCTTGCTTACATGGGAATAGCTTCAGGTTACAGTTCTATTTGATGTTTTTCTATGTAAAGAGAGATTCTGCCTTGATTTAAGAAAATTTCTCATTTTCAGGAATTTTCCTTGTAAACTGATCCTCCTCAATTATACCTTCCCAGGTGTGCAGGCATGTTTATCTGCTAAGAAGACAGAAGTATTTTTATCATGCCTTTTCCTAACTGAGGAGAACTGGGATAATTAGTATGCATAGAAAAACATGTCCATCAATGTTCTGAATTTCATGGCACACGAATTCCATGAAGGAGTATTTGGCTCGTAAATTTCTTGATATTTAAATTATCAGGAATTATGTCATTTAACAAAGATTTCATTTAAACCAAGCTTAATAGCAGTTAGACCAGGAGCCTCTCAAAAATACTTCTACTCATTTATGGGGAGCAGCTTGGTCAACATATCTGGCTATGATACAAAGTAGATATGAAAAAGATAACTTTTTCAATAACTATTGTCCAATGAGACAACTGTAGAACCAAGTCAGTCTGTTGCTCTTTGTTTGGCCCCTACTTTGCTTTTAGATTTGCAGACCTCACTAGAGCATGGCCTAAGGGCACCTGGTCATATACTATCTAAAAATGCCCAGCTTATCTGGCTACATAATTCCACAGCTAAACTTTTAATTCTGGAAAGTAAGGAGTGGGTGCTAAAGAACAGAAGGAGGGGGACTGGGGAATTCCCAGACTAGCATAGACTTCAAAGACCTCCTCTGCTAATCTTATAATGTCCTTGAACTCCTCCACAAACAGCTGCAGTTGCTAGTGAAATCTAGCTTAACCCTTTGTATGCTAGTTCCCAGCCAGCTTAGAAACTACATAAAAACAAAACAAATGATGAAACAAAACAGGTGGGGCTGTATACCTTAGAAGTCCCCAATGAGTTTTAATCTTGAATAAAACATCAACATGTAAAGCACTGTGCAAAGAGAGCAAGGAATTCTAAATACTATTTAAATACTATGCAGGAGTTGTAATTTCTCATGGAAGCCATCACAATGTATTAGATGTAGCAAAAATGGTCAGAAACTAGAGTTTATGGATGCTAATAACACAATTAGGTCAGTGCCAACTTAGGAAACTGGAGGAGTGTTCTTTATCTAGGAAGGCCATTCTTGAAGGATACACAGTTTTAACCTTCCAAGGTATCACCTAGGAGGTGGACAAGTAAATTAAATACAAAGCACAAGGGAGTGGCTAGTACAGGCAGGCCAAAGGGAAGTCCAGATGGGATGGGATAGTTTCCAGTGCTGAGCAGGGAGGCTGGGGCCTAGCAACAACATGATGGAGATTCACAGTAGAAGTTTCAGAAGGTATTGCAGGGAATGGTGGTCTTGCTGCTCTGTAGTGTTGTGTACAGACAGAAGACTGGGTGCAGAGTACAGTTTAGGGAACAATAGTAACAGACCTTACAAGATTTTAGAGTTTCATTTGTTTACAAAGCACTTTCATGTTTGTCTCACTTAATACAGCAAAATATTGGGGCTCGAAGAATGCCATGCTTTCTTGGTAAAACATGAACCCAATCAATATTCTTTCTACTCAACGCCAATCTCAGGGATTTGCCCCAGTTCTCCTAGAGGCTCACGTGTGTAAATGGAGATGGCAATCATGGGTACAGGAAGGATGGAGTGGCCAGAAAGACACCATAGAGAAAGGAAGGACTCTGGGTCTTGGTGAGTGACCTGCAGGGCATGGTGTTGGGATAGAAGAATCTACAATAATAATGTCTTGACTCCATGAAGCTTTTGTTGAGCCTTCTCTTTCCATCTTGGAACAGGCTGCTCAAAGAGCCCCATCAGCCAGTATATTTTTTACCAACATGTGCGCTATGCTATGTAATTCTGGAGTGATAGTCTTGCTTTGTCATGTGCCTGGGATATAACTGGTGTGGACATTAGTTCAGTATTACATGTACATTATGAGCCGGGGGAGCATAGAGAGTCACAATACTGATTAACACAGGTGGGTTGGTAAAATGCTAGCCTACTGCAATTTTCAGGTTCTGAATGGATTAATGTTCATTCTTTCCTAGAGGAAATGGGAGTGAAAATTATCATTTTTCTATTGAGAAGGCATGTGTTGCAATCTACATTGGATTATACTAATTTATTCATTCCATAATCTTTAATGGGTGATTTCTGAGAGACAGATACTGTCCTGTGTGCTAGCATGGAGGCTCTTTGAATGGTAATGAGCCAGCACTCTAAGGCTTCATGGGGCAGAGTGCTGGGTTCCCAAGACTACGCAGCAGAATGTATGGTCCTGAGGTAGAACATGCTGGAAGTGATACTCCCCACAGTGCATCAGTAAAACAGATGAGATTCTATGGAAATCAGTGTGGAAGGTTCAAAAAAACTAAAAGTGTCTCTAGCACATGACCCAGCCATTCCTGAAGAACTCTGTCAGTGTGCCATAGAGATACCCGCACAGCCATGTCTTACCACTAAACTATTCCCAATAGTAAACACGGAACCAGCCTAGGCACCCATCAACAGAAGAATGGATTGGAAAGATGTCATACATATACACAACAGTGATTTAATTAGTCATAAAGAAAAAAAGTTATGCCATTCACAAGGAAATGAATGAAGTAAGAGACTGCTGTGTTGAACTGAATAAATTGACCTTAGAAAGACAAACGCTACATATTTGCCTTATATGTAGAATCTAGATAAAGAAAGGCAAGTCATGGCAGGATAAGGGGCTTATTTTAGAAGAGGGGGAGAATCAGGAACTGAGAAGGGGATAAGGGAGGGTAAAGAGAGAGTGAGGGTGATCAAAGTATATGCTGTTTATGTATAGAAACGTCATAAATATTATGTATGAGGACTATGTGCTAATAATGGCTATTTTTTTAAAGATGATGCATAAGACACACAGTTCCTAGAACAAACAGCAAAACTGGTACTAAATCCAGTTAGGAGACAGAGTCAAGTGAAGATCAGAACTGGCATGAATTAGGATTGGAAACTGATGGGGGGGGTAGGCACAAGAAAATCCAGGTGGTTTCTTTGCTTCTGGAGATGTGTTTTGTGTCTAGCTAGGTTGATAAGTCAGGCAAGGGCCCCTTTTTTGTGGGGAGGGGGACTTAAAGTCTTCCACCAGGTCATACGAGAGTAGATTTGAATCAGATACACCACTGATACAGCACCAGCAGGATTTATGTTTATTTCATTTTTGTGTCCCTACCATTTGGAGCGTAGTAACTTTTGATAGCATATACTCTACGGTGAAAGGAAAAGAAGATGAACCTGTGAACCCTCTTGTCATCCAAGTGAGCTGCTTGAAAATATGAACAAGACTGAGTACAGGGACAGAGCATAAACACAGTCACCAACACACTGAGAGTCAAGAAACAGCAGATGCCAGCATGGACCATCCTAGGGGACGGCTGACGTGTGTGTGATCAGTATTTATTTCCAGATAATTAGAACACTCCTTTTTATGTCGGAAAATTTGAGTAATTTTTCTACCACCAGGAACAAACTCCAGATGCAGGAGAATTAGAAATCCTAGCCAGGGCTTTTGCCTCAGGTCCATGTGGTGCCATTATGTTTTTGGTGAATGGAATAACCCTTTTGTGCCTCACTTTCCTGATTTGTGTAGGAACTAAAATACACCTGCACAAGTGGGTCAGCCAAACACTAGTGCAGTACGAATTCTAATTGGTATTAATAATAAAAACTTGGAGTCAGCTCTCAGGGGGTGAAAGGTGAAGTTTCTGGGAAGCAGAGCAGCCATCCACTAGAGAGTTCTTATGTCTACCTCAGACCAAATGGGCGATCCTGTCTCCATGAATCCTCAGACTAAATCCTCAGACTACCTGCCTAGACTGACTGCCTAGACTGCCTGAGTTTCTGCCTCCTCCTCTCTTAGATTCCTCTCTGTCCAGTCACATCCCTTCCTCTTTCACCTTCTTAGTGCTGGGATTAAAGGCACGTCACTCCAAGTCCTGTGATCACTTTTGTGTGAGCTCTATTTCTCTTTTGGACTGGATCAATTTCATGTAGCTCAGGGCGGCCTTGAGCTAACATAGATCCATCTGCTTCTGTCTCCTGAGTACTAGGATCAAAGGTGTGTGTCACCACTGCCTGGCCTCTATGGTTAACTAGTGTGGCTAGCTTTGCACTCAGATCTTCAGGCAAGTTTTATTTGTTAGATCATAAACAAAATATCACCACATACTAGAACTTTCTTCTGAGGAGTGTTGGGAAGAGAAAATGGTCACCAGGGGCTCTGTGAATGGTATTAGTGCTGGTGCTGCTAGTGCTCTATCACCAGGGATGGTGCTAGTGATATAGGGGAAAAAAACCCACCTAGGACCAATTATTCTGCTCCCAAACTCTTTATTGCCTCTGCCTACTAGGTAGATACATCCTCAAGAAATACCTTCTAGGTGGCAGGTGTTTCTCCGCACAGTATTTCTTCTACCAAGACTGAGCTCATCAGGCAAGTTTTAAAGCATGCTATCACCTGTCACTCTTTCCTCATGGAAACTGCCTGCAGGAGCTGTTACGCAGTCATGTCTTTGTAAGGTTGGAGGCATTTGGCTGTACTACGAAAGCGAACTGCCATCTGTTGACTTTGCGTGCCTTTGCACAAGGAAGCCGTGGAGTTCTTTCTGTGAAAAACTTCGGGCTGGTGATTTTTCTCTCTTCTATTTTCTGAACTAGGAAATTCCCTTTCTGTGCAGGCTGCACTGATTGGCACTGTTCTGTCAGCTGATGGTGCCCCAATAGCTGTGCAGTTCAGTATTAATGACTCACTGACATCTGTGTCAGGCATTTATTCTTAGTACATTTTGCCCCACACGTATGTCTCTGGGATGTGTTTCTCTTTTTCCCACTGGACCAATGTTTCTGTTTAAGTGGCACATAGCACGTTGTTCCTGAACCTTCCGTGACTTTTGTTTTCCTCACAGTACTAGAATGGCCACAGGAAGCTACAGAAAGGATGGTTTCTCGCATTATTTCATGGATTCTTGTGGTTCTGGCTTCAGGGTTACATTTTAAAATAGGCCCAATGGAAGCATACACACATACATCCAGATATACAAACACGGTTACACATAAATATGTATGTGGATGTGTTATGCATATGTTTTGTGCTATCAAAGTTATATTAATATTTTCAAGTAGGCATCTAAAAGATATAGATTTGCTTATAAATAAATATATAAATGAACACATTCATATATTTATATATTTATATACATTTATATATTTATATATTTATATAAGAATTTATAGATCTTATAAAATGATACAAGTTGCTATTTTCTTTTACTTTTCTGTTTTATTTATCCTAGGTGTCTACAATGTGAATCTCCCAAATTGTTCTTATTACATGCGTGGAAAAGAATACTCTAACCTCCATCCTTCTGCCCTCATTTGGTGGATGCTTCTCTTCTCCGCTGAAGGAGAGCTTGTTCTGGACCTCTCTATGACACAGCAGCTGACTTCTTACAATCTGTGCAACAATTCAGGCTGTTTGGATCAATCTTGCTGAAGGCTGGCAGCGAACTTGGCATGCTTACTATGAACTCAGAGCATGCTCACTGTGAGTAGAACTCTTACAATCCAAAAACATGGGAGTTTGGCTTTAGACTAATTTAAGAGATACCATGTTCCTATCTCTGTTCTCTCCCCTCTCTCTCTTTAACATGCACGCTTTGTCACTAAGCTATTAACAAGTCTTATAAAGTATGGAATTGTACTTGATTCTACACATTTGCACATGCATACATATATTTACCCCCTTCCAAGTGTATCCCCATGTTTACCAGGCCTTCCATCATCCTTCCTGAAAAATGAATACAACGGCCATCATGCAATGGTGTTAGTTCACGAGGAACTTCATAGCGCCTGGTCAGCCACACGAAGACTAGCTCACTGCATGGAAACAAACCACAAGGTTCTGTTTTCATGCACACACTGGTGTGCCTGTTGGCACACTTAAATGTTTGAATAGGGCCTCCCTGCAAGGACATCTCTATCCTGACAGTTAAAGCCCACTACCTGGTGAAGTATACTTTGTAGCCAAACATTGTTCTCTTGGGAGACTTGTAACTACAAGACTTATGCTTCTGTGTCTTATCTTTGGAAAACCCATATCAAGGGAAAATTGTACCTGCCTTTGAGTCAGTGGTGATGACAGAGCAGAAAATCACCTGGGGATTTAGCTGGCTGCGGAGGGTGGAGGCTGCCTAACAATTAACCATGGCTTAGTTGGTTATCGTTAGTCATAGATGAAGACTGTATGAAACATAAATGCCAACTGCTTTTTAGTCTCTGGAAACTCCATTCTTATTTTGTAAAATTTGTTTAGTGTAGCTTCTTCTCAAAGATGATGCTTTTAGAAGAAAATTTTAACCAGAGACAAATTCGATCAAAGAGGACAGAAGGGCCAAGTAAATGTGACACATAGTCCCTCCCCACAGAAGCATTTCTGCTCTTTTGTCTTCTGAGGTTAGAACTCAAGCTGCTTCTGTTTTTGTGTTCTCAGAACACAAATAAATGGTCATGTGAATATGGCTCTGTATAGACTCAGGCCTTGCACTATGAAAGAAACTGAGAATCCTTCCATAGCTGTATCATTTCCAAATACAATACTTTCGGGAAATGTTCTCTGTCTTCAAATGGTTCTCTTCACTTGCCCTTCTCTTAGTTTAAAATGTAGACCTTCCTAATTGTGCTCAGTTAACTTTCAGGTCTAGTAGGTCCTATAACTTCAAATGATTCAGATGGACTGTGATGGGGGATGTCCTTCTGTATGCGGTGAATATATGTTTCTCTTATTGATTGATGAACAGGCAGGTTGTAGCCAAGCAGGAAATCCAAACAGAGAAAGGTAGTAGACGGAGTCAAGGAGGTGCCATGTAGCTGCTGAGGAAGCAAGAGATCTGGGCATCACCAGTAAACCAAGACCACATGAAGATACACAGATTAATAGAAATGGGTTAATAATTAAAAGAGAGCAATCCAATAAGAAGCCTGAGACATCAGCCAAATAGTTTATAATTATCAAAAGCCTCTGTGTGTTTATTTGGGAACCAACAGCTGCAGGACTGGGTGGGACAGAAACTTCTGTCTACAGGCTGGCAGAACATGGATGTGGAATAAGCACATTTACTCTGCATCTATTTCCTACCTTACAATTCCAAACACTCTTGGCTCTCTGTAGTTTTTGTATGTGAATGTGATGACCAAATGAGGAGTCTGTAGGTAGATCCAGGATGGGGCTGTTGACCAGAAAGGTCAAGGCAGAATTAGAATTTTAGACTCATCTCTACCTCTGGGGGTCTAAAGGTAAAGCTGAGCATCCAGACCAATGATGTAATTGATCATGCCTATATAATAAACCCTGTATATAAGGCTGGATTCTGAGAGTGGCCTGCTGGTTGAACACAGGGAGCTCCCTTCAGGATGGTATATTCAGAGGGATGGGACTCCCTTATCCTTTGCCATGTACTTTATGCTGTGTGTCTCTTGCACCTGGCTCTTCACTGCTATCATTTATAAAATGCCTTACAATAAATTAGCAAACATATATAAAGGATTTTCCTGGGTTATATGAGCTGCCTTGGCAATTTTATTGAACCAAAAGAGTAGGCTACAGGATCCTTACGTTTATAGGCAACTGGTCAGAAGCACTGAACCAGATGGAGACTGAGATTAGAATCTGCAGTGAGCAATGACAATCTTTTGGGACTGAGTGACTTACTTGTGAAACCTGATGCTGTCACCAAGGTAGACTGTGGAATGGAATAGAGGCCACTGGGCTGATGTTTGCTTGGGAATTGCTTGGGTGTGGGATATACTCCCGTGCATACACTGTCAGAAGCAGTGTGTCCATTGTTGTGAATTAAAATGGGGGCAGGATCTTAAATGTGTCTAAAAGAGCAGTAAAGTATCTATACAAGTAAAGAGGAGCCTAGGAGCACAGGCTGGGGAGTATTAGACAAAGAGTGCCCTGTAGAAGGGGCTACTGCTTCCTGGCTTCCTGAGTGCTTTGTAAAGCACACACTTTGATCCTTGCTTATACTGATACCTTCAGAGAGGAGAGGTGATCCTTCCAGTTGGGGCAGTTATAGCAGCAGCTGGCAGCTGATACAGTTGTGATAGCACCAAGAGTGTGACAAACGGGAGGAAGAAGAAAAAGGAACAGTGTTCCCTTTCTGCACTGCCACTGTTCTCTCAAAGATGTTTCCAAAATGGGGGCTGGAGTACCACAGGATTTGGTCCCATTCTCGGCCTCTCTCCCTTGAATTCTCAAAGCTGCCTTCAGAGAATCAGAATTTGGAACCCAATCTGCTCAGCGTAAGTTTCATCACCCCTATGCTTGCTACCCTGCAAACAGGCTCATGACAACATCGCCATAGCTGGATGTTCCTTTGTTGTCTTGGAAACAGTTGTGTTTGCCCTTTAAGAGACAAGCAGATCAGTTGTGTGCCTGAAAAAAAAATCTCAATTTCTCTAATTTTAGTACCTGTACTAGATGTACTAAACTTCATTTCTTCTTGTGGGACTCAGTTCTCCAAAGAAAATACATGCAGGTAACTGTAGTGGGAGCGGTATTAAATCTACTGCAGCCTTCCTTCTGACCTGATAGTACAAACTACTTGCTATGGAAAAGACCTTCTTGCTAGGCAGTTTTGTGATGGTATAACAGGACACCCAAGACCGGTAATTTATGAAGAATAGAACTTTGTTTTCCTGAAGTTCTGGAGGCTGAGATGTTCAAGAACAAGATGCTGGCATGGGTGTGTGATGAGGGCTTTCTCCCTGTATGCTCACATGGAAGAGAGGATAAGGGTGAGAGAGCAGGCTCCCATATCTACCAAGCTGCTTGATAATGGTACCAAGTTCCACTAACACAGAAAAAGTCCTTCTGCCAATCTCATCTCTTAGAGACCTTGACTTTTGCTGCTGTCCCACTGGCAGTGCCTGGATTGTAGAGGGAGCATATTCCAACCATTGTCAAATCTTTATGGCAAACGAGCAGAAAACTAGAGTTAACTCTGTCAAAATGTGCACGTTAGGCAACCTGATTCCACCATATTTAAACAGATTTACCTAATGAATAAGACATTATCTCTGACACATGACTTCAGTGCTGGTTGTATGGTTTATGCACTTAACATATGCATGCCCTTTTCCTGTCTTCATCAACCAGACATATTGGGGCCTATAAATTATTTTAAAAGTCTAAGAGATTTAAAGGAGTAAATATTAAGTATAAGAATAAGAATTCTGATCTTTGAGTCTTTTGTTGTCTTATGATTTCACAGCATATAAAATAGAACCACTGGGGTGAGACTTGACATAGTGGTTTTTCAAAGCTCCCCAGGTGTATGGAGATGCACTCCCTAGTCTAGACAAAGAAGGATTAATTGGCTGCCCTCAAAGCCAAGCTTCACAATCTTGCTTAGGGCTGTGTCAACATCCCTTCAAAGTCTGTGATGATACAGAACCTCGGGCTTCATGTTAAACCAACTCAACCAGAATCTGCATTTTAATAAGATACTGGAACCCTCCTAAAGGGCATACATGGGAAGACCTGCTCGATCACACTGCACTCCCCAACTCTGTTCTGCATCTGAAGCCCGAAGCTAAGCCTCACCTGTCCTCTTTCAAACATGAGTCTGCAGCTTTGTCAGAGACACTGGTAGCCTGCTCAGTGGGGTACACATTTCCCTCCATGTGTTAGATCTTCCAGGGCAGGGGAAATACAGGCATTTGATGAGTTAGTTACAAAACTGAAAGAACCAACTCCATTCATACTAATTGGTTCAAAATACTTTCTCCATCAAAGAACAGCAGTTATGTCTGCAAAGCAATGAATGTAAAACATCATGGACTGTGTATGGTTGGGCCACTTGTCAATGAAAGTGTGGTAACCACAGAAATCAATCCACCTACAGTTAGTCTCAAGCGATTCCAGTCTCTTTTCCTAGGATGCATAGAGAATCCTTCCTGGCATTTGGATTATGGAATAAAAGTTGTCCCTATCCTTATTTCTGCCTCTCATTCTTCTTGAGTCCATTTCCTCTGTTTTTCTTCCAGTTGCTGCCCTGGTCTATTTCTTCATCCCTTTTTCCACTCTGCCTCTCACCTTGTCTTTCTTGATACATCTAGATAAAAAAGGGCAGGGTAATACCATATATGGTCCTCACACCTCCAGCCTTTCTTCCCTGCTCTTTCTCCATCTGGAATGCAGTTTCTTCTAGGCCATCTTTTTATGCTCAGTGCCTCCCCACCCCTCATTTTTCTCCATGGCAGCATCTCCTGATCTCCTGTGAGGTTTTTTTTTTTTTTTTTTTTTTTTTTTTTTTTTTTTTTTTTTTTTTTTTTGACTCTTGATTGGATCACTTCCTCTTAACTCGCCTTGGATTGTTGCACTACTTATTTCAGTGAATGGGGTTTTACTTCTTTAACAACTATGCAGAGAAGCCTTTGAGAGCGTGGCCTGCCCCTAGCTATGCTCACAGTCTGTTCCAGCACTGATCATGCTTGTCTCTACTCTTTTGACATGGTGATGGAGTGAAAAAAGTGTACTGGACTCTAACTGACCATCAACACCATACTTAAATTCTATGCTTCCTGTTAGTCATCTGTAAAGAAAGGGTTAGAGGCAGTGATCCCCGTATCTTTCTTGCCCAGATCTCTGCTTCTGTGGGGGTCTGGTGGCTAGTGCTTTGGGCAGCACTGAATGCTTCAGAATCTACTTTAGTCAGGATATCCTATGCACAAACAATGATGGCCATCAGATTGTCTCTAAGTTATAGAAAGAGGTGACTGACTATAAGTTAGGTGGGTTAACTCCACTAAGCAGACAGGGTAAAGAGATCATTACTCATTCAACAAACATTTGCTAAGTAGCCACTTTGCTCCAACCATGGTGCTGAGCCTTAGCGATCCACCACTCAAGACTAGTCAGAGAAACAGAGAGAGAAACTAACCACTTCAGCACAGAGTGCTTTGTTCTGTCACACAGCACACCCACAATACTATCTACCACAGAGGGAGTGCCTAATCTAGTTTAGATTATCAGAGGGGTGAAGCTTCAGGTTGAGTGGTCCACAGCAGAAAAAAGTGACAGAGAGAAAGAGCAATGCAAACAAATTCAGAAAGGTGATGAATAGACTGAGGGAGGGAGTCCTAAGACCTCACATAGGAGCAACCAGCTGCCATGCCAGGCCTCACAGTTAGGTTCTCTGCCAACAAACCACTTTCCGCTCCCTCTCAGCCTTGCATCTTGAGGAATTTCTGGGAATTCTCCATGTCTGCCTAAGCCATGGTATTTCTGGAAGTGTTCTTTTCCCTACTGCCCCTGATGCTTTTCATGACCATTCATTATTTCTCCTGATTCCCTGCCAGCTGGTCACAGGGAGAGGGGTGGCTGTTGTGTTAACCCAGAAAGCCCTTCTTCCCACTCTGCCCCATGTATCTTGGCTTTGAAAGGTCGACCACTGAGAACTGGGTTTTTATCACCAGCGGCTTCCTTTACCAAGAAATGTGAGCCCTGTAGATATGGAGAATAATTGGTGAATGGCTTTGAGGTTTCTTGATTATAAAGGAATGTGGAGGTGTATAATAATGTTACTACTTTCTGTTCCAGAAATAATCTCTGTAAAGCGAAAGGTAAGTAATTTCCAGCCCTCTTCCCACACTGGCTTATGGCCATATTTGCCACGAATGTCTCATTCCTTTGGGTGCACATAATTAGGATGTTTTGTGAGTAGTTTATTGTGACTCAGTTTATTATGGAACCACACTTTGCTCCAGCACTAAGCAGTGACAAGTCAGACAGCTGACTGATGATCCTGACCTCACAACACAGGGAGAAAAATATCCAAAACACCAACTAAACTGCTCTATAAGTAGAACTTTCATTTTATAAATAAGCCTCTTCACATTAGGGAACCTCCAAAATATATCAGTAGCTCTGCCGGGGCTGCTAGGCTTACTTGTAAGAGATTCACCTATTTCACTATCACACAGGACAACTTTTTGAGCTCTAGACAGACACTTTCACAGGTCTACCCCAAAGGAAGATAGACATGGTCTCAAGGGTATCCATAACAACACCAAGATGTTGAAGGTAATAGGGCAGTGTTCTTACACATCCCCATCTATTGTCTTTTTGAGTTAACCTGTGCCTAGCCCAAGTGCAGGGCTTTCCCTGCCAGTTCTGGGAGGAGTCATACATGCAATCTGACCTCAGCTCCAGCTAGCTGACAGAGAATTATCTCTGATGTCAAATATTTCTTTCTTTTCTTTTCTTTTCTTTTTTTTTTTTTTTTGAGACAAGGTTTCTCTGTGTAGCTTTGGAGCCTATCCTGGCACTCGCTCTGGAGACCAGGCTGGCCTCAAACTCAGGGAGATCCACCTGCCTCTGCCTCCCGAGTGCTGAGATTAAAGGTGTGCGCCACCAATGCCTGGTCAAACATTTATTAAAAGAAAAAAAAGAGGTATCCACAAAGCATGACAAGTTGCAATAGGACTAAGACCCTTTCTGAACAGAAACAGAAGAGGAATGGATATGGGGTGGGGAGAAAGGAAGGTAAAAGGAAGAGAGAAAGGAGGGGAAACTGCAGTTGGGATGTAAAATAAAAGAAAAATAAAGAAAAATGCATTTTTCAAACACACACCCAAAAGAAAAAAGTTGCATGTTCATTTAAAAGCATAGGCTTTTTGGGGGAGCGATGTTCTATCTGCAGGGAGTTGTAGAAGACCATTACCCACCCTTCTTTCACCCGGCAGACACCTTGCCTTCCTATTAGTAACAACTGACACCAGCATAGTGCATTCCCTCCTGGCAGTGAGTATTCTAAGATGTGGCAATCAGCCAACATCTGTAATCCAAATGTCCACACCTTTTAGCTAATCTTTTTCTGCTCTAAGATCTTATCCTGGACACAGTGTCACATCTAGTTGCTGTGTGTTCGAGTTCTAGCCTGTGTCACTCCTTATTTTGATGACCTTGACAGTTTTTGAAAGATGCTTATTCCAGAATTTTTGTTTGTTTGTTTCTTTCCATGTACCTCTTGGGCTGGTGAAATGACTCAGTGGGTAAAGGTGCTTTCCACCAAGACTCATAACCAGAGTTTGATCTCCAGGACTCATAGGGTAGAAAGAAAAAACTGACTCTCATAAGTTGTCCTCTGGCCTTTACTAAAGAACCATGTGTGTGTGCATACACGCACACATGTGCACACACACATGCACAAATAAATTTAGTAATTGTTTTAAAAAGAAAAAGTCCCTCTTTAAGATTTTATATATACTTTTTTCATTATAAGACTAGTAAAAATATAGTCAAATTCATCAACATTTTATTTTGTTATTTAAGCATCTCTGTTCTCTTTTAAAGGCCTTCTCTATTAAAGACAGGGATCATGAGCTTCTGGGAGAAAGACCACCTGCACATTCCAGGTACATTGGCGTCATGTCCAGTCAAGTACACACCACCACAATGATTCACAGATGCTAATGCTGTCCTTGCTTGCCTGTCAGGCACACAGCACCAGTGCGATGTCCTAGCTACTGACTGTTGGCCTTGATGGTCTGGCCAAGGGAGTGCTCAGCTGGTCTTCCTCTATTGTATTACCTTTTCCCCATTTCCACACCGTGCTCTCTGAAAGGAAGCTACTGTGCTTGGCCATGGGAAAGAGTAAGGGGGTTCTGCCCACTCCCCAGGAGTGGTGAACATGCACAAATCATTTCAAATATCCTGCATGGTGGTTCAGTTTTTAGTTTCCGTTTATTAGTGTCATCAATCATTTGTCTCAAGCATTATCGATGCATGGATTACTTACTACTCTATTTTCTTCCTTAAGTTGATCCAGCTTTGGCCTTTGGGGTCTGTTCTAGTCAGGCCAGGTTTTCCTTTGGTACACCACACCACGCCAGCCACTGTGTTCCCTTTGACTGTTCCTCCACTTTCTGGCTTTGTAAAACACGCCAAACTAATGCTGCAGATGGGTTTTCCATGTGTGGAAAAAGGTCACCAGTAGTTGTCTATTTGGAGGTATCTGCCCTCAACCCCGAAGTGAGCCTTATGGTCGATACAGGTTAAAACCAAACACAAGATACTGCTTCCTGTGATCGGAGCCCATGTCTTCCTTGCTGGAGCAGTGGCTTTGGTCCCAGGTGGCACTGTGCATGTGTATGAAGGAGATGTCGAAGACAGACAGATGGCTGGACAGAAGAACAGCCAGAAGGGGTTGCAGCCACGAGCCAGGCGTCTTCTGAGACCAAATGCTGCTGATTCAGTCTGAAGCACTGATCATTCATGGTTGATAGCAGCAGCCAGCTAGCCAGGCCCATCTGCTGACAGGACATCTGAGGCAGCCGATTTTAGACACATTTGGGGGGCTTTTTGGTTAGAACAGAGTGAGAAGTCAGAAGGAGAGCAGAGAGGAATCATCTCTGTGGTGTCATGTGCCAACTCAAATTAACAACTAATGACAACAGATTGTATTTAGCAGATTTTTAATATAAATTAGGTTAACGGTGACACATTTGAAATAGTACACTGGAAAAAAATCAGTGTGTAATAACAAGCTAACAGATGTTGGCATTTTTATTATTAATTATACATTTCATTATCATCTGATTATTGTCAAACATCGCTTGACAGAAAAAAATTGTATAAATGATTCATACACGTTTGTTGTGATGTTAAAAGGGGCCTGTTTTATTAATGGAGTGACTTGAGCCTTCCGATGCCACTCTTAAAAACCTTAGATTTAGTCAGTGTATGAAATGCTGTACAACAATCCTCAATTTAACTGCATTTGTCATCAGGAGGACTCGTTTCTTTTTCTGACTCATTTTACACAGCCTACAGAGGCTTCATAGGGGACACTACTGCACAAATCAGAGAAGCCCAGCAGACACTGCAAAGATGTTTCTCTGAAGGGTGCCAGAGAGATACTGGCACAAAGGTGTTACTTCTGAGTTTGGGAAACTGAAATTTTTTGTCTTATTCCAGCAAAAAGAAACCAAGAAATGGGCAGCATGGACAGCCATAAAATGAAATTTAAGGTAAGGTTTCCAGCATTATTCACATTCTGTCAAATCTGCTTAGCCAATGCCTACTCAGTGGATAATCTGCTTGTGTTGGCAACAGAGCCTTTCTGCTCAGACACTGTCCCAGGTAGGAGTTGCTGAACACTGCACATGTCTTAGGTATTGTAAGGAAGCCCTGTGATGTGTGCATTCATTGGGACTTTTGGTAGGTGCTGACTGAATTACTGGATTGAAGTGTGTGTCACTGATGGAGACTACCAAATGAGATACTCGACGCTAAGGGAACATGGAGGAAAAGGCAACAGAAGGATCATGAGTAAGAGGACCAGGGAGGCTGCTGTGGGTTGTGCCTTCTAGCTTTGACAGGAAGTTATGCTCGTGAAATTTCAACAACATGGTTGCCTAAGCAAGACCTGAACAACTCCAACAGTAGTTGACATCCCAACATAGATGGGGAAATCTCATGGGGTCCCACCCCTAGATGAAGAGATACAGGAAATTAACAACTGCAGAGAGGGAAAATTAATTAACATTACCCATGGATGCCTTCCTGGCTCCAATATTGGGTGCTTAGCCTTAGAAACATACACAGCACTGAGCAGACTCAGAAGGTTGAGTTTATATGTTGTTTATATGAAGGAGCAGGGGATAAACAAGTAAAGGGGGTCAGACATGGGAAATGTAAGAGAGAGGGAAAAAAACGGTATAATTATATTGTAATTAAATAAATGGTACAGAGGCACCAGAAAACCTTGAGAGTGGCAATAGAGCCAGAGACAGAAAGGGCAGTTTGCATTAGGTCACTCCTTCTTTTATTCACTTGCTTTCAAAGAGCCTAAGAGAAAAACTCTCTGGAAGTATCTACTCCCAGAGGCTTATTACAGCACCACCCTGGCTCACTGCCTGGTCTGCAATTCCCAGGGTGAAAACCATTCCCGTTGGAGATCTGGAAGATGCTGGTGACTGACGAGATCAGGGTGAAATACTCCTGTTTTCCTGAACACCGAGGAGGGCTCCTGCCATGCAATACTCTAGGGGAAATGCAGGGTCCTGTATCAGCTATGTGACTGATCTGGAAACATTAACCTGGCTTGGAGCCAAACACCTGTCCATGATCCCCAACCAAGGAGGGTGCTGAGTGGGAGCAGAAAGCTTCAAGAGTCAGAGTTAGATGATGCCAGACTGCTCTTGGAGCAGACACTGTTTGGAGCAGAAGGAATATTACATTATTCAACAAGACTATGTGAGAAGCTCTGGGGCATACTCCAGCAAGGTGACTGCAAGCCACTGCCTTGGAAAGGATATGTCACTCCAAGTCTTTGTGTGGCAAGCTAAGTTGTTCAGGACCAAAATCAAACCCTGAAGCCTGTATGCCCTTCACTCACCACCATCATGACTCATGTTTTTACCAATGCTAAATCACCATTTAATCACAGCATATCTACATAATTGGTGATTGTATTAACAAGGCAAGACCAGCCAGAAATGTTCATAGGAGATTTGTGCCTGCAATTTTTGGTGTGGAAGGAATTGTGGGCCTTTCTATACTATAGACACCATCAGCTGGTAGTGCCACAGTGGGACAGAACCAAGTATACCAGGTTCTTCTCTGTAGCCCTAGTACAGGGTTTCTGGGTGAAACCACAAACCACAGGGGCTAAAATAATGTCTCCTTTGACCATCGAGCTCAAAGAGAGTCTCAGCTTTGACCATGAGGTGTTCTTTGTTCTTGTTGTTGTTTTCTTTTGTTTTTTTGTTTCCTTTTGTTTGTTTTTTTCTAGACAGGGTTTCTCTGTGTAGCCCTGGCTGTCCTGGAACTTACTCTGTAGACCAGGTTGGCCTCAAACTCAGAGATCCGCCTGCCTCTGTCTCCCTAGTGCTGGGTTTAAAGGCATGAGCCTCCACACCCAGCCTTCATGAGAGGTTCTTGATGTCTGCACATGTAAAATCATAACAGAAAATGGCAGTTGGGTAACCACAGTGGTGGGAGCACAGAGAGAGCTCTAGCCAAGGGAGACAGGGTCAATTTGCTGAGGAATTTGAGGTAAGCAAATTTAGGAAATGACCACATTCCATGCTGGAAGGAGAGAATTTCGACAAGGACAGAGAGGCACGTGTTCCTGAATCTTTATGGTATTATTTGGATCCAGATGTGATCAAAGTAATATTTTCAGGATAGAATTCAAGTTTTTAAATCCCTTAATCCACAATGGAGCAGACTACCTGTGGTGCTTTAACACTCAATTCTATTGTGAGTCTTAACTTTTACTTATTTAATTTTAGTTTTACTCTAATAATTTAGTGATGTTTTAGTAAATTTTAAAACTGTGCAACCATTATCACAGGCCAGTTTAAGAACAACCCTGTGTCTCCTTAGAACTCGGTGGCTGTTGAGTCAAACGTCTTTCTCATCTGCATTTGTTTGGAGAGCAAAGCAATATATGCAGGAACCTGGGGTCTGGTTCATGCTATGCAAAAGCTCTCACACTGAGTTTTATCCCAACCCTTTTTACATTACACTTTGAAATAAGGTCTCACTAAGTTGCTTGTACAGGCCTCAAATCTGTGAATTTTTTTTTTAATTTTTAAATCTTGGCCCACTGAGTAGCTGCATCACCAGGCCTGCATAACCAGGCTTAGTCAAAAGTTTTAGCGTTTGGTCAGATGCAATTCTTCACACTGGCAACCTGGATTGAATTTCCAACTCTCACTTTGATTTAGTTAAAACATGCCTAACACCATCACTGTACCTATTGATGTGGTACCTAGCGATGTCACTGTACCTACTGATGTGGTTGTCCTGTGCCTAAGCTTAGCCACTCAACTTCGATTATTTCTTTTGATATCTTGTTGATGAGGGTTATCCAGTTCTCTGATGATCTTACAATTCAACTCATTCCTAGCACAGATTTCCCTTGTTACAGGCTCAGTCCCCCTGCTGCCAACTTCAGCTATCAGTCACAAGCTCTGGGTATGCAATGCTTCTCACCAGGCAAGTATTATATATATTTCTATGTCATGTGTGTTTTATGGCAATTGAATACCTAATAAACCCTTTCTAGCTTGGGAGAAGTTATTTTTCCTAGGTCCAGTCAAGTCTTAGAGAACTTATAAGGCCCAGTCAGAAGCATGTCTTTGTGGAGCAAACTGTGTTACCTCAAGACACATCCCTCACACATTGGTCCTCATGTTAGAAGACATGACATTCTTCTTATTTATACATTTCAGGGTCAGGGATCAGACCCTGAGGCCAATACCAAACTGTTGATGCACCTTTCCTTTTCTTGGGGAAAACAAGATGTGTCCTCAGTATTGCCCCATTCATGCCTTTGTTGTTCCATCCTCCTGGTGTTTCCAGAGTGGCCCTGACAGGGACTACAAAGAAGGCAGATAGCACAGGGACCCCAGGACTCAGGACTTACTTGGTGGCAAATTCCCTATTTTTCTTGCTGTCTACCACATTCTTCATGGTGAGCTGCAGGAATCTCCAGCTGGGAACCATGAGGCTTTCTAGAGTTAACAAGGGATTAGTCACCAGGAAGATACAATGATAAGTGTGGCCCCAGCAAGAAACCTGCAAGCCCAGAACTGATAGAGACAAACAGAAAATACAAATGTATGGTTACAGCTGAAGATGTCAGCACCTCTGGGGGATTGACAGGGTAGAGAGTACCAACCAAGTTTGGTAAAATCTGATGGACAGAGCAAACCTGCAGGATCCAGGAGATGTAACACCTACTCCAGAATCTTAAACTGCACTTTTGAAGTTGTGATGCTGGGACCCACCTCAACATAGACCATATCTGCGTTGGTGGCACACGCCTTTAATCCCAGCACTCCGGAGGCAGAGGCAGGCAGATCTCTATGAGTTTGAGGCCAGCCTGGTCTCCAGAGCGAGTGCCAGGATAAGCTCCAAAACTACACAGAGAAACTCTGTCTTGAAAAAAAAAAAAAAAAACCAGAAAAACATAGACCATATCTTTACCATAACGTAAGTTCTGCAAAAATGGAGGATGGTTTCTCTGACTACAGTGGGGATGAAATGAAAAGCCAATAAAAGAAAGATGAGAGAAAAACCTCCAAATAATTGAAACTTAAACAACAAACTTCCAAATGATCCATGCCCAAATAGTAAGACTCAAAGAAAAAAATTGAAGACACAAAACTGAATAAAAACAAATATATCATATCAAACTCAATGGGATATGGTGAGAAAAGGGGATGTTACAGAAACAAACATTCATAATATAAATGAAGAAATGTCTGAAGCCAATTCTCTTACTATCTCAAGAAACTAGGAAAACAGAAGCAAAATAAATCCCAAAGAAGCATATTACACCCAAAAGGGGAAAAAATCAATGAAATTGAAAGTATGAAAGTGATAGATAAAATCAATAAGTAACAGGTCACTTTGTACAAACATCAATGACCTTAATAAGATGCTAGCGAGACTGACATATAAGGAGGAAAGACACCAGTCATCAATGCCACAAATACATCGCTAAAATCCCATTGTCATTGAAATGAATCCATGCAAACCACATTCCAATGAGAATGAATCCTTTCCAATGGCTACTGCTACTAACTTAACATAGATTTTGAGCACAGTTAAAGCAGGAGGACACAATTACTCTCTTACAGTTCTGGAGATCCAAACCTTAGGTGGGTTCTCTATAATTCTCACTGGAGGGAAGGATACAGTCCCTTGCATTTTCTAGTTTCTCTGCCTTCATTCCCTCCAGTCTTGGTCTCATGGCTCTTTCTTTCATCTTGAAAGCTTAACATCTTACTTAGGTTACCAAATTGTCTTCTACTTGCCAAATTGTCTACATATTCCCTAATTTAAGGACACCTGTGATTGCATGTACTATCCTCCAGGATAATCTTTCCATTTCAAATACTTTAAATTCACCACATCTGTAATGCAACTCATTGCATATAAGGTCTGTTTCCTGAAATTAGAACATGGGTTACTCTGGGGCCCATCACCTAGTCTACCATAGAAGAATTCAAAGCATTATATTCATATATACTATAATTTAGAATGAGTGGAGTTCAAAACTACAAGCTGCTAAATTTCATCAAAATGAAAAACACAAACAAAATAGTCTTGCAAGTTTAATATAATGGAATGATTAATCAAATGGCCTCTCCCAGAGAATTTCAGACCCAGGAAACACCATTAAAGAGTTATACTGAACTTCAGAGAAGAGTTAACATCAGTTGTAGAAAATCTCTTCCAGACAGACATACAGGGGGAAACATCACCAACTATTTATGAGATTGGCATAGTTTTGTTGTTGTTGTTGTTGTTTTTGTTTTTCGAGACAGGGTTTCTCTATGGCTTTGAAGGCTGTACTGGAACTAGCTCTTGTAGACCAGGCTGGTCTCGAACTCACAGAGTTCCACCTGCCTCTGCCTCCCGAGTGCTGGGATTAAAGGCGTGTGCCACCAATGCCCGGCAAGATTGGCATAGTTGTAGTGTCACAAAGACAGTATACATTACAAAAAAGCAAAACAAAACTACACACCAGTATTTCTTCTCAAAAGCTGAAGATGCAAAAATACACAAAGGTTTAGTAAATCAAAGCCAGAAATATGTAAGCAAATTATGCACTATGATCATGTGGAATTTATTTTAAGTATGCAAATTTGGTTACATATTCAAAAATAAATCAGTATAATATACTATACTATAAGGCTAAAGAAAAAAATCACACAACCTTATCAATAAATATAGAAAGAGCATTTGACAAAGTCTAGCACCAATTTATGGTCTCAAAAATCCTCAGCATAATAGGAATGGAGGGAAAAGTCCTTAGTTTGGTATGTATGTCTACAAAAACTCTAACAGTTAATATGCAGAATATAAAAGACTATTCTGGTAGTGGGACAATACACTGCTCTTAGCAGTCTTATTCATGTAGAATGGTAGTCCCAGTCACTTCCATAAGGCAAGAAAAAAAAATGAAATGCATGTAAGTGGTAAGGAAGAAATGAAACTGCCTCTGTTGCAGAGAAATGATTGTCTACATAGATAATCTCCAATGATGTACAAAATTTCTGGAATAATTAGTGAAGTCATATGATCATAATGAATAAACAAAAGGTGATCTCATTTCTACATAATTAAAATCAAATATGTGAATACTAGAAATATAAAAAAAACTGTTATTTATAACTGGGAATGAAATGGGTGAGTTTAACAAGATCTACATAAAATCTATATGCCAAAAATAAAAAACAGCACATGAAGGAAATGGACAATAAACTGAATAAATCAATAGATAACACTATGTTAAGGAACTGAAAGATGATGAAATGGGACTTTCAGCTCTCTAGGCTGGCCCATTGATTTAATACCATTCCTACCTGGTTTATACAGGAATCTTCTATTATTCCTTACAACTGTGCAAAGTCCAAACTTTCACAAAATAGAAAGTTTAATGACTTCAGTGGAGATGAGGCGAGAGCTAGCATTTATTGAGCACTTATTATATATTCAGCATTTGGCTAGATGTCATAGCATATATTGCCACATCACCTTGATGATACTTGCAGTTATATATCAATTAATGATAGAGAAGTGGTCTAAGATGTATCTGTATTTGCTATTCTTCTGTGCCTGTGACAAACATTATGACAAGGTAATACACAGGAGGAAGGTTTTATTTGGGCTTATGTTCCAGAGGAGTGAGAATCCACCATGGCAGCAAGCAGCCAACATCACAACAGGAACAGAAGCTGAAAATGACAAGAGGAACTAGAAGCCCAAAGCATAGAGTGAAGTAGGTTTTAGCTTTGAAAGCCCACCCTCAATGATGTACTTCCTTCAGCAAGGCCACACATCCTAAACACCCCCCCCAAGTGCCACCAACTGGAAACAAAGTATTCAAATCTGAGCAGCACCTATGGGGGACATTTACAATCAAATCTGCTTCTCCCAAGGTTTTGATGAACCAAACAATGTATGATTAAAATAAGCAAATGGAAAATGATGCAATCAAGCAATGTGGTAAGCTGCTGTGTGGCTGCTGTGGGTAGAACATGGCGTAATGTTTTTACAGAACCAATAAAAGACACATACATAGAAGGAGAATAATACAAAATATCTGTAAATACTATCATAAGTGCGGACTACCAGAGTAATATAGCTATTATATCAAGTGTTATGTACTGTACACCATACTTTCATACAAGTGGCAGCAAGTGGGTTTGTTTATACTGCGAACACCAAATGCATTGCATTAAGATATATTCTCTTGTCTAAGACATCACTCAGAATAGATATTTTCCAGCTTCATTGTAATTCCACAGGTCCACTTATGTAGTACATTATCAAGCAAAATGTTCTGAGCACATGACTGTCATGGGAAATAACAACTGCTGAAACAAAAGATAAGTTGACTTAGAAAACTTAGTGGATGGAGGCAGAGCTGGGCTTTTAACACTCATCAGACTAAAACAAATGCTGGAACACAAGACAATGTGGTCAACGGGTGACTAATTACTTCATTTCACCAGCATAATGACAATTTACTGAGCAAATTTAAATACTCTAAGTGGTGTGCCTTTAAATTTAGATACTTCCTGTGGTGGCATTTGTTAAAAGTGGATCTGAGAATGATCATGTCAAACAGATGAACTGATTTTCATTTTATTCTTCTTCTTCCCTTGCCTAAACTCAATAACCATCACCAGAATGACAGACGTAGACAGTGTTGTCAGTGTCACCACCTGGGGAATCTGTCCCATTGGTTACTCACTTGTCTCCAACAAGGAAACCTATGAATGAATGCTATCAGCTTCTCAAAGACTTGGAGAAAAAAAAAAGCTTGAGACCATTCTGCCAGTCACTTTTAGTGAAAGGGCACTTCTGAGTTGGAGTTATCAGTGGCATGTGCACTGAAGAGCAACGGTATACTAAAGAAATCGCATTCATTTATGTCACATGTCATGCATCAATGGCCCTAGAAAGCTCCGTGTCTTCTCTTCTGTTCCTGGACCTCGTTAGGGAATTTGTTTCACACAGAATCTTGACTTTGTATAGAGCCATCTGGGTGACAGGATATCCCCTCACACACTTGATGTGAGCTCAATCTTATCTGTCTGAGTGGTGAGTTCGCCAAGCCTCTGAACTCTATCGGCCTGGAAAGATGGTGAATTGAGCGTGTTATAAATCTTAAAACGTACTAATTCCCAGCTCCATCTCTCCTTCCCTCCTGGTTACTCTCTTACTTCTTCAAGCACCAAGAATCCTCAGCTAGGAGATGTCTTAATTGGTGGTCTTCAAAATAAGGTGTTGTCATCTTGATATTATGAAAACATTTCTATTGGGATAGAAGGAGGGGGATCCTGAAATCATATTGGTCTATGCTTTCTACATATTTTCAAATTACCTTTTGTAAATGTTGTATAATATTTGATTGATATAACATAGTGCAACTTTAAATAAAGAAATGCTCCTTCCTTGTGTATATTGTCAATAGATATTTTCCCTATGAGCATTTAAACATCAACAATGCCAAGCTGACTCTCTGGGCTCTGCCTGGCAGATGATTACCCATTTTCTTCTTAGGGAGAGAATTTTTACAACCTTAGCAGTAACTCATCAAAACACTTTATCGCTGTCTGCATTTATATATCATTCACCTAGTCACTTAACTGTTCTAGTGTATGACAATTAGGCCATAAGCTTGGTCCTAGGCTTAGGCTAGGAATTATTTTTCCTCTCTATGAGTAAGACTTACCTCAAAAAATAATCTTACAGAAAAAAGTGATTTGTTAACTAGAATTTTAAGCTCTCCTTGGCCTTTTCTTAACATAAAAGAACAATTCTACCTTCTGGTTTTAAAAAAATCATATGGTAGTGATAATAACATTTAACCTGTGAGTTATAAAATCTGAATGAGACAGTGCTCATTAACACAGCAGTTGCTAATTGGAACACAGGTTAAAGTGTAATGCGATTGCCTTGTTTGGACCCCACAGCCCTTTCCTGTAGCCTGTGCTAGATTGTCTCATTTGCTGCAGTGTTTCCCCTCAGACATATTCGTTTGCTCATGACTGGGTGATGGAAAGTAGATGCTCAGGCCACAGTGAAGGTAAAATTCCCTTTCCAGCTGAATACATCAGACCTCATTGAATGCGTCTGGGAAACATGAATTTGCCTGTGATTTCTTTATGTAATGGTGCTTCATCTCCATCGCTGACTCACATTTGTCTCGTGGTTAGTTATGCATCTTAAGTATTTCCAGACTGTATTTCTGCTCAGTGTCCTGTTTTGGTCACTAGATTAGTGTTTTGTGGAGGACGACCTGGCATTTGCCATAATGCATCTCAGCTTTTTGATGAAATCATTCTCAAATCTTTGAAAAGTGCTTTTTATTTTTTTTCCATAGCTGGAATTCTAGTAACCACAGATGATTAAATATTATATACAAATTTGATGATTATATGCCTGTTTTTCTTCATAGTGTTGATAAAAAAATGACATGGTCTCTGCCATAAAGAGTTTGATACAGCTCCCCAGGTCAGTGTCATTAATAACTCTTTGTGTCTTGTTCCTTCAGGCTAAAACCATGCAAGGCAGTGAAATAAATTCAATAGCTCAGGTAAATGCAGCCAGTCTTTCAGATCCACAGATTCCTCATCTATGTGTTTAACCAACCACACTCTGAAATATAGTCTTTAAAAAAAGCGTCTTGTTTTGAATATCTACAAACATTTTTTTGCTGTTATTCCTAAGAAATACAAACTGCCAACCATTTACATAGCATTTATGTAATTTTAGATGTCATAAGTTAGAGATGATTTAAAGTATATGGAAGAATATATACAGAGTGCATGCAAATGTTTTACAGAAAAAGCTTGAAAATCTGCAGTTTGATATCTGTGGGGAGTCCTGGAATGAAACTCCTATGGAGACCAAAGAGTGACTGTATCTGAAGTTAGGGGAGCAAACATGTGTGACAGTATGAAGGCTCATCACTACATCTTCCAATAATACAGGGTATGTGGAATGAGGCATGGGGAACAGCGGGTGAACTCATGATCAGGTAACGTAAAGGTGACACAGAGTACATGAACATTCCAGAGGACAGGTACAAATGGGCCGAAGGTACAGAGGCAGGGACCATTCCTTCCAGGCACTGAAAGCAGATCAGCATGACAAGAGGAGGACCAGGATCCAGGGAGAGGATGCAGGGTTAATTCCTCAGGGTCTTGGCATCCTTATCTACTTTGGTGCCATTTTTGAGAAGGATTCTCATTTCCTCATGTTCTGGAGGAAACTTAAAAAGCATTCTCCTTTCCATGTAAAGACTAGATTAAGAGGGAGCAAGGATTGAAGCAGATGTGTATCTATGTCATATGTGTCTATATCTATATTATCTATTTTTTCCATTTCCTAGCATGAGCCCTTAAAAGCATTTTATTGAGTATCTGGAGGAAGACTCATCACAACTGTGTCTATCCCTTTGTTGATCATGACTACCATGGGGTGAGAGCAGACTGATCTGGCTTTCTTCCTCCTTACACACCACACTGTTTCCTACGCTAATTACTCGCCTGATGATAGTTACTGCTATATGCCAAGGAATGATTAGTCCACTGGCTGGCATAGCAGGGTATATTTGACTTGCAGAGGAAAAAGAAACATTGTGTTGTGTCTGCTGTCCTTTCTGTAAAATGAGAATGATAATTTTAATTGAACTATGAGCTGAATCAGGTAAAGTCCATAAACAAGTGCACCGATGTCCACTTAGTAGATGTTGGTTCTTGTGTTGTGATAATGTAGACAGCTAGCAAGAGGAGAAAAGACTCAGTGAGCACTTGGAGCTGTGATTGGGTTGCAAGGTCACAGATGGGCTCATGCCTGTGGTATGGATCATGATGTGTACAAGATATGGAAGGTAGGTAAAACTACAGTAAAGCTGCTGGTACCTACGTGGAAGAGAACATGACACAACTCTCTATTTTACTCTAAAATGTGACTGCTCAATGAGGAAAGAAGGAAGAAAGGGTGGTTTGAAGCATGAAGGTTAGCCCTGAAATGGCAGTGGACATTTTTGGAGCTTTGTCCAAATGCCATCTGACCATGCATAATGATCCCAAGCACCTTTCCTCAATGTCTACATTGTCTTACTTCTAAGGCCTATGCCCGAGAATGTCAGCTGCAGAACACCCAGAATCTTCCCAGAGCCTGTAAAACTTCAGGAGGGCTTCCACTGAGAGTTCAGGCCTACAAAAGGCCCTGCCTCTGCATCCACAAGGGAACAGACTGGGAGGGACCCAGGCTCCTGAGTTCTCATGTGGGGTCAACCTAGGGCCAGACCTTTGTCTGAAGATGAACCACAGGTTGCCTTTTCCTCTCCTTCCCTGGTGACCAACTCCATTACTGTCTCCTAGACTTCCTTGGTAAGTCACAGACACCTAAATCCTTGTCTCAGAGTCTGGTTCTGAAGACTTTCTAAGACAGGTGCTTGAGCCAAGAGATGAACAGGAGAATGACATCAGAAGGTCAACAGTGCTAATGACAAATTCAGCTCTAACAGTTTGAGGATGACTCTGTGATTTCCTGCTCTATACCTGCTTCATGTTTGGGACAAAGGCAGTATTCCAGGGAGCTTCATGGGAGACAGAGAAGGTAACCTCTGGTTGGTCTTATTCCTTTTAAAATCCCTGTGAATGAACTAACTGTCAGCAATCTTTCCTACATTTTTAGTGAGTAGACTTGACCTGCGTCAAGTCTTGAGGCCCCTGGCTTACTGCTGCTGCAAAAAGGCTTTGCTGAGGAGCTTTTTAGATCTTCACTTACCAGCAACCTACCCACACCATTGCTGGGTAATTGGTCCTACTGAATCAGCCTTCTTGGTGATGTCATTAAAAGCTTCCTCACTTCCTGTTTTCTGGGTTACTACTTACTCCTCCATCCAGGGGAGAGCAGTCACTCGCTTTCACAGTCTCTGGAAATTAGGGGTGGGGTTTGAAAATGGAGAATATCTTTGCTGTCCCGGGACTCTCCATGGTTATAAAGATATTGGTAAGTATTGCTGCAGAGGCTCTGGATTGTGAAGGCTGTGAAGACTGACTTGCATCTACTCAACAGGCAAAACTACACCAGAGAAGATGCAAAGCTGATATGCCAGTGAGCCTAGATCTGCTGACTGACTGTTCTGCATAGAATGGCAGGGCTTCTTAATTCTCTAGGGCACAGAGACATCCAGGAGCTTCCAAAACGGTGGAAGTGAGATGAGCCGTGGCTGGGAAATGTCACACTCCATGACTCCCAGAAATTGCCTATAGTCCCAAAGTGTCTCCAGGAGGCACAGATGCTCTCTGCACAGGTTCAGAGTTCCTTGCCAAGGCACACTGAAAGTGAGTCAACTTTGCTGATTCACTGGGCTTAAGGATTTAGCTACTTCAGCTAAAATTTGAAAAGACAGGTCCTGGGGGAAGAGTTTGGACAAGCAGCGCTTGTAACGCCCACGTTTCCATTTCTGATCCTGACTATGGTTTACATTTGGCAAGCCTTTTGTTCAATTTGGCACAAGTGGGAGCTGCTATCTCAGATGCAGATGAGCATTATGGATTTAACTGGTGGGGTTCTCACCTGCTTTTGTAATTGGTAAATGAGAATACATGATTGTGTGCTCCCCCAGTGGAAGTCTGAGAAACTGCTCTATAGAACCGAGACAGGCTAGGTTAGTTCTAGGATATTTCTTTTTAACATTGGCTGCAAACTAAGCAATGATACAAAGACCCTTTCACCAGGAATTTTATCTGCCTATTGTGTGAACCACATGGATGTTACATCATATCATACATGAATATTCCTCCGTAGTCATTCAGAGTGTGGCATGAACCAGGACTTGTCATGCTGTGGTTGAGATATGGTTTGAGCATCTTTCCCAAAAGTTCAAGCTTGGCCTCTAGTGAGGTCATCTGGGAAGTCATGGAAATATTGAGAGGCTAGTTTATTTGGAGGTAAGCTGGTCCCTGGGCTATGGGCAAGACCTTAGAACAGATTAATGCCATTCTCACAGCACCCTGGTTATTTCCCTTGAGAGAGGGTTACTAGATTGGCCTGTGCACTGAGTTTCTTTGGCTTTCTGTCCTACAATAGTGTCCCTTTTAAAAGCCATCAGGTTTAAGTCTGTCTCACAGTTGTGTTGTGATGTCATAAAGGGGCTTGTCATTAATGGCCAAACAAGTGGGGCTACCTGACTTTGGGCCATCACTCTCCAAAACTGTAGACTAAATAAACCTGTCATCTTTATAAAGCATCCAATATTAGATATTTTGTAATATAAACAGAAAATGAACTCAAACATCAAACTGGGCAACTAATCATTTAGTCTGAATTCACACAAGAATTTGACCTGCCTCAGTTTCCCCTTGCCATGCCATGGGTAGCCAAGCCACATTCTTCAAAATCGCCTGAATCCCAAGGTTAAACCAAGAGACAAACATGCTTACCATTGATTAATTTTTGAAGAAATAAAAAATAACTAAAGGGGAAGTACACATCCAGTCAAGCCACCTCTGATTTATTGCCTGTGGTGCCCATCAGACCATGGTACTCTGATAGGATGATAAAGTGTCAACAAGGCTGGCTGCTTTGCTTTTGAAAAATAACCCAGGACCAGATCAATAAGTGACTAGAGACTGCGTGTTCATCTTAATTTTTAAACCTTGAATATTAGTTATTCTTTTCCCTCTGCCCCAAATCTACAAGAAGTCTCCATTGCCTTGATACTGAGAATAGAACAAGCTGAGTGCAGATGAGTCAAAGAGACCATACCCATCCCTCTGCCCCCAGATGTGTGAACATCCCTGGTACAACCTCTTTACCAGGGGATGTTTCTAATTAAGTATACTCAGGGGTTAGAAGCAAAAGCAAAAGCATCCACTAAAGCAATTCCAACAGAGTACAGGACTTATGCCAGGTGGGTAGGCACACAGCCTGGACCTTATGAGGTTGTTCTTCAGGGAGTTAGTGCATAGGATGATGACATTAGTAGATACTTAGTATCTGGGTACAAGATGAGTGTCTTCACTCTTACTTGGTTGAACTGTGTCTCAAGTGCTGAGGTTGGTTGAATATGTCGTGGTGATGGGGTTATCACAGTCATCCCTGTCCTAAGATACACACACACTCACAGCCTGTGCAGGTCAGCTGCTCTAAAAGGAACAGAACTGGGATACACAGCATATGCAAATAATAAAATCTAAGCTTGGGAATGTCTGCAAAGGAAAAATGTCTGTGACCTTTGGATTTTCCAGGCCTATAATAAAGGACTGTTTCCTAAACTTTGTCACTTTTATTTTCAAACAAGAATGTTACAAATACTGTAGACCCATTTAATTTCATCTTTTATTTTCTTTTCATTTTAAAGGTCCACATTTATATTAAAGAGCAAGTAAGGTTTATGTTTCAGACTTGGCAATCTGTTAAATCACCAGGACAGGAGTGCTGAAAACAATGGACTCCTATTCTTTACCCCAAGATACTGATTCATAGAGGCTGGAGGCCCTGAATCCTACCAGTAACACAGTGGTTCTCAACCTTCCTTCTTTTCTTCTTCTCCTCCTCCTCCTTTTTTTTTTCCCCCCCGAGACTAGGTTTCTCTGTGTAGCCCTGGTTGTCCTGGAACTCTCTCTGTAGACCAGGCTGGCCTTGAACTCACAGAGATCCACCTAACTCTGCCTCCTGAGTGCTGATATTAAAGGAGTGAGCCACCATGGCCCGGTGGTTCTCAACCTTCCTAATGCTACAACCCTTTAATACAGTTCCTTATGTTGTGGTGACCACCAATCATAAAGCTCTATTTGTTGCTACTTCATAACTGTAATTTTGCCATTGTTATGAATCGTAATATAAATGTCTGCTGTGCAGGATATCTGATATATGACTCCCGTGAAAGGGGTCATGGCCCATAGGTTGAGAACCCCCTTTTTGCAACTTCCCTTGTGGTTCTAAAGCTAGTTAGCAGACCATATTTCAAGGCATACCACTGAAGAGAAGAAAAGCAGATACGTTAACACTCACTGTCTTGCCTGAGTTACACTTTTTCTTGGACCAGGCAACTCTTCCTCACACCTGGTCTCTGGTCCCCAGACCACACTGGTCATCTGGTATATCACAATCCCATTCACTGATTCCAAAGCACATGCCATTCAAGGACTGAAAAATGCCACCTTGATTCAGAGCTTCAAGCGAAGTTTTGAGGTTGGATATAGTACTCTTCTGCCATCTCACTAACAGACAACAACCTAGCTAACAACCTAGCTGCCCAAAGAAGAGGGGAGAAGAACCAGGACAAGGATTGAGTTGTCTAGTCTAAATGGTCGCTAACTTGTCTTCCCTTGGTGGCTTGGCTTTCCTGCCATGGCATCCCTGTCTTGGAAACTACTGCCTAACACATCTCCCAAGCCTCAAGTGTCCATCATTGCCACAAAGGCACACTTGTGGCAAACTTTATCTCCCCCGGAAGGGGATTCAGACAGACAGACGGCAGTTGCTTACTTATTTTATACCAGACTATATTATGTCTTTTTGGTCTTCCAAGAAACCCTAAAATGAAGTACTTATTAGCTGCACTTTATGGATGAAGAAATTGATATTCATGGGTCACTAGCTTGCTCGCTGCTTCCCCAGAAGCCAGCCTGAACAGCAACAATATACCAGACACTTGGAGGTTATTCTTACTCTGCTAGGCTCCTCTTCCTGCCCTTTCTAACAGAGAGGTGACAGAGGTCAAACATGAAGCTAAATACAGACTGGAGATTAACTCGACTATTTCTATAATAGGAAAAACACACAAAATCCCTACAGCCACATCACAGAAGAGTGACCCAATTAATTCAGTGAGGAGATCAGCCACATTGATCGGCTAAAGTGTGGAGAGGACAATGCAGCTCATTGATTGAATGTTTTACTTTTCAGAGGCTTGTATAGACATAGCTGCAGGCAAGTCTCTCCTGAAAGGGTTGCCATGACACCAGCCAATGGGTCTACTCCCCTTGGTTCCCCTGCTTGCTAGGGCAGGCCTGGCAGAGCCTCTTTGGTCAGAGGTCTGCTTGCCTAGGTCACTATCTGAGTTCCATTCTTGGATTTGATAGCTTTTCAAACAAATGACTTGTCTTTCAGGACAGCCTTATTTCAATTACTAAGTACCTCTTGACTCTTTATATTTACAAATTACTATGCATACCCCCTTTGTTAACAATCTAAGCACAGAAAGAGGGCCCATGGTAGAGAGGAGGGATAAAAGTCTAGGGAGGCTTAGGTCACCCAACAGGCCATACTGGGTCACCCAACAGGCTGTGCTGGGGCCAGAATTGTCTCCATGCGGATACAACAAACAAGGTGCAGTGACCTTAAAACTCAACTCAATTAAGGAAGAACAGACAGGAATGAGGACAGACATGCTTCACAGGTACCAAATGGATGTGCAGCGAAACCTTGTGTGGCAGAAAAGAACTCTGTGGGAAAGGGGAAAGGGGAGAGGGGAGAGGGAAAGGGGGGAAGGGGGAGGGAAAGAGGGGAGAGGTTGAAAACACCTAGTCACTCCTCAATCTCCCACAAGCAGGGCAGAGTTCCAGCTGTTTATTAAGTGAACTAGGTCAGTTTCAAGCTCAGCCTTCAGAGGAAAATATTCCATTTCACAGATGAAAAATCAAGTCTTCCTAACTTATAACACATGGGTTAACAGACCTGAAATGCAACACAAGTAAATTATCTCTGCGGGGTGCATTTAGGCACTGTGTTAAATGATCCTCAGCAGAGGGAACACTTTACTTTTTTATGCTCTAAGTGGAAATATGTATCCATCCATCCATCCATACACACTACACACACACACAGAGCAGAGCAAAAGGTAAAACTCTCCATTTCACTCTGTCCTTCAAACTATCTCTGTTGCAGTGTTGAATTTAAAGCACATGATAATTTGTCAATAGCAGCTCTGGAAAACACTAGAAGTTTCTCCTGATTTCTAAAAAGGTAGCAGGGGTGTGGATTTCACACAATATAGAACAAAACTCGGGTCCCATTAGCACTGTCTTACAGAAGCCTCTTACATCTTTCCACTTCTCACTGGCCCATTCCCAACTCAGCTCGTTGTATCCAAGCCACAGACAGAAGCCTGAAAGATGGTAACCTCCCCCTGACTCCCATCCTTTGCCACCAACTGTAGACATCTGGGAGTAGACCTGGAGAAACAAACTTTGTGAGCTGCATCTAAGGCTAAAGTCAGCTAGGCCAAGAGATCAAGGTGGGTTATGGGTGACATTGGCAAGTGGTCACAGCAGGCAGCTGCTTTCTCCTCCTGGCCCAGCAGCTGAGTTCCCTGCTGCAAGTCTTCTTTGCCTAGACTAACCTGGGCCTAGAAATTTAGGTGGAGAAGCACACCTAGGCTGCTTCTCAGAAGTTCAACTGGTGCAGCTGAGGGGACTGAAAATGCTTCTTTGCACACACCCCACACCCCAAAAAACTAGGCTGGGATGGGAGTGGTATGGACTTTGACGACTTTATATGGCAATGGGGTCAGTAGGCTGATGTTAAGTGTGCCTTTGTATTTTTGATCGCTACTTTCCTACTGTAGAAACTTCCAGATAATAGAAAGCATACACAAACCTTTTCCTTGCAACATCTTGCTTACATACCATCTAGCTACATAAATATATCCTCATAGTTAAGTCCCTAACAGTTCTTTCTTCCTTTCTGGAGAACAATGACATACAGTCAATACTTCTCAAACTTTTTTTTTGATGTTGTTTTAAAGGATC
Source organism: Cricetulus griseus (assembly GCF_003668045.3). NCBI lineage: Eukaryota > Metazoa > Chordata > Mammalia > Rodentia > Cricetidae > Cricetulus > Cricetulus griseus. The sequence continues at coordinate 54,042,600 of NC_048599.1, forward strand.
TGTCATTGAAACATAGCCAAACAGAACAATGGAAATAGATTTTTCAGTCAAGGGCTAGATGCTTGAGCAAATCACCATTGAAAGGAAGTGAGATTAAGTAAATAATTAACTCATAATGAGTTAATTCCCTGATAGGTTGTGATTTAATTCTCTGACAGTTTGTGATTGGGATATCTTATGTGGAGAAAAAGTATCTGTCAAATGTATTGAACCAACACCAGTAAAATAATGGCCAAATATTGACAAACAATGACCAGAGCATAAGTGCAATATTACATCACTCAAACATAAGATCTAGCCTAATAGATAGATATTGTTAAGATCCCAAGAGAGAATTGTCAAGCTCTCATGCCAAATGACAGATTGCACACAAAGGCCTGGGTTCCTGTGCCTTATACTTCATTGGATAGGATTTTAGACTGCAAGAGGCCAAGCATCTATAAGAAGGGCAGGGCACTTTTGTCGTACTAGGGGTGATGTGTGAGCAACAATAATTAGGAAGACCAGAAGGTCTGAGGTTGGGTGTTTAGAAGAGAGTGGAGAGGGAGGAGCACCACCTGGATGATTGTTTAGATGTTATGGGTTAAGCTAGAATCCAGGTTGGGCCACTTAAGACAGGAAGCTCTATTTTCTTGGAGGACAAAGACACAACTGCAAAGAATTAAATTCAGATTCTTGATTTAAGGAAGGAGCTTAACATTTGGCACAATCAACAGTGGCAGTGCTGTCCTGTCTGAACTGTAGACAGAGTAGCTGTCCATCATGACTCAGCTGCTGCAAATATGTGCCCTGATTCTTGATAGCCCAGGGAAGTAGAATGGGATACACTGTGCTCCTAGGTTTGAGGTCAGTGTATGTGTGTGTTTCTCCTGAAGCCAATCTACACTGGCTTTAGATATTGTTCTATTTTGTTAGGGTTCCTTTAAGGCCATCATTCAGATCTCTACAGTGATGAATTAGCCAGCATTTAAAACAGAAATTAAAACAAGATATGAAAAGGCTTAACCAGCACTTAGCAGTGATGGTGCTAATTAGTTCTAATTGCACTGCTTAAATACTCCCTGAATAATATTCATTTTAAAGTCAGAGATTTGGCTGCATGTGATGACACATATTTCTTTAAACTCAATACTCATGAGGCAGAGGCAGGAAGGTCTCTCTGTTAGTTGGAAGCCAGCTTGGTCTACATAGTGAGTTCAAGGCCAGCCAAGGCTATATAGTCAGATCCTGTTTCAAACCAAACCAAACAAATTAAAACCAGAGGTTGGGTGACTTCTAACATAAACATCTTTATTTACAGCTTGACTTGTAAGCTTCATGACAACAAAAACCAAGTATTGCTCATCTCTTTCACAGTCCCAAATAGAGCACTACAGGTGTTTCTGTATAGCCATGCAGCTTTTGCTAACTCCTTAAGGAAGATTACAAGCTCTCCAAACAAGATCTTGTCCATGTTTTTCCTGCTTGTATCCATGGTGTCTAGGAAGAACACCTGATGCACGAAAGAGTGATGGGGGAAATACTTCTGTGTATGTTTATAAATAAAGTACTTGCTTGGCCAATGAGACAGCAGGTTAGGCTGGACTAGGAGTCAAAGAGGATTCTGGGAAATGTAGTAGAGAAGTGGTGTTCCAGACAGGAAGTGACATAGCAAGGAGACTCATATTTAAGAAGAGGAAAAAGGAAGTGTTGCTCTCTTTTCCCCTCTGCTCCTGCTCCAGTGGCATGATGTGATTCACCAGCAAGGAGAGACGCCAATAAGGCGTCTGATAAGATAAGTCCCATAAAATATATAGATGTATGGTAATTGAGACTGAGCTAACAAATGAGAATCCTAGTCATTGGCCAAGCAGCTTTGTAACTAATACAAGTCTCTGTGTATTCATTTGGGCCTAACTCGGGCGGGCGGCTGGCGTAAGCTCACACGATGCGGTGGGGCTCAGGCAGCTTTTGGCAAAAAGATTTATCATAAAAAAAGAGTGCAAGTCCTATCTGATTAGAAATGAATCAAACATTAGGAAAATGGTGCTAGAAATGTAGCCAAAACTCCATGTATTTCCTGAAGAACCAATAAGGGCCAAGCCTGCCCTTCCCCATGAATTGGAGGAATAGAATAGATGACTTGAGGTGAAATCTGCTTAAACTAAAAGAGTAAAAGAGTATATGGGGGAAGGATGACCTCAGTGCTCTATCCACACCAGTATTATATGTAATCATGTGTGTGTGTGTGTGTGTGTGTGTGTGTGTGTGTGTGTGTGTGTGTGTTTGTAGTTGTGGGCACATATGCTGGATGTAAATATCTTCCTTGATCATCCTCCATCTTATCTTTTGAAATAAGATGTTTCCCTGATCCTGGAGCTCCTTGTTTTCCTGACTGGCAGGCTAGTGATCTCTAGATATACTTCCACCCTCCCTCCCCTAATGCTAGAGTGACAGATGAATGTCAAGGAACCCAGTAGTAGGGATCAGAACTCACATCCTCATGCTTACACGGCAGACATTTTGCTGACTGAGCCACTTCCCAGCCTCTTACATGTATGTTTTTTATTTTAAAAAGTTAAAAACTTCCTAAATTTTAAACTTCCCTTGACTTTTGAATAATTAGTGGTGTTCATTCTCTCAGAAACAGTGAGAAAGTATTTGTCCTTCTAGGCTTCGTATGACTTTAACATTCATTTCCATGAAAACTTATCTGTGTGTTTTTTCATAAACACATTTACAATTACTCTAAAACATGTTTAACATTTTTGAATTCTGTTGATCTAGATAGGCAGCTATAAAAGCTGTGCTTACACACCCTGTGCTTACACACCAAATTGCCCAGAAATAATGGTTTGCTATCACTGCATTTGTAAGAAGTAACTTTTTGTCAATCTTAGTAATCCAGAATAAAACAAGGAGAAAAAGAAGACCAAGGTGTTTGTCTTGGTCATTGTTCTATGGCTATGAAGAGATACTATGACAAAGCCATCTCTCATAAGAGAAAGCATTTAACTGGGGGCTTGCATATAGTTTCAGAGTTTTAGTCCCTTATCCCTTATCATCATGGTAAGGGAGCATGGCAGCATGCAGGCAGGAGCTGAAGCAGTAGTTGAGAGTTCTGTGTCCTGATCCTCATAGGCAGAGAGAGAGAGAGAGAGAGAGAGAGAGAGAGAGAGAGAGAGAGAGAGAGAGAGAGAGAGAGAGAGAGAGAGAGAGAGAGAGAGAGAGAGCCTGGGCCTGATATAGACTTTTGATACCTCAAAGACCACCCCCAGTGATATACTTCCTCCAACAAGATCATACCTCCTAATCCTTCTAATCCTTTCAAACAGTTCCACTCCCTGGTGATTTACATTCAAATATATGAGCCTTAGGGGTGCAGGGGTGGAAAAGGCATTCTTATACAAGTTACCACAGAAGCCATTCAGTTGTCTGAACAGTTTTGCTGAGTCTGGGTGAAAAGCCAATACTCTTCACTTATAAGAGAGTTCCTTGGATCATTTCTTTCTGATACAAGACTAACAAACACTTCCAAAGGCAGACACGATGCAAGAGACAGACAGAAGGGCTTCAAGTCAGCTGGACCCTGCAGCAGAGATCCAGTGTGTATACATCCAGTATGTATACATTCATACATACATTTGAAAAGGAACACAAGGCTGTAACAGTCTCGGTTCTCCCAGAATTATTTTGGATAAGGGCTGTCTACATCACACCGGTTTTAAGGGAAAACTCAGTGCAATAATTTATTGTGTTAATTTAGCAGGTTTCTTCTGCTCAGTCAGGAGGGGACTGGTGATTGCAGCACATATATACTGCATTCTCAGAATTGCTTATTTTCTAACTGGAATGTTCTGTCTTAATCGTATGGGCCCTGAGATTTGGCCCCTATAACTTCAGGCTCATCTCTTTGCAAATACCTATCCAAATATTCACAGGGATGATCTTGTGACCCCAGTTTTGTAATTTTTTTTTTAAAGTGAAGAGAAGTCATGCCATACAACAGGACTCACATGGGAGGTTTATTGGAAGGAGAGAGAGAAGGGGCAGAAAAGGGGCAGGAGGGGGGCACAGACAGGCTCCTGGGGAAAAGAGTGGTGGAAGAAAAGGAGAAAGAGAGGGAAGGAGGGAGGGGGAGAAAGATGGGCAGGGCCCTTTTAAAAGGGAGCATAGTGAATGTGCATAAGGGGTGCTCTTAGCTGCTGCAGCTGAGGCTATATCCTGCCAGAACCCCAAGGGCAGGCCAGTACAGATGCCCGAATACTAACACCCAGGAACAACATGAAGCTTAGCACTTGACTTTTAAGTTTGTAACACAGCATACTATTCTCTCAAAAACACTCCAGTTTGAAATCTGAGAATCACCCTCAAGGCTCAGCAGAGGAGCTGAGGAACCGCACTTCCACAGACGCGCTCATCAGAACTCTGGAAGGGCTCAGGCCTGAAGCTCTCCCTGTGTTCCTTGATTCTTGGCTCTAATCTTATATTTGATGTTCTCCAGGTTGCACGGACTTCTCTCAAATGTCACCACTGTGCCCTGACTTAATCAAACCTCTAGTTTTTTAAGACATAACTTCAAGGTACCAATTTGTCAGGTTTCGCCCTAGAGACTCTTGGGATGAGTTTCCCTTCCTTAGAAACCTCATCACTTTTCTAGTGTTCCACCACAGCCCTGCAAGCCATTAACGTGTGTCTTAATTACCTTAGTCATTATGAGTTCCTTTCTTTTATGACATCTCATTTTTCTTCATCAAATTAATATGTTGTTAGAGGGAATACGGACATTGTAGGAAAATGTTTTAAAATTCCTGTAATTACATTTTACATATGTAAACACACATTTTTCTTATGTTGTGTATAGTCTTATAATCTGGTTTTACCTTACTGTATAAGTTGGAATATTTTCTGTATCACTAAAAATTATGGAAGGACTGTTAACACATGATTGTTTTCCATAAAAATATATTTTCATCATCAAATGATTCCTTGATCATTAGAGATTTGTGATATAAAAAATTACCATGCAGCTAAAAGACTGATAATGACTTGATATAGCATGTATGTGTGTGTGAATGTATGTGTTTATGTGAGTGTGTAAGGGTGTGGGTATTTGAGTGTATGTGTGTATGAATATATATGGATATATGAGTGTGTGAGTTTTGTATGTATATGGGTGTATACTGTGTATAAATGTATGTGGGTTTATGAGTGTGTGGATATATGAGTATGTGTGTATATGGGTATGGGTGTATAATGTATATGAATGTGGGTATTGTGTAAAGGAGAGGGTAAGGAAGAAAAAACTGATTATTATATATAACAACAACAACTGGACTCTTTGCTGTTGCTCTCATTATCATAGAATTATACATACTTTCATTAATGGTTACTGCAAACTGTCAGAAAGCTGACAGGTCCTCCATCATCTGTGTATTATTTTGTATAGAAAGACATATACTCTAAACAAATCTAATTGTCTTGAACTTTTTTTTTTTTTTTTTTTTTGGTTTTTTGAGACAGGGTTTCTCTGTATAGATTTGGAGCCTATCCTGACACTCACTCTGGAGACCAGGCTGGCCTCGAACTCACATAGATCCTCCTGCCTCTGCCTCCCGAGTGCTGGGATTAAAGGCATGAGCCACCAATGCCCGACTGTCTTGAACTTTTTGAAATGTCATTTGATATATAATCATTCATTAAACAACTCAGTGACCAAATTGAAACAACTTAAGGAAACAAAGACTACTTTGGTTTATAATTTCAGAGGGTTTAGTTTGTTGCTACTTGGCCCTATGAGTGATTGTGTATGTGCGTGCGTGCGTGCGTGCGTGCGTGCGTGCGGGTGTATGTGTGTGTCTGTGATGAGGGGAGAACTATGCATATGGGTGTATGTAGCCCTTCCTGGCTTCACAGAGGAGATTTTTCATTGACACTACATGCCATGTTTATGTCAATTTTAAGAGGACCCTGCAGTCACATGGTGCATTTTGCCCAAAAGCAAAGCGGTTAAGACACATCTCCACTCACACCAAGGTGGGGGAATACTGCTACTTATTACATATCAAATGTTTTAGAAGAAATCGGTAACAAAAATAAATTACTATGCTAGAAATAAGACAAGGCATCTAGGAATGAAGAAGGATTTATTCAGAAGAGTGAAAAACTCTATATGTAAACATATGTGGTCAGGATTTTACATAAAGCCTCAATTTGTAACTCATTACCACAAAGGTCCAGACAGCTCTGTGAATTTTTAGCACAGTCACAAAAGGGATATAAAGAAACAATTATTCTTATTAAACCTCATTTCTTATTAAACCTTTTTAAGGAATGGGGTGTGGTTAAAAATAAATCTATTGTGGGAATTCAAATAAAGTTGGAAATATTTGTAGAAATTACTTGGTGATAGTAGGGGCTGTTGCAGCTATGGTGGAGAGCTGGTAAATATTAACCACTCTCTCAGAAAAAACTTGTCCTAACAAGAAGAGACTCCATTGACATCATCTAGCTCATGTGAGCTGTTAGGTGCCCTGAAGCACAGAGGAGCAGTTTCCTGGAGGGTGGCTAAAACTAGGTGTTATGAGGACTAGGGAATTAGAAGATAATGTGATGACTAAGACTTTAGTCAGGTTTAGGCCTTAGGTGCCCTGGAAGCATGACTATGCCCCAAGAGAAGAAAACATTGGAAGAATAAATGTAAAATAACCTTTATATTAAGCTAACTAACTCATTGGAAGCCAAGAAATTTAGTCTAGGCTAGCCTAGATCTTGTTATGTAGCTGAGGGGATGACCTTCACACCTGATTCTCTTGCCTTTACCTCCTAAATGTTGGAATTATAGGCATTCTTACCACAACCAATTGGATTTTTGTTTTACTGTTTGTTTTGTGATAAGTTCTTACTATGAAAGTTTAGCTGGTCTGGAGCTCACTATATAGATTAAGCTTGTCTTGAATTCATAGAGATCCTGCTTCTGCCTCCTGAATGCTGGAAGTAAAGGCATGTGCCACCTTTAATCTGGTGTTGGGATTAGAACCCAGAACATCATACATGCTAGGCAAACATTCTACCAACTGAACCTCATTCCCAGACAAGAAGTAATTCTTCAGAATTCTTCTTCAAATCTCAGTTATGCTATAGCAAAACTTCAATTCCTTCAAAGTAGCCTCTGTGAGAAAACATATGTATGATGTAAAATATGGACCTTAGCTGGACTTAGCAGAATAGCTTCTACACAGTGTTGGTAGGTGTGGCAAGGTTTGGTACAGCAGCAGTGTAGTGAGATAGACTGTTACTCCTGAGAGCCTTGGCAAAAGTTATGCTAGTGTGGTGAAAGCTGGTTCTGTGCGTATGACATCACTTGGGATTTTCCAGGAGGAATCTGAAGGGGAGTAGCTCTGGAACACTGGAGTCCCTGCAGGAACAGTGAGTGGTAAGCTGCTTGTCTTTTCTGCTACCTTACTTCAAGAAAATGACTGAGACTGAGTAGTTTGTAAAGAGCACAAATTTACTTTCTCAAGAGCTAGGTACCAGAATTTGGCCCTTTAGCCACAAAAGCAGAAAGGCAAGCTCCCACCTGCCCCACAGCCCTCTTCCAAGCACAAGGGGCCAGCCTGTGTCCTGGTCACCACTCACATCCCCATCTCCTAAGAGGATGATATTGGAATTGTTATTGTTTTGTTTAAAAAGAAGAAAAGAGAAATGCTGAGACATGAGACATAAGTCTATAAGTTTATTATAAGGCCCGGCAGAATGGGGAGACTAAGAAGAGGAACAGGGGTAATGGCTGACCACCATGGCTGGTTGCCATAGAGAGACAGAGCGAGAGCATAGGTGGGAGACAGAGTAGAGACAAAGCAGAGCGGGGAACAGAGAAAGCAGAGAGCATAAATGGGCAGGGGCCTATCTTTTAAAGGGGTCCTTTGCACCTGCGTGCAGACTTAGTTCCCATGGAACCTTGGGCTGACCAGGGTACTGCCTGTTCAACCAGTTAACAGGGGCAGGCCAACATAATGCCTGAACCTTTCAGGAATCACTCTTCCCCCAGGACTAGTCATGTTTCCAGGATAAGGAAGAAGCAGGGGGTGACTCAGGGTTAATTGGGTTACAGGTATTTAGATTTAGTAAGTCCTAGAATTTGCATATCACATATATTTGCTGCTTTAGTGCAGAAAGACTTAAATTTCAAATAAATTTTAGAAGCAAGCAGTAAGGTTCAAAGAACTCCTTTCGTGTCAATTAAGACCTGCAAAAGTTCTTTTAAATCTCTAAGGGGGATGCTCCAAGGAGAGGCAGCTTAAGCCAACAAAGTTGGAAAGAGCTGGGGGAATGCCTCTAAAGAGGTTCTGTTTTCTCTCTTTTAACTGCTGAATTTGTGAATCAGATTTTTGCTCCATGCCTAGCTCTGAATGCACAGGAACATGATAAACTCTGTCTTTTGCTTCTTTTGTCTTTTAAGTGTGTGTGTGTGTGTGTGTGTGTGTGTGTGTGTGTGTGTGTGTGTGTGTGTGTGTGTGTGTCCACAGGGAGGTGTTCATGCCAGTTTGCATGCATGCAAGTGCTGGAGAAATACTTGGGTGGCCTTTGCCTTTGTTCCTTGAGGCAGGGTTTTTCCACTGAATCGGAAGGTCACTGTTCTAGTTAGGATGACTGATCAATGAGAGAGATCTTCCCGCCTCTTTGCCTCATTACTGGGATTGCAAGTGCACTTGACCAAGCTTGGCTATTGTGTGGGTGATGAAGATTGGAGCTCAGCACAGATCCTCTTGCTTTCACAGCAAGAGCTCTTACACACAGAGTCTTCTTCCCAGGCCCAAGGTATTTGTTTTTGTAGTGCTGAAGCATGGAGTATAGTCATGGTGTAGTCTCTTGGTATAGGCTCATGGTGTAGGCCCATGTTATAGGCTTATGGTATAGGCTCATGGTGTAAGATCATGGTGTAGACCTATAGTGTAGGCCTATGGTGTAAGATCATGATGTAGGCCCATAGTGTAGGATCATGGTGTAGTGTGGGGGACCAAAATATTTCCGCTATGGAATATTTTGAGATCCAGCCTTGGGTTTCACTAAACAGGAACACCAGAAAGCTCCAACCCACTATTGTATTGTTAATGCCAGTAAGGCTACTATTGTTTACTATGGCCTCAGGGTAATATGCCTCCTATTTGCATCTCTGTGGGCCTAAGCATCTGAATAGGCCTCCACCTGGGCAGAGGTGCCAGAGATGTGTGAGTGACTAGGGAGGACAGGAGTTAGGGGCAAGAGACCAGAGCAGAGAGAACAAAGAGAGAAATGGTTCCCTTGTGGTCATGACAGGGCGCTTAAGAAACACCAGAAAAGACAGCTAATAAAGAAATGACTCTAGTTCTACAACATGGAACTGAGAGCTCTCTAAAGATGACAAGATGCCTGTGTTTGGTCTTTATTGCCGTTGGGTTGCTAGGCGCTTCCAGGTCCAAACACCCCCACTCAGGCTGAACCTCATGGATTAAGGCTAAAACATGCTGGGTCAAGACAGTGTAGACCTATGGTGTAGGCCCATGGTGTAGGCTCAAGGTTTAGGCTCATGGTATAAGTTTATAGTGTAGACCCATAGTGTAGGCTTATTGTGTAGGCCTATTGTGTAGGCTTATAGTATAGGCTCATGGAGAACACTCATGGTATAGGCTCATGGTGTGGACCCATGGTATAGGCTTATGGTATAGACCTATGGTGTAGACCCATGGTGTAGGCTTATGGTGTAGGTTCACAGCATAGGCTCTTTGTGTATGCCTGCTTCCCTCCTTATCAATCTTCTCATTTTATTTTTCCAAAGTTTCACTTTTTTGAAGCTATAGGGGATGGACTATGAAGGTGTATGTATATAGGTATGGTCACAAACCTTGTAGCTACTCCAGTCTACATGTTACATGATTCTATCTAACATGACTTGAGCAGCCATTTGAACATTCTATGCCTGACAGTCAATGAAAATTCAGAGTATTATTTTAAGATACAGCATTGATGGTTGATGTAAGCTGGAAGAATGCATAAAGAACAGATTAAACAGGAACTATCTGCCCATTTTGAAAAAATAAAAGTATAACCCAAATTAAATACACATATACAGACAAGCAAAAGCATAGTGTCCCTTAGTAACATGAAGAGTAAATGTATTCTATGATAATTTTCATATGACACATAGCTTTCTCTTAGAGGAGATTCTTAGAGAGTATAAAGGAACTCAAGGGAAACGGCTCAGACTCAGGGTGCACAGTTCATTCAGTTGTACCAGAAACACAAGGCTGCTGAAATGCCCGAAGGTAGGACATTGGCCCTAAGTCTTCTTGAATGTAGACATGGAGAGAGATTGTATTAAGGGACTTCTATGATTTATAAGTAATATCCACCCATTGGAAATAATAACATGTATGTTCACACCCAAACATGAGAGGTTTGTTTGATTCTTGTGAGTTCTTGACAACCTGTTATTTTGAAATAAATTATAAAAGAAAGTAAAGGGAAAAGTAAAACACATGCCACCCCACCCTCTTTGCTGGTAATAGTCGGTGGCATTACAATCTGAATGGAAATCTCCTAACTCTGGCATTTGAGAACTGTTCTCTGCCTGTCAGAAGAGATGCAGGGAAAATTCATTATCGAGTTCATCTACAGAACATTCCTCTCTGCAGGGAAAACAACCTCCAGCTCAGGAATGAATCCAGTTCTTCTCCAAAGGATCACCTATTATCTAGGGAAGACAGTTCATGGATCATTAATTTGTGGACCACAGTCTAAGTCATGTGAGTAAGAATAATGCAATAGTCCTTTAAGGAAATGGCAGAGAATTCAACTCTTCTCCCACTTGGCACACAGACGAGTCTTTCCAGGCTTTGTTTACATGTAAACTGGAGAAATTCTAAATAGATTTAAGGGTAGAGAATATATTACATTCTCTGAGGCCAAATTATTATAACAGTGCAAGGAGCCCTGGAGAAAAAAGCCCAGAAAAACAACAGCTACAGAAATGCTTGGCAGAAGCTCTGCATGCGCTTGCCATCTCCCTAGACTTCCGCCTGTCTGTGGAATGATCACGTATTCACCAGTTTCTTTCTTCAAATACTAGTGCCTTTTTCCAGATCTTCATCAACCCTTAGCAGGTCAAAGAGTGTAATGCCAACACGCCCCTCCCGATGTGCCACATCTGCCAGAAAACTGATCATAAGTAACAGCCTTGTTGTTCTGCAAGACACACTGCATGGAAATGACATCCTTTTAAGCATGTCTTCCTCAGGGAAAACATTTTCCCGAGAACCTTAGCACTTTTCCTCTACATCAGCAGTACTACACTCCAAACAAACTATGTGTTTGTTTGTTTTAAATAAAAGATAAGTAGATGTTTACTTATAACAATAAAAAGTATTGTGCTAACCTCATAGTGGGGCGAGTAGGTAGAAGGGACAATGATTCGAATGCTGAACAATTCCAGTGGTTGCTGCTGCTAGCTCTACTTATAGCCTTGGTACAGTAACTTACCTTAAGAGGCTTTAGTTTATCTGAAGAAAAGATAGTAGGAAATGTCTAAGATTGCCTATTTGTTGCATGATCTGTGGGCTGGCCATATGTCAGCTCTAGAGCACTTTGTAGTAGCAAACATTATGTGTACGCATTAGAGTACATAGTCACTGAGTGGGGGCATCAGGTACCATTTAACATCCTATAGGACCCACTGTCCTTAGAGAAGACATTACAGGATCCCAGAGACATGTGACATTAAAAATAGTATCAAACATTTTGTGCTATATTTTTCTATACATATAAACCTTTGAGAAAGCTTAATTGATAAATTAGGTACTATAAGAGGTCAACAATAATATTTTAGATCTTGGATATTTCGCCATACAATTTCTTTGCTTTCCTTATAAAATTGAGACTATTTCCCCTCCCCCTTTTCTTTCCTAAAAGAAGGACTTCACAGGTTCTTCTGTTGTCCATGCATTCCCAGGAGCCCCTGCTCTTGTGCTTTGGGGATATTATTAAGTAAATAAGGATTACTTGAAGAAAAGCCCTACAATAAATCAACAGTTGATCTTCAAGCTGAGTATGATGCGGACTAATTACCACAAAGGTAACACATATAAGGTGGATACACTGGACTAGACATATACTAGACAAACAAGCAATTTACATCCTGGTTGAATCTGAACAAGGTAGCAGAAGGGGTCACCATGCTACTTAGAATAGGGAAGTTTAATGCTATGACTGAGCCATTCCTGGAATTTTCTGTTCAGTAGTTTTAGAGCTTAATTGACTGTTGATATATGGCACTGCAGAAAATAGGGTATTGCAGGAGTATATATGCATTTTCTCTCCCTAAATTAACTTTTCTCAGTCTCTTGACCTCAGTCATAGCACAAGATCTTTAGTAAGATCCTCCAAGTCCATTCCTACCCCTCCTCTCTGCTCCACTCTTCTCTTATGTGCGTGTGTACATATTTGCCCCATGCAGGGGGAAAAGGAAAGCAGAGGATGACACTGGGGACATTGGAAGACATTGAGATGCCTTTCCTTAATCCTTTTACAATCCTCTTGTTTTGAATCAGGACCTCTTACTGAAATTGAAACTTACTGAATGACTGGGTTGGCTGCCCAATGAGCCCCCAACACCTACCCATCTCTGTCCCTCCAGCTTTACAGTACACATAAGGGCTGAGAATAGGGGACTCAGATCCTCATGCTTACATATCATTTTACCCATTGAGCCTTCTCCCCTTCTAAGGTATCAAGACAAGATCTTTTAAAAGTGTCACACACTTTGTGCTTTCTTAGAATCGTGTCCATCTCAGCACCAAAAGGCACAGTACACATCATCTCTTTGTCTTGGATGTGAGGTCCTGGCTCAGCCTTGCAGAAGCATGCCATAAGCCATGGCTTGTGCCTAGTGATTCTCTCATCATCAGGGATGCCTTGAGAAGTCTGAGTGGGGCACAGTTAAGCCTGAAAATTCCACTGAAGGACCAGATAAAGCTTTTCTTTCCACAACTCACACATTCAAGGGTCACTTCAAGAGTACAGTAATGTAACTGGATAGCATGTAATCATCTAACCAAACTTTCACATTTTGTTGTTGTTGTTTTTAAAGCTTACTCTGGAGGATGCCAGATTTCCTTGGAACATCTGAAAACAATGGAAGAAAATTCATGGTGGGTGTATAGTTAGCTTCCAAGGCTTTTATCCCTCCTACACAATATAGCAGAAATGATAGTACATATGACATAAAGGGTACTATGACATTATGGAGTAAGGAGACATCTGGGTTTTGTTTCAGGACCTGACAATGATTCTTGGAAGCTTCTGGCTTCTCAGGGCAGCCAACTCTAGAAACATATGTCTCCAGTATGTGGATAGCCTAATTTTCAATTCTCCTTTCTTTCACTTGGATCATCATTTTTTCAGCCCATAGAAGGCATCCTGTCCTCTTCTCCCAGGTACCCTCTGTGGTTATAGTTTATTGCTTTTCTAAGCTGACTTGGTCCTGAGTATTTACTACATAAATGAAATTTCCTCCAGGATAGTGAGTTAAGTTTTAGCCAACCCCAGATAACCTCATGATGAGATTTAGCTGCCAGCAAGCAAAACTGGTCCAGAGCTTGGGACTTTCAGCCCCACTTTCAAGTTTCAGGGAGAGGGAGCCACTTGAGATTGAATTATTAACTGTTGATCTGTTAAATCATTCTGATATGATAAAATATCTATTAACCACACCTGGGCAACAGGGCTCATGGGATTGCAGGTAGATGCACACTGGAGGCACTGGGGGCTGTCACACCTGGAAAGCACAGGCATACTTCTTCCTTAGACTTAGTCCACCTCTATCTCCTCCATTTGTTCCTAGTAGAGAATAAAGCACTTCCCTACTTTCTGTAATTTTTAACAAATTGCTGAAGAGGCAAGCGGGGCTGAGGGGAGGGGTATGAGATCTAGTGCCTCATGTGTGGCTGGCTTCTGAAGCAGGGTTAGTCATGTAGGTGTGACTGCTTACCCTGGGGTTGATGTTGATTTGGTGAGTTGGTGTCAGAATTGACGTGATTGATTTGTGAGACAACTGGTTGGTGCTAGAGAATTGAGAGATTGGACATAAAATCTTCTCAGTTGCTCTTTTTCTCTATCTTCTCTTTCATACTGTGGTGAAGGTGGATGCCATGTTCTGATGACACTCAAGTAGCCTACGTGCTGGTCCATGCATGAGGAATTCAGCTGTTGTCAACAGCCTTCATAATGAGTGACTGTGCAGAGTCTTCCATCCAGTTCCCAAGGATACTTGCTTTGCCTCCTGAGGCTGCATAGTACTGCAGCTCTACTGCTGACCTTCAGAAACAATACATTTCTCTTCTGTCTATTTACTTATGCAATGTTAGGGCAACTGTTATACAGTAGTAAAATATCTATCCTCTGCTGAGAATCAAACTCAGGGCCTTGCCTAAGCTAGGCAAATATTCAAACTCTCCTTACAGCCTTATAGCATGTTAAAGGCCCTATCATCAAATCCATCTAGTCTTTCTAAAATTACATTTTTAGAAAAGAAGTGAAGACCACACCCTCTGAACTGGAGATAAACCAAGTACATTGTTAGTGTATGTTGCATACTGATAGAATTCCAAATATTCACTATAGTGTATTCAGTCTCATCCTGTGGCAAATGCCGGTGTCCCATGGGTAATTGTCTTCCTTTCTTTTACTGTAGATATTACCATATCTCTGTTTAGTTTTCTCCAAGGGCAGAGAAGGCAGGCTCCCACTTCTGCTTCCAAGAAGTAAATGCTGACTTTCCAGGCTCTATTTTTGCATAGGGTTATCTGATCAGATAGATTCCAGAATCCTTTTAGGAATTACATTCTGTAGTAGCAACTGTAGTAAAACTTCTATATATGAAGTTGATAAATACAGAGATGTATGGAATGCTCCTGGCCTCTTTTAAGCAAGTTAACTTGCTCTCTGATCTGTATCCTGTTAGTCAGATAAGAAACTTAATCTTAGTTTTCATTGAGTTTTTCTCTCTTCCCTTTTTAATGTAGCTTTCATTGGGTTCTTTTCCCCACTCCCACTTTCAGGGCCAGACATTGCCAAAGCATCGGGACATAGATTATGTCTTTGGGAAAGCTGAGCCAGGGGTGAAGCTAATTGGTAATCTACATGTCTAGTCAGGAAAGGACTGAAGAGATGGTTCCGTAGTTAACAGTGATCACGGCTCTTGAGGAGCTGGGAGATGAATTTCTAGCACTCTCATCCGGTGACCCACAACTACTTGCAATTCCATCTCCAGGTGATACAATACCCTTTCCTGGCCTCCTTGGGCATCCACAGGCATGCATGTGCTCAAACATATGCTCATGCATGTGCACACACAAATAGATAATTGAATAAGTCTTTCTTTTAAAAATTTAGAAGAAACAGAAAAGATGAAAACAACTTGGCTATGATGGTTAACTCCAATTGTCAACTTGATGAGACTGAGCACAGTAAGGAGATCATTTAATGAACAACTCAATGCAAAAACTACAGGGGTTTCTTTGGAGGACTTAGACTAAGAGGACATCATCCTATAGGCCAAGAGCCCAGGTGGAATAATGTGGGAAAAATGAGAAAATGGGGATCTTTCTCTCTGTCTCTCTCTCTCTCTTTCCTGGGTACCTTATATGAGCAGTCCTACTTTGATGATCTAAAACCCCAAGACTGGAACAACCTTTTCTTCTCTTAGGTTGTCTCTCTTGGTTATTTGCTACAGCAACCAAGGGTCTACCAAGCACAGTGAAGTACCTTGAGGAACCTTAGGCACTCTACAGAAGCACTCAGAGAAGCATAAGCTATAATGCAGAGAATGAATGGCACTTCATGAACCACTGAGGCTGCAAGGGGAATCAGCACAGGGGAAACCAGAGCCAGGGTGCTCAATAACAGACACACTCACTGTTCAGAAATGAGAAACTTAAAAGTCTCCAATTATTTGATCTCTTTCCACTTAACTACTTTCTCAATATTATCTATTTTCATGTGCAACAGTATTTCAAAACATGAAAATATTTAAAATCCACACTCACACCCTTATCTCAAAGCCTGGATTTAGTCAGAAAGCCAGTGCTGCTTCTGGCTCCCTAGAGCTGGTTACCCTGTTTAATTGGATTGATGGTGACAGCTGTAATTACCTTCAATGAGATTGTGTGTCATGTGATTGTGCCTTCTGCATCCGTGCGAGCTGGACTTGTAGGATACATACAGAAGCAGCCTCCAGTTAGAGAGGGGGTATCATAGCTTCCCAAGTCATGTTCACTGCTGTGGAAGATTTTAAATGTTTATAGGAAGCCAAGGAATTAGTCCTTGGAAGCAGGTCATTGTGACTCCAAGCAGCCCCATTTAGATCTCTGGGACAGGGAAATGGCTGCATTTCTAGGCTTTCATGATTATTTAAATAAACATCTTTTTAAAAAGGATTCAATGATGATTAACAATAGGAAGCCCTTTTCTTCTTGTTCGTTGCTATAAACTGTGACGGCCCCTAAAAGATGTCTTACTATTTTTCTGTATCTTTGATTAGGCCTTGCTATGTAGCCCAGCCTGTCCTTGACCCTCCCTTTACCTCTTGAGTGCAGTGGACAAAAATGTCTAGCTTCCAGGTCCTGGGATCTATGCAAGAGATGGGATGGAAACAGCCAGAGGTCATACAAGATTTTAAAGGAACAATATTTGTAGACAGAACAGGGCTGATACACATACGAACTCAGAGAGACTGTAACAGCATGCACATGACCTGTACAAGCTCAAGCCAGACACAATCCCAGCATGGAGGAGGGGCTGTGGAAACAAAGTCCCACCTCCCCCAAAGGAGCTATTCACAAATAATAGCTGCTAAGAAAAGAAAAATCCGTTTTCTCCAGTGGAATGACACTGGATATATCCAGCGCAATCCAGGGCAGGCCTTATGTTCAAAAGTAGTTGGCCAGCTCAAATTTAACATTTCAAATGTTTTTCTTATTGTTGCTGCTGCTGCTGCTGCTGCTGCTGCTGCTGCTGCTGCTGTGTGTGTGTGTGTGTGTGTGTGTGTGTGTGTGTGTGGCTTTTTTCATCTCCTTTTTTCTTCTCCTTTTCAATTTTGTTTTTAAAGGGAAAGAAAACATGAAGTTCAGTGGGGAGGGAGAGCTTGAGAGGAATTGGGAGATGGGAAAGGATATGATAAAATATACTGCATGAAATTTTCAAAGAATGCAACAGTGGTTAAAAAAAAAAAAGCAATTTGAGTACAAGCAGGTGCACACCTAGCATAAAATACATTTTTAAAAAAGCGCCCAGTATCTAGTAGAGTTTAACTTCCTTTTTTTCCCCTGGGATCTGAAAACTTAACCATTTCTAAAAGTAACTTGATGAATAAGAGAAGACATTAAAAATACTAGTCTCTACGTGTAGACGGAGCCATAATTAATACCTAGGAAGCCAGATGCTCTACAGCAAAGATGCCTCTATTTTCCAATTAACACGTGCAGAGCTTTAAATTTTTCAATTGTAAACCCAGCCTCCACATAAGACAAGGCGGCCAAATGTACTGCAAACATGTAGCTTCAGAGCAACGTCGAGCACTGGAAACACACCCCATCTTATTAGCTTCAGCACTGATCTCATTATGAACAGAGTTGCTTATGCTTCTTCCTTCTGACGGGCATTAAACAGAACTTGGATGTGTGCCCTTTTGGAAAACCGATTCCTGCCTTCGCAAACCAGATGGTGCACATCCTCTACATCCAGTCCTCTAACGGAATCAAAAGGGGTTCCTATTGTGTTCTATAACACGATTAGTACATCCGCAATAGCATGTTCTTATGGAGACTTCTGGAAGCTAAACAACTTGGCTAATGTGGTCCTGCAGAGTTGGACAGGAGGCCTTATGCAGCTGAGGAGTCAGGGCTATGTGGAGGGGCTTCTGCTTTTTAATTCTCCCAAAATAGGCTTCAGTGGAGGTGTGGGGCCCTGCCTCATTGGCTCACAAAGAAGCTGTCTTCTGTCTTTGAATATCAGAGACAAAAAGTCTGCTATCTCATAAAAGAACTAATCAAGCAAGAAAACCTCCCTGCTCTCCCTCCCTCCCTTCCTTTGCCCCACTCTCTCTTCTGGTCTGATCCAGCCATATATATTTGTAGGATGTTCTAATCACCACCACCAACAGCAGAACCAATACCCACTTCTGGTCACCATTGGAGTGTCACACTCACCACAAACAGATAAACAAATCCAAAGGCAACTACATCATTCTGAATTTAGCCAACAAATTGTAGAATAGTATACTGTCTCATACCTTGGAGATTATTCTGTCTTGGCAAAACCTAAAAGAGACAAGACAAGTGCATTAGTGTTTTATTACTTTTGACCTTTGAAACCACAGAACTGAATTAAACAAATACAGTTTTTCTAATAATTTAGCCAAACAGCATTTTTTTTTTTTACTTAATCCCATTATTAGTTAAGGATACAGTTAGGATGAGAGGGGACCATTGGAAGTGAGGGAACCATGGTCCAAGAGACTGAGTAAATCCCATGCCAATCTAGTCTCTGGAGTTGTGAAACAGCATTTTGAGGCCAAACAAAAACCTTCTGACAACTTGAAGATTGCCTGTCAACTATGTCTCATGTATCCTATCACTCTGCACAGGTCAGAGACAACAATTCCTTTGTGATAAGACCCTGTTCATGAAATGTAGCATCATATTCATTTTCTACAAAGTTGTCTAGGTTAGCAGTCAGGCTAGGTCACATGACAGCAGAATGGACTCACACAGGTCCTCTCCTGTGACCTGCACCAATTCTGCAGTCCTAAGTCTGAAAAAACAACAACAACAATGAAAAACAAAAAAGAAAAGAAAAGAAAAGAAAAAAACCAAGCAAAGTTTTTGACTAGTTCAGTTCAGTGCCAAAGCTTCTGGTGAGTCGGATGTTCACTTTAGCCCACCATGACGTCTTCTCCCCAGTTTGCTTTTCGGAAGCATTTCTTTTACATCCTAAATATATGTGTGTGTTTCAACTTGGGCTAGAAAGATTTAATTAAAAACAATTCCATCAGCACCAAAGGAGGCTGTGCTTGATCAATAGGTCCAGATCTGAGAAACATTTTTCCCCCGGACACTGCATGGCTCTCGGGGACCTGAACACTTCCCCTTTCCTAAACTATAAGGTTGTTTCTCTTTTCTTGGTATTGTGCCAATTAGAAAAAAGATGTTGAGCGAACAGCTAAGAAATCCATCAAAAGGTTAGGGTTTTTATTTGAGCGCTCCTTCCTAATGGGTGGAAATTGATTGATTAGCTCACCTAGAACAGGCTTAGCCTTGGGCAGAAACAGCTTTGTAGACCTTAGTGGACTGGATTTTAAAAACAAAAAGTAGAAAATCAACATTAAGAATTCAATGGACTTCAAAAGCAGGGGAAAGCACAGTCTGAAAGTGTATTAAAATCCTTTCATTTATTTCCAATCAAATGGCCTTGTAATAAATTACAGTGCCATCCTGTCTATTGACTCTGTCTTAGCTGGAAATGTGCTCAGTCTCATTAGTGTAAACTCTAAATGCAGTTTACACTGAACTTTTCCAAGCTTCATACACTATTTAATTTAAAAGTTCATGGAAAATGTATCCCCTTATAGACAGCTCTCCTCCCTGTGTCCCCACTGCTCTGCCAACACTGCACACATTGGCTTTGAAACTACTTTCAGAAAGAAATTTGTCGAAGTAGAAAGGTTTGCCCTTCAGAAAAGATAAAGGGTAAACGAAAGTGTCAGTTAATCCCCTGCTTCTGGCTGGACTCAAGAGGGAAAAAAAATTCTTGAAGGCCAACAGCATCAGCTATTGCTACACGAATCTTATCTCTCACCCTCTTTACTATTCAGTATTTGGTATCTACATGTACTATGCTCCTAGCACCAAGAGGAAGGTCTTAGAGGAAGTAATGTTTATATTTCACTGTGGGTGAACATCACCTGGAGTGCTTGTGAAAATGCAGATTCTTGGGCCTAGCCCAGCTGCACTCAAGCAGGCATGGCATTTTCAGTGTGTTCTAGGGAAATGGAGGCTGGATGTGAAATATTATGTCAGTTCATGTAAGCCCACTGTCAAGCTCAGTTGGAAGGTGTTTGAAGTGGACATTCTATGTGGGGGCTGTGGTGCATGTCTGTAACCCCAATGCATGAGAGGCTGAGAAAGCAGGAGTGCTAATCCGAAGCCAGTCTCACTACATAGCAAGTTGTGGGCCATCTTGAGCTACATAAAGAGATAACTATCTCAGTAAGTAAGTAAGTGCACCCTGCTATCCCATGAAAGAGAATATACTCAGTAAATAACCTGAAGAAAGTGGTATTCATTAAACACGGTCTCCTCACTTCTTACAGATCCCCGGCCTTCACCTTTGTGATCTCCAGACAGATATCTAACCTACGGTAAGCACTATTTGGTTTAATCTACAAACATACAAGTCACTGAGAAAAGGAAAAAAGTTTAGGTGATGTAGCCTTATTAACGTGGTATCTATTTATAGTTTAATTCTATGTAAGTCATAGAATCTTTGAAATTTATCACTGGAAGGACTTAGAAAAAAGCAGTCTACTCTTTTTGAAGACTCTTGAATAAAGAGGTGAAAAAAGGGGGGGATCTAAAGGATTAATGAAAACATTTCAGCCACTAGCTTGGATAATTCTCAGGTGTTTGCTCACACCTTCCCCCTTCAAGTTTAGATGGAATTATCCACAAAGAACCATTAAGTAAATACAATTAATCATAATCAATCATACTCTGTCTGAATTTGCCTACAACCACAGTTCTGAAGTGGACACATGGTACCCATTTGCTGGCTCTAATTCTCTGCCAGTTCACAAAATACTGTGTTGCTTGGTTCAGCAAAGCATTTCAACCTCCAATTATAAGTGATATCGTAAAAAAAATCACTGAAATGTCCAAATACATGCCACCCATCCTTGCATAGGAAACATTCTTTTCCAACGCACACAGTTTGCACAAATGATCATGAACGCATCATTACTTTCCATGTAGCAGCCCCACCAGCTCCCTTTCTTCATTTGTAAATGCTAACTTTGGATTTACCCACTTAAGTATTTACTAGAAGATCACGACTAAGCTAAAATAAGTGGGCTATATACTGATGCCAACTTTTAATGGAACATATGCATAAAAATACATGAAAAATTACCATGTTCTCACCGCCGTTATTTTGCTGAAATAGAAAAGTTTAATGATAAGACATAGGAAGGAACTAATTCAAATGAGGCACTATCCCTGTATTTCTGTATTGTTGTGGGGTCATAGTTACTCAGTCACTGTGTTAATTACTTCTCTGTTGCTGTGACTAAGAGTAGCAAACAACCTAAGGGAGCAAGGGTTTGGCTATTTCAGAGATCTCCTTATATTGTGGTGAGAGGAGTGAAGTCCCTTAGGCAGTGAGGGCAAGAGCCCTGGTGGACCATAAACTAGTCATGTAGAACACATCACCTTTCCCCTGAATGGATGAGTAGCTCTCCTCTTGGGCCTAGGGAGCATGTGCAGAATGTGTAGACTGCATGCTAGCTCCATCTGAAAGGAGCCCAGGATGGATCAACCATACCAAAGATGACCTCAGTGTGCCCCCACCTTCCATCCTGAGATAAATGAGAGCCCTTTGCCAGGGTGCAGCAGAGGTTTGCCTCCCTTCGAGCCTCTCTCCCTCTTGGCAGTTCTTTTTCACCTTTCCCTAATAAATACATTTGCTCTGCACATTCGTGGTCTGTCTTCTCTTATTCTTCAATGCGCAAGATGTGTAATATGAGATCCTCTATCTCCCTTCCTACCCCTCCTCCCCTGTCCCATGCCTCTCTTAAGAGCATGTGGACTTGTGGTAGTGAACTGGGAAGTCACTGACTCCTGGGGGAGGGGGTGACCTTGGTGGCTGTTGTTTATCTGGAGCCCTAGTGAAGAGGGAAGGAACACTCTCAGACAACCAGCATCTGTGGTGGAGACAGTATGGCAGCATGGCTCACACACATTGGGTTGGGCAGTAAGCATCGTGGGGCAGCTAATAAAGGCAGTTTGTAATAATAGGGCAAGTTGGAGCACCACCCCCAAAGATGTGCTTCAGGGACTCACTTCTTCTGTCTAGACCCTATCTTGCAGTTCTAACGCCTTTCTGTAGTCTACTCAAATTCTAAGTCCGTCAGTGGGCCCATTCAGGATGAGGTCCGAGGCCTCCAGGTCTTAGCATCTTTTGAAATGTCCTCACAGCTCACTGAGAGATCTGATTTCCTAATCTAGCCATTTCCCAGTGCAATCAAACTGACAGATGACCCGTCTCAGGCCCTGAGCAGCAGTCTTGTCTACATTAATCTTTGGGACACTGCTGTGGCTTTCTTGTGAGTTCTCTTTACTCTGGGGACATGTTTCAGGGTGGACTTGGTTTTCAGCAGGGAGGCCTTAGCACCCAGCTGCTTCAGAGCAAATCATGCCATCTATTTCCTCTCTCCTTGTCTGTTAGTACCTAGCAACTGTTGTTCTCAGGGGTGACTCAGATGCTTTCAACTGGCTATTCTTTGGATCCCAGTCACAGTGGACAGCTCCCAGAACCACTGGTCTCCAGGCTGATGCTCCAGGCCTTCGCCTTTCTTGTGTTGCTTGTATCCCTTACATGCAGACCACACATGACCTCAGGTGTATTTATTTCAATCGCCTTTTCAGCTGATATGTACCTGTTCCTTCTTTAAAACCTCACACCACACCATTTTTCAGGTCTTAGTTCCCCTCCACACACAAGTATTTCCTTGTTTGTCCTTCAATGTTAGCTCTTCCTACCCATTCCAGAATCCTCATCAAACTGTATTAGCATGACCTGTGCTTAAACCTGCCTCCCCACTTAGACAAGGGGGGGGGGGTCTTGGAAGCAAGCCTTCCTACTTATGCAATGAATATCAAATATCTCTCTTGTGCTGTGGAACTTTATATCCTGAAATGCAGAATGGTGAATAATGTGAATATTTGATGGGTCCTCAGTAAATTCCACACCAGGGCAACAGTGAACAAGTATCCTCTGCGAGTTCTCTAATGGATATCCCAGTTGTCATTAACCACCTACTCAGTGTTCAACTGCTGGGAATGTCAGGTACTTAGTTGCTAGCATGTTGGATCTGTTAACTTCAGGAAGGGGGAGTATTTCCAAAATGAGTACTGGCCTTTATGGACAAATGAGAATGTTAGAAGGGAACCTGGGGGCCAAGGCAAAAGATGTAAGCTCATGCTCTCAAAGCAAGGAACATTTTCATATCTAGTACAACCAGGCAAAACAAGTCCTACAGATAGCATGTGGCTTAAAGACAAATGAATAGCATCCTCCAGAGTTTGTAAGCCTCAGTGACACACTTGCTGCTAAACAGGCTGTGGGAATTATGTTGTCTCTGCTGATGAATGACGTTCCCTCAGGCGTAGTCAACTGTGGTGCCATTCCACCCTGAGCTTTTTGCCTCTGATTTTTTTTTTTCTTTAAGAAGGGAGATTTTGATATTTACAGCTTCTCTTCTGGTTATTAAAAAATGAAAGTCTTTCTAGGCAATTGTCCAAATCTAAGAACTTAAGCTAAAAAAACCCTCGTTTTGGGAAATTTTATACAGTCCTCTATTTGGATTGAGGGTACAGCTCTTCTCTTGACTAATCATTGAACAAGGAGTAGAGGATGTTTTTGGAAATTCAGACAGAATTAGAACACAGGAAACTTCTGAGAGGTGAATGGAACTTCTGGGGCTCAGGGAGAGGCAGAGAGGCAAGGCCGTCCATGCCTCACCAGTACCAGCTCTGCCCATTCCCTCTGTAAACACATTCTGGGGCATTGTGTTCATTCTCGTACCTCTCACTAATCAGAAAATCAGAAGAAAAACAATTTGTTTTTCATAATGATTCACACACACACACACACACACACACACACACACACACACACACCACATATGCAGTTATGAGAAAATATTTTGGAAAGAATGCATTATGGACACAGTTTCAGTTGGTTTGACAATTGTTGTGCTACTATGCAATATAAACAAAAATTATACAATCTTTTTATAATTTTTGTGAAGGGCCCTTCTAGATGCAAATTTTTATTTACGTAATTTTCACAGGCTATAATTTGACATAGACTCTGTTTCCTAACCAAGAGGTTTGTTGTAAACACTATTTACTTTGTAATTACCATATAGTTAAATGCCTAATCACAGAGATTCGCTCCATGATCGTTGACAAAAATGGCCACACTTAACACAGATGAAATTAACTCTAAGGAAAATGTGACTGCCTCTAACCCATGCCCAGCCAATCAACCAGAGCAGAACGACCAGACCACAGCTACAATAAGGAGTGACAAATAATTAATTTGTGCCATCTGAATCAGAGAAAACATGAGCCTTAGACCTGCTTTCTTGCTTCAAGTTGAGTTGGATCCCATGAACAGAAATGTGGTAGGACCAATTGAGAAAAAGAGAGGCATTCCTAAGAGCATTTGGAAGAACCAGGTGAACCCATTTCTACATTTTCCTTTCTATCACGCTCCTCTCTGTGGAATATCCATTTCGTGGGTATTCACTTTAATGTATGCTTTGAAAACATTGGTTATTCCTTCTGTCCTACATCCTACACATATTCTATCACCTTAATTTCAGAAATGATACCTAGTTTGGTGAATGCTGGAGACTAGAGCCTGACTGTAAAATGGAAAATGTCAGCCTCTGATAGCAAGAAGTAATGGCCTGTCCTGAATTTCACTCCCATCGCCTTCCGTGAGGTCACTGTTTGGTACCTACAGATGCTGGGGTCCTAAATGTAAGTTGCTATAGTCAGCTCTCTTTGCCACCTTCCATGTGACCCTGTCCATGAATTACTATACCCCACAAGCCTCATCGGGCACGTTTCTTACCAGTGCCATCAGATACTCTGTGGACACAGAGACACGAGGTGCTAATACATGGGAATCCCTGTGACATCTGCTATTAGAAAATGGGAATCCCAAATGTATCCATCTGCTCAGTCATACTCCAGCCACACATTTGTGACATCTCTACACCTCTTTATTCTTTTCTCTCCTGACACTTTTCTCTACCTAAAGTGTTTGTCCCATCTTGGTAGCTCTTAATTGCTTTTTATGGAACTTTAGGATACATCGAAAGAAATCTGGTTCTACTTGGTTTTCATAGTCACCATAAACCAGTCCAACATGCTAACCTCAATGCTTGGCCACACCCAGATGTACTTGCCACCCTAGAGCCGGCACCTGCTTTTTGAAGATGCTCTCCTGCATCCACAGTCCCATGGAATCTCTCGTGATTACATATTGTGAATCTGGACTTTAGTGTACCTTTAACATCCACGCTGAAACTCAATCCCCAGTGTACCAATATAGTAGTATTAAGATGAGGCTATTAGAAAATGACTGTGCCATGAGGTCCTCAAGCATGTGATGGGGGTTGTGCCTTTTGTGCAAGAATGTGAGGGTGTCTGTTAAATCCTTTGAGACTTATCTCCCATCTATTTCATGGGGCTGCCATAAGAAGATGCCACCTCTAACACAAAAACCAAAGCTCTAAGTCAGTGGCTCTCAACCTTACTAACGCTACTCTTTAGCATAGTTCTTCATGTTGTGGTGACTCCCAACCATAAAATTATTTCATTGCTACTTCAAAACTGTAATTTTTGCTACTCTGGTGAATCATAATGTAAATATTTTATATGCATGTTATCTTATATGCTACTCCTGTGAAAGGGTCATTCAGTCCCCAAAGGAGTTGTGACCCACAGGCCGAGAACCACTACTCTAAAAAGACATCTCCATCTTAGAATCTGCTGCCTCTAGTGCTGCAGGAAAGATATTTCTATCATTTATGATTTACTTAAGTTCTTTGTTACAACACCAGGAACAGACCAAGACAGACTCTAGCCTTCAGCCATAGATCTGACTGCAACTGCCTGAGAGATCCTGCATACACTACCTAGGGCTGCTGTGTAAAATACTACAAGTGGGTTGGCTTATAAAAGCAAAAATTGATTTTCTCACAATTCTAGGGGCAAAACTCAAAAGTGTCTGCAAGGCCATGCTTCCTCTGGGACTGTGGATAGAGCCTTCATTGTCCTTTTCAGCGGTAGCCCAGTCTTGGCATTCTCAGGTTTTTATAGCATCCCCTGTTTCCACACCTGTGGTTTCCCTGTGTTGTCACCTTTCTCACACAATTATATTGGAGTAACTTTCACCCTGTACCAGTATGACTTCATTTTAACCAACAATGTCTGCAGAGATTCTACATCTGAGTCCAGCTGGATTGTGAGGTATTTGGAGTTGGGACTTGGCAGTTTTAGTGCTGAGGGTTGAACACAGTGCCTTTTATCAAGCCCGTCCTGTAGCATAATTAAGCCCCCAAGAGACCCCAACTTAGAACCATTCAGGTGAACTAATCAAGCCACAAATCTATGTGACCTAATAATTAGTAGTGTTTGAGTCACTGTTTGGGAGTTGGTTGCCCCATAGCAACAGATAAGCAAAATGCTTTTCTTTGCTTGGGTCCTTACAACTACTGCTTTCTGGCTTTTGCCAACAGAGTCTAGACATTTTTTCTTGCAAGATTACTTAGGCCTTCTTGGTTTTTTGTTTGTTTTTTTGTCTTTTGTTTTAAAGGCAAGATTTTGTTATGTAGTCCTGCCTTATTAGAAACTTAGTAGATAGACCAGGATAGCCTCAGACTTGAGTCCATCTTCCTGCTTCTGTCTCTCAAGTGTTAGGATTATAGGCCAATGCCATCATATGCAGACATGCTTGGTATTTAATCCAGTAGACATGGTCTCTGTTGAAGAAGGTGCCTTAGGCAGCATGCCCATTTTTGTAACCTATGATGTACATTGAAATGACCAAAGAACAAATCCATCAAATGTATGCAATATAAAGGAAAGGGCAAAGGAAATGAGCAGACCAGAAACTGAAGAATTTATTAAGGGTGAAAAGGAATATATATATATATATATATATATATATATATATATATAGCTAAAATTTAACGAAAGAACTTCTAAGAAGCCAACTGCTAAATAGTACTTTGCCTGCCTTCTGAACAGAGCCCAGCACAACCCACATCAAGGTAGCAGTGCTAGGGGACAATGAAGAGATGTTGTCAGTAGTCAGCAGTGTCTCCTTTCTCTCCCCACTGCCCTTGGAATAGCACCTCATGGAGATGTACACTCTCATCTGCATTTCTGAGGAAATTACCACAGCACCAGGACAGAAGCCACAGAGCACTTGCCACACACCTGTACTTTCCTGTCACCACACTCCAGGGCCACTTTGTGGAGAGTGGTCTCCACTGCTGTTCAACACTATACTCCATTTGAGGGAGCCAGTCCACTAAGTACTTGCTGGGCCTGTCCACCTGTGACTTAACTACTCATTGTGAGATAAACTGCTGAACAAGTGCACCATTAATTAGTGTCTCAGCCTTAGTGCTGTTGACATTGAAAGCTAAGAGCTTCTTTGTTGAGGGGGCATGACCTGTACACTGGAGGGTGTTTAACAATATCCTTAGCCTCTACCTGTTAGATGCTTCCTTAGTTATGATACCCCAAAGTGCCTCTGGACATTGTTAGACGTCCCCTAGGGAAGAAGCTGCCCCTAGGTGAGATAGGTGTGTGTGTGTGTGTGTGTGTGTGTGTGTGTGTGTGTGTGTGTCTGTGTCTGTGTCTGTGTCTGTGTCTGTGTCTGTGTGTAGGGATATCTACACATGTGGTAGCCAGAGGACAATCTCAGTTGTTCCTCCTCAGGACCAATCTATCTTGTCATTTCAGACAGGCTCTTTTACCCATTAGGCTAGCCTGGCTGGTCAACAAGTCCCTGGGATCTGTCTGTTTTCACCCCCTATGCACTGGGATTATAAGATGGTGCTACTGTGCCTGTAAAATAGCAAGGGTGGCTGAAAAAACCACGAGGAATCATAGTATTAACTATTTACCTAAAAAGAGAAAAACTACAACAAACATAATTCTGTGTATAATTATACATATATAGTTTCAATGAACTTTTCTCATGTTTACTAACAAGGCTCCCTCCAAGAGCCAAAGACCACCTAAAACAAAACAAAACAACCCCTCTCCAAAAACAAACAAACAACTAATACCAGGCATGAGAAGCCCTCTTTGCACTGATGGCCAGGGCTCTCCAAGAGACTCCCCAAATATACAGCCTATTGCTGTTGCCCTTGGTGGCCTCCAGAGGTAAAAGGGAAGCCCGTATTGCTGAAGATACCACATACTTCAGAAGCAGAGCCCAGAGTCCCTGAACTAGAATTGACCTTGATGCCCTTCCCCGAGGACTAACTATCATGATACTAAAAGGTACCATTGAAAATTTCAGAAGAGGAGGTTAGTCAGCAGTCCTACCCAGCTATGATACCTATGAACCACAATGATGAGCAGCAGGGCGGGATAACTCTAAGGGTATAGCAGTGGCACAAAAACTTTGGTGGTAATTAACAACACTCTATTTGGACTCAAGACCTGCTCAACAAGAGGGAAGTCATGTCTGCTACTGGAAACCTAGCTAACTACTCAGTGCTAGTGGAGTCATGAATCTTGGAGAAGAACCAACAACCACTACTTTACTAGACCAGGATAATTCCTAACTACACTCTACATATTTGTCTTTATACCCACAGATAAATATAATTCTCACCCCTTTTCAAGGAAACTTCTCTTTGCAACAGATGGAGACCACTACAGAAAACTACAACCAATCAAAATGCAGAGTTGTGGAGCCCAGTTCCAATGGGTACAACTACAAAATATTCCCACTCTTAAGGCTCAGCAAACATACCAGTGAGGGGGTGGAGAGATTGAGAAGCCAGGGAAACAGGGGATTTTCTGTGTGATTGTGTCTCCTAGGAATGTCAGAAGCTATATCCTTAAAGTCTCACCGACATGACTGCCCAAATGGAAGCTGAACAAAGACTACACCAATAGACATGTCAAAGTGGATAGGGAAGGAAAGCCCAAGAGACCTCCCCAACCCCACACAAAGACCTACACGCAACCAACGAGCATTGGGAGTGGGAGAAATAGTCTTCTCCAGGGAAGGGTTGCTAATTGGTTATCCAGTACTAAACAGTCAGCCTGAAACCATACATACAGGTAACATTACACAGTCTGAGCAGGCAATATTTAGGAATATATATGTATATAGACATATACATCATGTCATAACAATTAATGAAAAAAGTTCCTAGATTTGAAAGAGGGGTATATGGGAGAGTCCGGAGTCAGGAAAGAAAAGGGAACAAAGCACTGGAATTGTATTACTAAATAAAAGACAATATATAAATGGAGTGGAGGTGAGGTGATGGAGCTGCATTGAAAGCCCAATGGGACAGGATAGAGCATAGAGAATCTGTGCTCTCTACCTACTCCCATCCTTCTTTCTTATCTTATTTTAGCTCCTTTCTGTTCCCTGAGTCTCATCAAGCCTCAGAAAGCCCTTTCCTCCTAGAGGTACACCCACCACCCAGGAATGCCCAAGCCTCCTTTCTACTCAAACCAAGACACCACACACCCTCAGGTTACTGCAGCTTCTAGCCCGCCCTGCTGGCAGTCTTCCTGGCCACTGGAAACAACCTGGAGAGAGAAGAGTGAATACAAACAAACGGATACTGGGGCAGGGGAAGAAGAGGAAAGAGAGGGGGAAAAAAGCTGTTAAATTTCATTTTGACAGTCTCATCCAGCATTTCTAACTTAAAACACACAGCGAAACAGTTTTCCCTAGGGCTCCACCACGACAGGGCTGGGGGCTTGCGAAAGCATGTGTTCTACAGGAATAGTGTTTTGTTTTTGAAGAAAGTTCGTTTAATTATTTGGAGTAATGTTACTCCACATCAGCTGCTGGCATCCTGAAGCTAGGTTCCCATAACTCAGTTTTTGAAGTAGCATTGGTTTGAAAGTGGTTCTACCATCCCCAAATAAAATCCTGTGGACACATTTGGGTGATGTGGCCACCTTTTATATATTTGTAGTTATATATGCATTCATACCAGCCAAGGCACTTTACCAGGGATGACTACATTTCATCAGGAGGTAGGTCAAAGGCCACTTCTCCCTGAAAAACATCAGTAAATTAACTTCCTTGTCTGACCACAGTCACCCAGGGCTATGAACAAGCTAAGAACATAAACTCTGTTCTCTAACCCTGTGATTCCTCTAATGTCCTTGCTGTGTTTGGTAAATCAATATGCAGAATCTTGTCCCATAGCCCCCTGCCACTTCTTGTGTGATTCCCTACCTTCCTATGCCTGCCAAGCCTGCCCGTGTGATAACAAAGGATGTATCACAAAATACTTAAATATGGTAAGTGTCAGAGAACCTTTTAAAAAGGCACTTTTTACCATTTTAGTAATTAAGGAATATTAAAATCACTGTCCACTGTTAATATTTTCTTTTTAGAAAGGGCTGCTCATTTAAACCATGAAAAACAGAATACTGATAAATCTAGTGAAAGAGAGGTTGCACAACTTGGGGAAGCCATTAGTGGTTTTGCTTTGGGGTAGATAGGTAGAATCCTAACCCACCTCATCCTGCCCCTCCTTTAAAAGCCCAGTCAATTGGAAGGGTTCCATCCACAGCTCCTACAGTCAAATTTGCTTCATGCAATTGCTTCCAAGATTAAATATGTCAATACACATATTTTTTTTTTAGAAAACAACTTGTTTGTTTATTATATATATGGGTCTCTTGTCTTCATGAATCTCTCTCTCTCTCTCTCTCTCTCTCTCTCTCTCTCTCTCTCTCTCTTTCTCTCTAGATCTTGTTACTTGTTCCCACAGAAGCCAGAAAATGGTGCTAGATCCCCTGGAATTGAAATTACAGGCAGTTGTGAGCCACTGTGTGTGGGTGCTGGCAATCAAACCTTGATGAGCAATGACTGCTCTTAGCAACTGAACCATCTCTCCAGCCTGGACAATACAAGAAAAAAAAAAAAAACCAGAAAATAAAAAAAAAAAAACAAAACAAAAAACTTAATACAGGTCATAGCACATAGTTATTGGTGATTTCTTTTGGTCACAGTCAATATGTATTGGCATATTACATATTTTTTTTTTACTCTTCCTGGCTTCAAACTGCGCTCTCTTTGGTGCTGGGTGTGTGAAGAAGCCTGGTAGAGGTGAGGTGGCCTTCCACTAATTTTTTGCTGTGCAGTGTTTTTACCCCTATTAAGCCCTCCCAAGCCTCAGGTAATATTATCTTTTCCAGAAAAAGACAGGTTCCCACATAGGGGCTGTCAGAGAGAATTTGGGGTGTGTGAACAATTTAAATGAATCAGCCCTGACAAATCCGATTTACAGATTAAAATACTGTTGTGATATTTACCAAAAGTACATGTAGCAAGTTAAGACAACTCCAACAGGCAGACATTGATTGCCTGTGTTAATCAACTGGTACAATTTAGCTACAACCAGAAGCAAAATGCTTAGGAAAAGATGAACCTGGTCATAAATAATTCCAATTTTGATGCATTTTGAAATCAAGGGAGACTGTTGTTCAGGTTTGCTGCAAGGTGACACCTCCGCTGTGTTACACGAGGTCACATCGGGTTTCATCTGAGTGTTGGGAGAAGATCTAACTTGACATAAACAGATGACAAAGGATTAAGGCAATTGCATCAGGTGCAGGTGCACTAGGAGAGGGGAGGGAGAGGAGCAGGAGACCAATGTCTGCATATCACATCTGCTTATTCACTGATGCTTTTAGGGCTACGTCACTAGTCCTTCATCAGTATTCCCCAAATCTCTGGGCAGAATCAACAATCTGTAGCCTTCAAAGAGACCTGGGGAAGTGCTCTGCCTAGAAACCCTGGAGCAAGGTGACTGCTTAAGAAAAACATGTTCTGCCTTTCAAAACTTATTTGTTGAATGAATAAATGAATGAAAAATTTTCTTTCCTTCTCATTCCCAGAAGGCTGCTTTGCCCTTAGGGTATGAAAGGGGCTGCAGAGCCTGGAATGGCCCCGGGGGTTTAAAGCCTTCTCCAGTCACTCATTTATTATTTATACACTGCCTACTTGCCTACTTCTATAAAAGATTTGAGACAGCTTACAACAAAAGATAGCAACACCACAGGGCCTTCTCCTCAGCTATTCCTTGCAGGGTTTCATTATCTATTTCATGACCATCAAACACAAGTACTAAAAGGCTATTTGCATGGGATGCTATGCCAGGGGCCTGAATAAATCAGGCAGAGCCAGGCTCTGACCTCCATAAATTTCCATCTGTTCACTTTGCATTCATTCATTCTTTTGACAAATATTTATTTGCACATTCCATGCAAGACTCTCAGGAAGTGTGTGGAGGTGGCAAACATGACTTGTATGAAAACCTTGTCTTAGCCTCAAGAAGTTTGCAGATTAGCACAGGGGGCCCAAGGACAGCACACTCAGTAGTGCTGTGGTATGGATTGGGACTACATATTAATCCCCTGATGCCAGGTGGAAAGGATCCATGCAGTGAGCCTGTTGCATTGAATAAGCAGTAGGGGATGAGAGCAATTGCTTTTGTTCATTGTGTGGCCTAAAGAGAAGCCAGCTAAAGCAGATGTTGTATAACAAAATTTATCCGGGGGAGATACAACACACATGTCTGCTCACCCCAGATGGGAAACCCACATCAGACCAAAGTTTGGATGCCACTAAGTCAGACTAGGTGAACCAATGAGTTTTTTTGGGTTTACTTATAGGAATATGGGTGAGGGGTTACCTATAAGGGCAGAAACAACTCAATAAACCTTTATCACCTCAGCCCAGCACAGCATGAATGGGAAAGTTGGGAATCTAGCTCAGCAGGCTGGAAAGTGTCCTTTCCATGTGCCTCAGTTAGTCTAAACCTCTTCTAGCCAGTTCGGCTGCTTATGCTTCTTCCAGGCAGCTGGTCTGAAAGTGTTCTTTTCAAGTTGGCTCAGCCCTACTGAGAGAAATGCTCAGGTTTTATTGCTTACTCTGCCCCCCAGGAGGGGGCTCGTGAATCTGACCAGTTTCAGGGACATCCTGAAGCTCTTTTGAGTGGTTCACCTTCCTGCTCAAGGAGCCTCCTTGCAGGGTGGAATGTTCTGATAATATCAGAGACAATTGATGCAGCACAGCAGCAGATCAGGTTGCAGGCAAGGCTGTAAGGAGAAGCCCACCTCTTTGCCCTCCTGCTTCTCTACTTTCCCTCATCATCCTTTTTGCAACTGGATACCTTGGAAACTAATGCTGGTAGAGCTGCCTAACTTTGTGTTACCCTGGAGACCAGGATGCCATCTAAGCCATGTGCCCTGGGGTACACACACTCTCTTCTATTGGGATCTCTTCTTGGTGGTCACCACAGATGTCCCTTTCCCACTTGCCAAACTGTCCCGCGCTAACCGTCTCGCCAGCAAAAATGACGCGGGGACACTCCTCAGGATCCTTCTGCAGTAAAACTTTAATGCGTCTTGAGAGAGAGAGCATCAGCTTACAGAGCAGAGACTCCGAACTCCCAAAAAACCCATCCCTTATATAGGCTGGCAACCGCTGCCTCAGACTGTTACTCTCTGACTGGCTGAAGCTTGTTGGACCATATGACGTCAGCTGATCAGACCATATGACATCACGGGAGGGGCGGAGACCAAGGGCTGGAAAGTTACAAAGTTACCTAGTGCGCATGCGCACCAGCTTGTAACGGCTCCTAACACCAAACCATGTCTAGGAGCAATTTATTTTAAGAGGACTCTGCCTCTGCACAACTGTGGCAAAATTTGTTGCTTTAATCCCAGAACTGAACAGTCCCCAGCCCTGTCAACCCACATGGCAGAGTCCTCAAGAATGCCCTTCAAGGCCTCAGCAACAGGACAAAGGCAGTTTATAGCTCTTGGAGTGAGCTGTAGATCCTCATTCCCTTGAATAGCAAGCAATACTTTAAGTTGTTTGTTTTGTTTCATTGAGACATAGTTTCCCTATGTTGTTTAGGCTAAGTGAATCTTACCTCCTATCCTGCCTCAGTTTCCTGGGCGCTACCATATGTATCTAGTTTTAAATTTTAGCTTTTTATAAAATTCACCTGGAAACCCTAGAAAAATTAAATTCCAGTATCTACCCTAGAAATTGTCTGAAGAAGTCTGGAGTTCACTTTCCTTATGGGTGTTCTGGCTGATGCAAGCGTATCCTAGTGACACTCTCGTGTACACCCAGGGATGTATATCCTGGAGCGTGTGCAGATGAGTGGAACCATGTCTATCTTGCTCATGGTTGACTCCTAGTGCTTTGAACAGCACACAGCTCCAATCACTTATTCAGCAAATGTGCTGATTTAACGGATAAACAGCATACTTCCCATCTCCTGAAGGTACAAAAGCCTCCAGGGTCAGGCAAAATTTTCTGACAAATAACAAAGAATTTTTAAAGGCATTAAGGTACACTAGTGCCCACATAGGCATGAGGAGAGATGACAGAGAACCAGTGCACAGTTGAAGGACATACAAAGTTGCTTTTGTGCTGATGTTGAAGGGGGGGGGTGACAGGGTGGGTGGGAGTGGTTGGGGATGGTGGGGAGGACTGGAAAGAAACACTTTTACCTTGGTCTCAACTGCATCATTGCTCAGCACTACCCCAGGACTCTCTTCCCTTCTTCCCAGACTTCAGAGAAGCTACTGAAACAGACCCAGCACTAAGGAACCAGCAGTGTAGGAGACAGCAGCTACCTGCTCCAGACCCACACAGCACAGAACACTTCACATCGCCCAAGAGGCAGCTAGCTGCCTCTTCTGCTTAGTGGAGAGCAGGCCTCCAAACAGGCTGCTTTTTGCAAGGCATTTACCCTGTGGCATTTAGCCCATTGTCAGTTTAAATTTATTCCTTCATCTTCTGACTGGCTTTGATAAAAAACAAGTGTCAATCCATCTAAAAGGAGAAATCCCACTACAGTTTTCAGTGGTTCTTTGCTAGGCCTTGTAATCCACTGTCAAAAATCTCTCATGCTTGTGTCTCACGTCAGTTAGCATGGAAGCACAGAGCAATGTCGACATTCATTGACTCCATCATTAGACTTCTACAGAGCCCTACTCAGGGGCCGCCAGTGGCTCTAAGCATGACTGGCTGCTTATAAACTTGCCAGCATTTGTGATGGCTTACTTGGCACTTGGTTCTCTCTCCTTTTCCTTTGCTTGTGGGATGAAATAGTGCACTAGACACAGACCAGTTAAACCAGACAGGCCCACCCCCATCATGCTTGAATCAATGAATGGATCTAAGATTTGTTTGGGGACAATTGAGGAAACTTCCCAACAATACGCTCTGCCCCAGGGTTCAGAAGAAAGGCTCCTCCAAGGGCTGCTGCCTTCTATGTATACTCTCATGTATGGAGAGTGGCTGCATTCCCACCTAAGAAATGTGAACTCCTCAGACCACAGGTGTCATCTGTACTGAAAAATTCCTCTCACAGCTTCTCCTGGTGCTTCACACAGAATTCCAATTACTTTCAATAGCTATTTCTGCCTATATGTACATCATTATTGGTGTCTACTGTACCCACCTCTCTAGTCCATGTTCACACCAACCTTATTCCCACTTTGGCCCTCCCTTGCCTTTAGAATGCTCTGTCACAGATTTCTACATTTCCCACTCCAGAATCAGTTCAGTTCATATGGTCTTTCTCAGAGGTATTTCAGTGGCCACTCAACACAACAGAGAAATGTCCTATTTCACACCAGCATTCACAAACACATTCCATGCTTTAACTTCCCAAAATATTTATCATTGCCCAAAATTATATATATAATGTCTCTCTATATATATACACACATACGTGTATGTGTATGTTTTGCTAGAATGTAACATGTGTATTTCCTCCTCTCTCCACTTCAGACATATATATTCCTAAATCTCACTGTGTTGCATGAAATTGTATGGTGTAAACAATAGGACAAGACTAAAGGGATTTTGATACACACCTAGGTCCCTCCCTTTGCTGGTCTTGGGAAATACTAGCAATACCACAGAGGCCAGCATTTTAAGAATTCATCCCGTTAGATGAGAGCAGGCTGGTCCATGTGGGCACCTAGCTCCCGTCCCTCCTCTCCACATAATTATGTCTCAGACCTAAAATGTAATCACTCTACGAAGTCAGATAACAGAATTAGAAATGGCTTTGAAAGGTCATGCCGGGCAGGTGGATTATGCCACATTCCTAAAGGGTTTGAAAATTGTTTAAATTTCAGGGTAATTTCCTACCAGTGCTAAGTAAAAGGTCAAATCAGAAAGCCCCCAAAGAGCTAAGAACCACGGTTCCCCTTAAAATTCCTCAGATTTAAATTTCCATCCGAAGAAAGTGTCTGAGACTGCAAATGTGGCGGTGGAGCTGCTTGAGCTTATCAAGTGAAATAGAGAATATTTTGTTATGATTCTTTACGTCCTCAGCAACTGCTCATCTTATAGAGAGTTGAGTGGAGTGGCAAAGTAATTACATGGTGAGTAGCATATATTTACGACTATTTATGTTTTCTAGATTGGAGTACAGGGTAATTATTTTTGGTCTTATTAAGTGCAAATTACCAAGTCATCTTCAGGAACATGCAATTACTACGTGGTGTAGTCACATGCCACTTCCCAAGCAAAATGAAAATTTTACTGAACACAAGCAATATGATGCATATGGTTTATGAACACACCACAGGGCCTATCTTCTACACTTTGGATATGCAACAGAGGCTATTTTTCTCTCATCATGCGGGCATTTCCTTATTTGACTACATCAAATATTCTCAAAGGCTGGTGCTACTCAAAAATGCATATTTAGGGATCCCCAACCTAACTCAAACATTCCCAAGTGAGGTCTTGTTCTCTGTTTCTGAACGAGTGTCACCATATCACACCTGACCACATCCTCCTCGGTATCATGGTATCATCAAACATTCTTTCCAGAGGGATTTCCTCAAAGCAGAGGAGTATTTCTAAAAGAAGAGCACAAGTTCCTAGATGGTACAATATGTTTGTGTTTGTGACTGGGTGGTCTGTTATTCTTTCCAGACTGCATGTTTGTGAAAGCAGAAGTATTGTAAAGACACTGTGATTTAATTACCTGTTGACTATTCCCTATGAATTTTCTGTGACACACATGCCATTGCATTCAACTTTTCTACATGCTTTAAATTTTAGCGAATATATGCAGACACACAGAGAGACACATGGGCACATACCTGAAGGGATGGCAATAGGAGACAAATCAGAGGTTAAATAGTTATCTAACTCATGGAGAAAACAAAGGCGAACCTTTTCTGTAGTTATTTCCCAAGCATGTACACAGGACACAGGCAGCACAATTTGACTTGTCTATATCCACTATTTAGAAAGCCTAGTTGAAGCCAGACTCATTCCCTTAATTGGGATATCTTGGTGAGATGGCCAGTGCCTCAGAATCTGAAGCCAACAGACCTTTGTGTCTCACTATTTATTAGTTAGGAAGACAGGGGAATGTTCTTCTGTGGCCCACTTTCTTCATCCATAAGTCAGGAATATTGGTAAAGCCTCTCTCTGAGGGCTATTTGGAGGAGGAAATAATATCACACATGCAAATTGCTGATAGCAACCACTACTGTGTAAAAAGTCTCCACAAATGCAGCTATTATTGATGTATTAAACACCAGATACCACATTTATATATTTGGCTCTTGCATTTTCTTCTACACACTCATGCTGAAAAACAAAATCAATGGGACAATTTTTTGTAGGTTTCTTCCCTTTCACATTAAAAACAAATTCTAACCAGGCAAGAGTAGAGCATGGTTGCCCTTGCCAAGGCAGAGAAAAGGTTAAATTCAGACTTCAAGCAAAGCCAGCTAGGGAGGCAGGCTGTCTGCTTGTGGCCAGGGAGGGGAAGAAAAGCTAATTTTAGCCATCACTCTTCAGTCGCTGTCCAGTTACTATACACTCCTCCTTGTTCAACCCCTTCCTCCCTGGACTGTGAGGCCTAAGACTCTTTTGCCAGGGAACCTTCAATACCAGGATGGAGTAAAATAATTCTGAGGTAACCCTTGAATTAAAGAAACTTAGGTCTTGGCTTCAACATATCCTACCGCCCCCCCATACCAGCTTTCCATCCCTTGTAAATTGCTTCTTCCTTTTTTTACTTGAAAACACTCACAAAGCCGTGTGACTCTCCTGACATCTTTTTCTGAAAGAGGATATTTAGAACTGAGAAATGTGGCTGTAGAAAATGATGAGAAAGTCCAGACACACGTCAACTTGGTCTTCTAGTAAATGGGAACAAGGAGAGCAAAGATTAATGATGATTGCCAGGATGAACCCTTAAGCTTGCAGAATTTTTTTCACCCTTACTGCTGAAGCCAAACTATCAGGGGAAAGGGGATGGAAATTATGCAAGCAAATATTGTATTTTATGAGCCTGTGTTTTCTGCTACAAAGATTGTGAAACGGAATATAATTTGTAAAATGCAAATATTTTTGCTTACTAATATTTATAATTAAGGCACAGATTCTTACTCAAACAAAAACCCTAGCTTGGGGACTAGAGGCATAAACAGAAACACAATTAATACTTTGCTGACAGCAGGTTTCTTCTGTAGGTGAGAACAAGCCGCCATGTGAGCACAAATACCAAGATATATTTGTGTAGGTACAGCAACCCACATGCATAGAAAACATACAGGTAGTGAGAACTCAAGAACAAAGGGGAACAACTAACTGCTTGGCCCTGAGGACCATGTGGGACTTATTTTTGTTTGTGATTGATATGCAATAGAGAAAAGGCTTAGGTGACATGGTCTGGATGCGACGTGTTAAAGAGGATTAGCCAAGTTAGAGAAAACTCTTCCTGAGAGTATTCCATAGTGCCTAGTCCATGTCCAAGGAGAATTGGAATAAAAGCAATCTTAGAATTACAGGGCTGTACAAGGCCTTAATAATCTCAATCCTAGATTTACCAGCAGAATAAACATCACAGTGACTCCCTGCCTGCCAGGGATCCTAGTGACTCTGAGCTGATGAGCTGCTTCTCCTAGGCTTGGCTCAGAAGAGGGCAATGCTTGCCCAGGTATGGGCTAGATGTCAGAGAGCAGAGTTTGGGGATGAATTTGTCACTTAGTGGGGAACTGGTGGGACTAATCAGACTACTTCCTTTGCTCTCTGGTCATAGACATGATTGCCAAGTTTCTAAAGTGACACCTGGGGTTATAACCTCAGTCCAAGAATGTGTCTCCCCTGTCCTGGCATGTGACCGGCAGATGTGCGGAGGCCAGATGTTCATTTTGCCTTCATTTCAGCTAAAGGATGATATCTGTATTTGTAAGAGGTAAATTCTAGATTTTATACATTATCAGAGTGGATTTTTGTAAGACAATAAGTCTGGGCAAGGAAACATTCCTGAAAAGAAAGCTTCATAGATCCATATGGTTACATGATAAAGTTATCAGGAGCTTGTAATTTAAAAACTACCACCTGATGCATTTTATCACAGGGGGAAATGTCATGTAAAGATTTCACACAGATACACATAGTATCTTCTCTATCATAGTTCCCTATCAAAGCAGGCTGAGGAGAACTGGGAGTGTCTAGCACGTTCTCCTTTGTCAACCTTCATAGCTGTGTGTCCCTCCTTCAGCATCTATATCTATACAGGTAAGATACTGTGATGCTTTACTGATTTCTTTACAAGAACTTCTGGATGCTGCCCCAAAGTCCATCCCGATAGAGCAATGCTTCTCCTAGACTCAGGCTGCTTCCTCTGCTACCTTCTGTCTCTGGTCCCCATCAACCCCCCACTTAGTGCTTCATTGTTGAATTCACTAAGGGAGCATTGGATATCGTGTTGACCTGGCTTCCACCTTCACCCTGCCCTGCAGCTTTGTATTATTCTTTGTTTTAGACAGGCTACATGAAAGGAATCCATGCACACTCTGCTCCTCTTCCAGCATCCTCAAAAGCATTGTGAGTGGGCAGATTACTACATAATTGATGTGATTAATTTGTTTCAATGAGTGAAATGACAATTGTGTTTCCAGCAGCTCAGTGATCTGAAAACCAGGCCTGGTCTCACTCCCTAGGTAGGCATGGCTTTGCAAACACCAGTTCAAAGTCCTCTCATTTTGCAAATATTGCAGCATCTTATTTTCCTTTTCAGATTTTGGAAAAAATAAGATGAGGATTCTTATTTTATAGCTTCCAACAAGTCAAGTAAGACAAAATACATAGGACTCTTTAACAGCATCTACTAGTAGTCATTCTAAGAAGCTGGGGCCGACCTGAACAGGGCACCTCTCTGTCCAAAAGAGCTCAAGTCTATTCAACAACCATTTTATTTAAATTTGTCATGACTTTGAGATGGGAAAAAACAAAGCTTCCCCCTGGGTGGGAGAAAAGTTATGATAGACAATTTCAATTGATATGTATATGGATTTTGTTTCAGTGTTTCAAATTGTTTTCAATCACATGAGAGAAACGATTGATGAACTGAGATATCAATGGGTTGGATGCACTGGAGCTGTCAGCTGAGGTCCCCTTTCAGTTCTGGAGGAGCCAGGACCTAAGGGAATGGGGATCCCCAACCTGCAGCCTCAGTCTTTCCACAGGAGTCACAGGTTCCTGCTAAGTATCAACAGCTACACAGAGCCAGCTTCCCAGCCTTCCCACCTGATAAGTACTATTATTCTTCCCATGTTTATATATAATAATTTATTGTGGGTCACAAAATAAGTTATTTCAGAAACAGAATCCAAAACCAGTTTTCAAGCACCCAGAACCTATGTCCTGGGTGTCTAGAAATTTGAGAACCACAAAATGACAACAGTACACACTAAAGAAAATTAAAACTCAGTGAAAAGCAGAAACCCAGTACAGACAGGCTTTATCAGGTGAGATTAAGGGACGGGTGGTGGGCCAGCACAGTAAGAGTAGGTGGGCAGGAGCAATGGTAACAGAAGCAGGGAAATCAGAAGCATGAGGGGAGCAGATGGAGAGAGTGACCTAGAAGCTCCTCACAAGCAAAACTTCAAGGTTGAGAGTTGTAGTTGGGGGACTATAAAACGAACAAATAACAACAACACAACCCAAACAGTTTTAGGAAATGTAAGTCTGACTATATCCATAGTTGATTGGTTACTAACAAAGCTGATTGGTTCCCATAGTTGATTGATGGCCAGCAAAGATGTTTCCACCATTGCAATTTAACAAGTGTCTGTGCTGTGCTAGCTGGGAGGGATGGAAAGAGCAGCAATGACATACCACAGACACCTCACTGATCCTCAGATGGATGGCAGTGGAGACAGTGAACAAGACAGAGTGAGTGCCTAAGATCCTGACGGGAGAAATGACAGAGCTTAGCTAAGCCATGTGAGGGTCATTTATAAAATCAGTTAATGTCTGGTCCACCAAAGATTGTCACATTAAGTAATCCCCATGTTCTGGAGCACTGGCGTAATGCTGTATTTCTTGACTAACTTTTCCCTCCCTGATAAAGTTTCGTTTTGCTGTTTTCAAACTGTTTAATAAATACCTAGTGAGATGTCTTCAAAAAAAAAAAAAGATTGATTTTCATTGTAATGGCTATTATTTCATTTTCTATTAAGTATTTGTTCAGATTCCCCGGTTGACATTTTGCTCCATTAAAACCTCTTCAGTGGCTATTTTCCAGTCCTTGCTGTCTTGTCCTGGTTGTTTCTCTCTGGGTTTCTGTACCTTATGCCTTGAGCTTTGAATTGCTTTGATCACTCACAACTGAT
This sequence comes from Cricetulus griseus, assembly GCF_003668045.3. Lineage (NCBI taxonomy): Eukaryota > Metazoa > Chordata > Mammalia > Rodentia > Cricetidae > Cricetulus > Cricetulus griseus. The sequence continues at coordinate 54,084,368 of NC_048599.1, forward strand.
GCCTCCCAAGCTGTTGAGCAAGTAGAATACTGCTTACTTGACACTTCCAGGGATTTTAAGCATAAGGCTTTATGTTCTTTGGAGTCAAGGCTGGTTTGTTTCTAGGATGTAATTCCATAAGGACAGAGTCTGCCATCTGAGATGTGGCTTGTCTCACAAAACTGAGCAGTGTCTGGCAAAGGTTCAGAAGACATGAACTAAATCATGATTGATTTACTTGGATCGATACTATGTTTTTAAAACTAGTTGTACTATTGTTTTTGCATGTTCGGATTTCCTAGAAAAGCCACAGCACATTTTTTTGTTTGTATTTTTTTATGTTGGAAAGCCCCGTGTATTCTCTCTCTCTCTCTCTCTGTATGTGTGTGTGTGTGTGTGTGTATGTGTGTGCGCGCGCGCGAGTGCGAGAGAGAGAGAGAGAGAGAGAGAGAGAGAGAGAGAGAGAGAGAGAGAGAAAGAGAGAGAGAGAAATTGGTTCTTAGGGCTATATTAGACAAAAGCCTGTTCCTGAAAGCCAATCTCACTTAGCCAGTAAAATGGAGAAAAAGCAGTAGATGCTTTTCTGTATATGTGTTATGCCACAAATTTTAAAAATACTGTAGTAACGCATAATTTTTTAAATAGCTTATCTTAAATATAATTTTAAAATTATCTATAAGCTTTATTGAAGACACTTTTGGTCATAAGGAACCAGCCACTCTAAAAATAATTGTGTAGTCACTCCCCGGAGATGGTACCTAGTGCTGCCATGGCTGAACTAACCCAGTGTGCCTTGCATTCAGAAACAGACAGCAGCTCATGACAATTTCACCCTTTCCAGAGTCAACAGTGATGTGGGCCTGACCGACAACATTGTGTGATTTGGCTTCTGATTAAGTCTGCTTTTGTATATTCAACTAAGCTTCAGAAAGGTGACCCATTCCATCAAGGGAAGAGATTGGTTTGTTTATCAAGGACTCTTTGTTAGAACAAAACATCATTTTATTTTGTTAGTTCCAGGTAAAGATCAGGGAATGGATATCACACACACACACACACACACACACACACACACACACACACACACACACGTTTAACATCTGACACCCAATTCTGAGACATCATACTTTCCAAATTAACCAACATTTCAATTTCCTATTCCTTACCAAACAGTGCTGTTACAAAAACTTCAGTAATTGTGGTTGCTTTGATCATTACCCATGAGGCTCATAGAAGTCTCAGTATGCCTAAACCACAGTGGCTAAGGCAAACTGCCTCGATGGTTTTTCAAGACTTCTTCTCCACCACAAAACAGTTTTAAGCATCTGATGTTCAGCTTTCTTGGGTCTACACTAGACTGGTAACGTCTCTGGAGTGTTTTGAAGTCACTCCGTAATTGTAAATGGTTAATGAAATTCACTGTGGAATTCTGAGTTGTGCCCTTTGACTTAATGTACTGCTCAGAACTCAAGAATTTTCTAATCAGTGAGCAGAGCATCTGCAACTGGCACTCTTGAGGCCAATGGCCATGGTGGCCTCTTGAATACATTCCAGGGACATTTGCCTCTGAAAATATCCTTTGTCTTGTTTTCAAATGCTTTCTTCTAAAGTGGCCTCTAGGACTTTCCCACTCAGTTACAGAGCGAGCACAGCTACACTGTGCTTAGCCCTGGCCTCAAATGTACTTCTAGTCAGTGGGGTGAAGCAAGATTTCCCACCAGAAATGCACTCCTGACCCTTGTCAATTTGAAACAGCCAGAGCGAATGGTCAAGATAAGGTGGAGCTGTAGCTTGCAGGCAAGCCGGCAGGAGTGCAAGGGAGGGGCCTCAGATCAAGTTTGCTGTTTTGTGCCATTCCAGACTACACACACACTAACATTCTGTCAGTGTTGGATCTGCTTTTAAGAGTTGAAAGCTTTCTAGCTCAACATGGATATTTGGCAGAGCATAAAACTGTCATCACCTTAAGGGCTCTCTATAGATGGCTAGATCCCTTCTCACAGTGTTAGGCCACACTATTACAACGTCCCCGCCTCTTCCAATTGGCTGAATCATTAGGTTGGGCCATGCTGTGTGTTTTGGCCACAACAGCACATTCTGGGCACTGCTGTAAAAGTACCCAGTCTGTCTTTCATCAAGGGTCACTGTCTTGGACACTGAGGTGCTTGTGACTTTGGTAGTGGAGGGAAGATCACAGGGACTAAATGAAGCCAGGCCTGCAGGCTGACCAGCAGAGCTAGGAGCAGAAGGAAAACTAGAACAGGAGCTCCAGTTTCATCTGGTGCAGACTGGATGATGGAAAGGTCAAGAAGCATCTCCTCTTGTCAGTCGAAGATACAGTCAAAACAGTGACTAGCCAAAATGGAGTTTCACCAAGTATGGTATTCTTAAATATTCACAGTTAAACAAAACAAAACAAGTGCAGCACACCCTAAGCCTATGTAATTGTTCTCTTCACAAGGTAATGATAGGATTTGCACACTGTGGCTCAGCCTAAGCAGCTTGAGCTTGTAATGGGTTACAATTTAAGTTGAAGCCTGAAATACTTTTTCAAATGTCACTGGTGTACCCCCTTAATTCTGTGTGTCACCTTACTTGATGATGACATCAAAAGCCCGATCCAGGTGAGTCAAGGCTCAGTAGGACCACCTGCTTAGGTCAAGGCACATAGAGCCAGCATGAGGGCCAGTGAACACATAAATGCCGGTGTTTCTCATTTCTCTAAGCAAATAACACAACAGGGATCAGATGGGGGCAAAAGACTGAGATGAGGCCACACAGGTTCAGTGTTTAACAAGGAAATGAAAAGCGCTTCAGAACTAAGGAGATTTCTTTGGGCAGCATTTTCAATGTCTTTGCTGAAGGATCTCCAGAAAGATAATTTATTAAAGTATTAACGTGTGTGGGTGTGGCCAGTTTCTGTGTTCATTTAAGGACAGATGCAGTCAATCCTAAGGGAGTGCCTCTCAGGCACTAGAATGGGACTGTGTTTAGGGTCCTTGAGAAGCAGGTGTCAATGCTCAGCATCTAGCAGGTGTCCTGTACTGGTGTCTAGTCTCTTCTGAGGACCTTCTGTGTAGTCCCTTGGGATAGCTAGACACAAATATGTGGTGTAGGGCTGCTCTGAGCATCCTGTGTCATGTGGCTCCCAACCCATGGATCCACTGCAGAGCTCAAACCTATTCAAATGCAAAGAATATCAGCAATGACAGGGGCTCTATAGGCTTCAGGGCTCTTTAGCAGTGTTATGTTTTGCAGAACTCCCTTAGAAAGTCATATGATATGAGCAGAGGACTACATATCACAAAAGGACAGCCAGTGATGACAGCTGTTGGATTTCTCACCAGCAAGGTGGAACAGAGAAGCAGAACCAGCATTCAATTTTGCTTGGCTTTAAAAAGACAGTCACATGGACTTCTCACATCTTTATGTGATGATTGAAAGGGCAGTAACAGAAAGACTGACACCGTTCCTTTACAATAAACCTTATTGGGAAGACCAAAGCGAAACAGATACAGTCTGTAGTCTTTCATAAGAAAAGGATTCTGAGCTCGGAAATCCTTCCCATCTTTTGGTTTTCCCAAAGATTGTCCAAGAGGCTTCACATAGACCTTAGAGCCCATGAACATGCCCTGGATTCTACAGAGCAATGTCTGCAGACTTCTGGTCTACTTAGTAATCATTAGTGCAGAATTGATGATGGCCATAAAAATACCATTAACAATGAGGTTACTGTGTCGCCTTATAGCACAAGAAGTTTTCACGTGTGTGCTCTCATTTAGAATCTGTAGTTATTGAGTTAGGTGAAGTCCATGCTTCATTTCCTCATGAACCCCCTTCTCCAAGAACAGCCCCAGAAGCCAGAAACATGCATGGTATCTATGACTTTTTATTTTATTTTACTTTAGCTTAGTTTGAGGAAGCAAAATATCAAACAGTGGGGGGATGCACAAGCACTTATGTTTTCATCATCTGAAATGGATATATATGCTTGCAATATAATTACTAAGGAAATAGAAATTCTAGGATAAATATTTCTCCTATGGTTTCCTCCCAGGCCTATCACAGTTTTCTCCCCTACACATGTCCTGCCTTTTGACATTGTGACACAAACCACACACTCATATTTCAAAAAAAATCACATGTACAAAAAATTCATAGTATTTTAAATAAGTTTTTGATTTTGTGTGGGGCTCATCACATCTATCCTTGAAGGCATACATCCTGGTAAGCATGGGTTTGACACACTTTCAGAACAGCCTACATAATTAATGTAATGTGGGGTGGAGATTTATTCATATATGATGCAAACAGTTGTTCTGTTAGCTTTATTTTTGAGTGATACAATTCATGGCAAACTTGCACCATCACTCAATGTGAAGTCAGTTGTGAGGCATAAGAGTACTAACTACATCAGCTGATTACCTGAAACTAATCTTGCTTTTTTCTACCAGTGGGCATTTGGGTATTCCTGACCACCCACATTTTAACCACTGTTACAGAGGGTGGTTAGTGTGGACATAGTTGAAATGCCTCTAAGGGACACTGAGTCTACAGCAAGGTCAGTCTCATTAGCTGGCAATATTCAAGTCACCAACTTTCATTTTACTGACAGTGTACGACTCCTTTGTCATGTCTACATTTATCCAAAAATTCCAACCAAACAGCTTTCAATTATGTCACCTTGTTCCAACAGATTTCTCTGCTACTACTGAAACTGAGCATTTTTCATGTTTATTGGTCATATGGGTTTCCTCATCTATGGACCACATAAGTTCATTTCTTTAGATTTCTTCAGTTGGATTGTGTGTGTGTGTGTGTGTGTGTGTGTGTGTGTGTGTGTGTGTGTGTATACATGTTTACATGTATGGGGGCACATGTGAATGTATGTGTGCCTGTTCATATGGAGACCTGAAGTTGACATTGAGTGTCTTCCATTATCACTCTTTATTTTTTTTACTGAGGGATTCTCTCCCAGAACCCAGACTCACTAATTCCCATTAGTCTAGGTAGCCTGCTAACCCAAGCATCCGTGACTCTGCCTCCCAAGTGCAGAGATCGCAGGTGGCTGTCGCTCCTGTCAAGCCTTTACATGCATTTTAGGGATCAGAACTTCCGTTATGGTTGTATAGCAAGTCTTTTCTCCAGGGAGCCATCTCCCCAGCCCTCATTCATTTGTTATTCAACTCATTCATTTGTTCATTTTTAAAATTTATTTATTTTTATTTTACATGCATTGGTGTTTTGCCATGGGCATTGGTTGGGTCACCTGGAACTGGAATTACAGACAGTTGTGAGCTTCCATGTGGGTGCAGGGAATTGAAGCCAGGTCCTCTGGAAGAGCAGTCAGTGACCTTAACCACTGAGCCATCTCTCCATACTGTCATTTGTTTATTTATCTCTTCATAACTTCTTACTGAGGACATACTTTCTGCCAGGCCCAATTCACCAGGCCAAAGGAGCCTGGTGAAACCCAGACTTCATGGACTTGCCTTCTAACAAGGACCAACGAAAATAAGTCTATGGACAAATGCCAGATAGCAAGACAGACAAGTAAAATGAAAAATCAGGATATGAGAAAGTGTGTACCTAGCATGGGGGGATGGTTGTCAGAAATATACTCTCAAAGAGGACACATTATAGCAGAAACTTATGTGGAGATAGGTAGATATTTGCATTTTAGAGGAAGAAAATTTTAGGATCATGAACTCAGAGTAGCAATCAGAAAGGCTGAGGTCTGAGGAACTTTAATTGATACAATTATTTTTTAAATTGTTTATAGCACTCTTTAACATTGCTATTTTAAAGTTTATTCTTATTTAGTTTTAATTCATGGAGCTAAATCCTCTTGGCTAGTGAATTTTTTATATTGCTGTATTAATCACTTGTCTTGCTGTTGTGAAAGTGTATGTTGACAAAAGGCAACTTAAGAGGGCTAGTAAGAGTTTATTTTGGCTCACAGTTTCGGGTAAGACCCATCACAAGGACGTCATGACATCTGGAACTTGAGGTGGGTGGAACATTGCATCCGTAGTCTGGGAACAGAAAATGATTCTTCCTTGTTATGGAGTCAGGTCCCAAGCCCATGGAATGGTACCCATGTTCAGCAAGTGTTCCCACTCCAGCTAATCAGATTTAGATGGTCCACCACAAGCAAGCTCAGAGGCTAACCTGATCTCTAGATCATCCCTCATGGGAGTGTCTAGAGGCTTGTCTTCTCTGTGATTTTAAATCCTATTAAGGTATCAATGGAGATTGACCATCACAATAGCCTACCTGATAACACCAAAGGTAGGGGCCAGAGTTTGAAATGTTGGTTTCTAACCCTTACGTTATTTTTTGTTTACTCATGCTACAATGCAAGGCTCAGAAAATTTAAAAAAATGTAGAAAATTATATCTAAAGTAGAAGCTTATGCAAGACTACACTGTAGTGGGAATTCCCTGAACAACTTTTGTGTCCTTTCTATCAGGCATGTATTCTGCAAGCCACTCCACATGCTGGTGGGAGAATCACTCCAAACATTTCTTTCAGCTTCCAACCATGACCTCACCACTGAGACACAGAAGCTGTTTCTCTTCACTTGTCTAAAAGAGCAAAAGGGGAGAAGGGCATGAACCCTCTTCTCCCAGGCACATCTTCCTTTCTTCCTTTATCTTCACTAAACAGTTGGTCTCTACTGGGGGATCATCACATAACAGACACTTGACTGGGTTCTCTCCAGCTTGTGATCCTCACAGCCATCTCAGAGAACACCAGTCTTGGCCACCTTTTACCTGTATGGGAACTCAGTGTAGCAGAGCTCTGGGACACACTCACTCACACTTCCTGTCCGTAATAGGCTTCTCATCTCAAACAGACCCTAACTTACATAAAGCAAATTCTCTACAAAATAGTGCCAAAGAAATCCTCTGTATTTTCCATACTGGGAAACCCAGGGACACTTTTTTTTTGTCCTGATACATGTGGGAGCCTGGCTTGGGGCCTTAATCGTTAATACATGTATATTTTGTAGTTCAATGACATATAGTAGGTTCGTGTTTGAGTTCATGTGAACACACGTTCTGGACATCCTGCCTCTTCCCCGATCTGCTCAGAACCTCTTAGTTCTCAGGGATGAATCCAACCAAGTGGGTCTCTTACGAAGAGTATAGCAGGTCACAGTCCAAACACTGTGATCCGGACTTTGAGAATGTCCTCAGACTTTTGAAAACTCAGAAATGTACCGATTATAAAGCTGGAAGTGACCTCAAGAGATGACCTCATCCAGCCATCTGCCTTTGTCAGCTGTCAGACATTATCTCAATTTTGAGGATGAGGTAACTGGGACTTTGTGAGGTGATGTGACCAACCCAAGGTCATGTGCCAAGGAAGTGACCATGGTGGCCTACAGCCAGGCAAAATAAGCCACTTCTTTCATTACATAATTAGTCTTTCTTTTGTGATATTTTAAAAATGTTCTCAATTTTCAAATTCAGTTGTAAACAAAGGGAAAGTGGTACAGTGATAGTGCTGAGAGCTAAGAGGGAAGCCTGAGCTAATAGAGGCTCTTAAAAGAGAGTGGAAGGACAAAGATGGCAAATTTTGCAGACTTTGTACAGAATAAACTGTAAAAAACAATTATATTGTACATTTTGAGTGCTATTTTCCTGGAATTTTATAATGATGAACGTGAGGAAAAAGAAGAAAATAATACATTATACACTTATATATTTACTATTTCACTTAATCCCATTTCTAAGAAACCTAGGATTAATTTCACAATTGTTTCTCCCAAATACAAATTTCATGTGGTTTAGAATTTCAGAAAACCAATAAGGTCTGTATCATAAATTAGAAAATACCCCATAGCATCCTGTGGTCAAATACATCTCTGTGGTTTTTTTAGTCTAAAAATATGCATTTTCCTCATTTAAGGAATTAGATAAAGACTATAAAAAGTGTACATCAGTTCAAGCAAGGACCTTGCAGAAGTCCAAGTTCAGAGCAGGTCAGGTTTTGACATCAAATGAGTTCGTTAAAAAGATCCCGTTTTGAGAAATTTCTGGAATTTGAAATTGCTGATAAAGGAATGGCGATCCAAATTAATATCCTGAATTCTTATCATATCAAGAATGAAGAAACAGACTTAGGGTCTGACTAATTATCTAAGTTCCCACAGTCTAGGGCCAGCAAGGGAACCCATAGAGAAAGCCCTGGCCCCACCCACTGTCCTTGAGGTTACCTCTGGGTACAGCTTTTTCTTCTCAAAGAGACCAGAGTACACTGTGGGCAGGGTGATGGTCATTCTTTGACATATATACTTAGACTAAAGTGCCAAGAATGGATACATGATAAGTGAGCATGAAGGGGATTGTTTGTGGACATCACAGAGGTAGTATCAGATTGAATTGAACTGATAATAAAATAGTGGTCAGAAACCTCTCCAAGGAGGTATGTCAAATGAGATGTTGACCACAGATTTATACTTGCCAAAAGGAAATGATTCTGTCTGTTAGCACCAGCCTCTGTGAGAGGGTGAAGGACAGTGTAAGGTGTTTCATTACTTTCTGCCACAGGACATCAGCCAGAGTCATTTTGGAGGAACCCGCTGGTTGCAAGGACTTTTCTGATAAGAAATAACCTATGTAATCTTGGAAGTGTTGGCTGGCACCTACATGGCAGCTATGGTACTAGGAGACATTGCAAACATGAAAGTAAGTGAGGCTGATTGCCTGCTCTAGTGATGCCCTTAGGAGGAGCAGACAGAAGGAGAGGGGAGACACAAAGACACACAGAGAGTGGATAAAGGCAGAGGAAACCTGTGAATGAAATGTAGAGGGAAGCTAACCTATGATCATCTATCCAGGAAGTTCTGGAGTGGCTGGCTTTGGAGATGATTTATGGAGATAGGGTGTGGATGGCAGTGAGTGCAAGCAGGCGTCTCTTATAGCACAGACAAAACAAATGAGGACTAATTGGCATTTAGCATTTAAAAATATCTGATTACAGGGCTGCAGAGATGGCTCAGCGTTAGGACAGGCTGTTCTTCTAAAGGATCAGGTTTGATCTCCAGCACATACACAGTGGCTCACAACTGTTTGTAACTCCAGTTCCAGGGGATCTGACAAGCAGGTAGTCAAAACACCCAAACACACTAAATAAATAATAAAAATATCTTATTTAGAAGAGTGACGTATCAATGCCACAGGTTATTTCCTAAATCTGAGTTGTTTTCTTTTCTAAACATTTTTCATGGATTTCAAGACCTCTTCTGCTACACAATTCAGTGATTTTCAGGCACTTATAAAGCTGGGTAGCTTGAATCAGCTGATGAGAGTTTGATCTAGTCTTTGCGTTTCTAATCTTTGGCTACTGTGAGTAAATCTGTAATATTCTCAATCAAGTCATTGCTTGGGCATGTGTTTTAATTTCTCTTGTAGATTAGAAAATTTGCATAGTTTAATGAAAACTTTACGTTGTAGAGAAATTGGATTACTGTTTGCAAAACAGCTTTATACACCCAATGATTTCCAGGTTCAAACACTTGGCATTATTGGTTATTTTTATCAGAACCACTGTTGTGGTGACTTCACTTTGTATTTCCCTGGTTACTAATAATGCATATTGTCATTTGATTACTGGCCATATGTATATCTCTTTGTCACTGCATTGTTTATTCACTGCAGAACAGATGTAAATTAGGGTGTCTATTGCTGTGGTAAAACACCATGACTAGCCAGGCAATGGTTGGACACAGCTTTAATCCCAGAACTTCAGAACAGAGGCAGGCAGATCTCTGTGAGTCGAGGCCAGCCTGATTTACAAAGTGAGTTCCAGGACTGTTAAACAGAGATACTTTGTCTTGAAAAACCAACCAACCACACAAACAGAAAAATACCATGACTAAAATCAACTTGGGGAGGAAAGGAATTGTTTCATTTACACTTCCTGGTAATAGTACCACATTGAGGAAAATCAGGACAGGAACCCAAGCAGTGCAGAGTCCGGAGAAAGGAGCTGCTGCAGAGGCCATGGAGAGACCTGATTATTGGCTGGTTCCTCATGGTTTTATCAGCTCCCAGGACCGCCAATCCAGAGATGAAAAAAATCCACAGTGGATAGGGCACTCATCCATCAAGAAAACATACCAGACTTGCCCATAGGGCCATTTTCTCAGCTGAAGTTCCCTCTTTCTAAATAACTCTTGCTTGCATCAAGTTGGCACAAACTAGCCAGCACAGTAGATGTGAAACTTTTGATTTTTCTTGTAGCTGAGCTTTTCACTCTGTTTTAAATGTATGTTTAAATACAGTTATTTAAATGCCCCTCTCCCTCCCTCTCTCTCTCTCCCCCTCCCTCTCTCTCTCTCTCTCCCTCTCTCTCTCTCTCTCTCTCTCTCTCTCTCTCTCTCTGTGTGTGTGTGTGTGTGTGTGTGCATGGTGTTATAATATGTAGTGTATGTATGTGAGTGTGTTGTGTGTGCCCACGTGAATGCATGGGAGGCCAGAGCAATATGCTGAATGCCTTTCCATTATTGCTCTCTGCTGTTTTGCCTTGAGACAGGCTATCTCACTGAGCTGGAAACTGACTGTTTTGTCTAGCTTGGATGGCTACTCTTTTTTTTTTTTTGTATCTACTCATTTCTGTCCCCTAGTACTGGGCTTATAGGTAATTGTTAGTATGCCCAGATATAAAAAAACAAACAGACAAACAAGAAACTAAACATGGGTCTGAGGATTCAAACTCAGGTCTTTGGGCTTGAAGAAGTGCTCTTACCCAATGAGCCACCTTCCCAGTCATAAATGCACATTACTTCTAATAAATCTCATTTGTCACTTTTTTCTTTTATGGCTTTTCTTTTTGTGTGGATCAGGGAGCTCATTGATTGGCCACAGCTCAGGAAGATTTTCTTCTTGGTGTTTTATATTTCAGATCTATTGTGCCTTTTATTTGACTCTTAGTGTTACAAACGTATGTCTAGATGTTGCAGCCTACTGAGAAGACTGCTGAATTTCCTTCCTAGTCATGCTGCAATTTCTCCTCTCTCTCTCTCTCTCTCTCTCTCTCTCTCTCTCTCTCTCTCTCTCACACACACACACACACACACACACACTTTCTGGACTCTTGCTTGCTGCTTGTCTATCTCTATATAAATTCTAACTTAATTACTGTGGCTTTTGATATTCTCACAGTAGGAAGTCAGGCATCCAATTGTTCTTTGTTTTGCTAGTATTCTACTACATTTTGGGATAAGTTTTCAAATTTCTATTTTTCAAATTATCCTAACGACATTTGAAAAGTTGCACTGAACATATAGATCAATTTGGTGATAAATGGCATCATAAAAGTATTGATTCTTCAGGTCTATAAAATGAAGCATTCTGTTGTGAGTCTGCATTAACCATTGTCCCTTGCACAGACCCCTGATGATGTCTGAGAGCTGCACTAATCTGCTGGTTCAGAGAAAGGACTTCAGACAGTAGTTTGATACTATGTAGTCCAGCAGAATAATATGAGTGGATTTATCCCTGGAACCTGTGAGCTCCCCAACCATTGGTTCCTGGCAAGATTCACAGTGTTTGTCATGTTTATGCTACTGATGAGTAGACCTTGGATCCAACCAGAAAGCAGTTGGTTACCCCATAACATCCACACCACTGTAGCACTCATGGATAAATCTTGCTACTCCAGCTATTATTGTAGTTCACACACCTGAGTTAAGACAATTAATGACTTCTCTTCACCAGCAGCCTGCACAACACCTCATAGTACTATGATAGCTAGCCAGCAGGCAAGGAAACTTTCAAGTCAGTCCAGCTTGATTTCTTTAAATCTTCTGACTAAACTATGTGGTCTCTTCAGCAACAGAGTTGGACCATCAAGTTTTGGTGCATAACCAAGAGCAATGGCTGCTGTCTGCATTGTTTTGAGGGTCTCTGGCACACCCCAACCAAAAACTGAAGGGAAGGTGTCCTGCACTTGGTACTGGACTTCTTATTTGGCAGCCTATGGCTTCTGGGGGAGCATTATCACCTGGGTAGGGTAACCCCAATTATACTCTTTTATAAACAAACATATGAACCACACACATATACACAAATATATGAAAATACTTAAATTTTTTCTAGGTCTGTGTTACCTCACTCAGAATACTATCTTCCAGCTCCAGTCATTTACCTGCAAATTTTCGTTTTCTTTGTAGCTGAATAAAATGCCATCGTCGTAGGTATCACATTTTAGTTGTTCATTCATTGGCTGATAGACAGCTACGCTGTCCTAAGGGACCAGCTATTGTGACTGCAGCAGTTATGAACATGAATGAGCATGTCCGCATCCTGTAGTAGGAAATAGAATCCTTGTTGTTCCCAGGAGTGGTATATCTGAGTCATATGAGAAATCTATTTGTAGTTTTTTGAGGAACAGCCATACAAATAGGTGGATGCCCCAATCTGCACTCCCACCAATAGTGTATGAGGGTTCCTGCTCCCCACATCCTCACCAGGACTTGTTGTCTCTTGTTTTCTTAATCTTACCCAGTCTGACTGGGGTAAGATGAAATCTCAAAGTGGTTTTAATTTGTATTTCCTCAATGGCTAAGCATACCAAACACCTTTAAAAGTATTTCTTAAATATTTGTATTTTTCTGAGAACTCTCGTTTCAACATTCAGAGAATAAGTGAAAGGGGAAATCTGAGCCACAAATGGAACACTATGTCACCCCAACCCTAAGGCCAAGGGACCATTGAGGGTGAAGGAGCATAAAGAATATTTTTTGAGCATAAAGATTTTCTTCTTCTTCCTTTTTAATTAATGTTTTTCATGTTATATACTAGCCCCAGTCCTTCCTCTTTTACACAATAGATTATTACTGAGCAATAAAAAACAATCACAGCTTCAAACTTGCATGCAAATGGATGGAACTAGAAGAACCCATCCTGAGTGAAGTAACCCAGATCCAGAAAGACAAACATGGTATGCACTCACTCATAAGTGGATACTAGATATAAAGCAAAGGATAGCCAGGTTCCAATCCACAATCCTAGAGCAGCTAGGTGAAGACCCTAAGAGGGACACACATGGAGGGCCCCAGGAAAGGGAAAATAGTTAAGATTTCCTGGGTAAACTGAGAGAGAGCATAACTAGTCAGAGGTCATGGAGGACTAGAGTGAAAGAATGTCCTCTGGGCATGACAGGATTACTGTACTCAAACTCATAGCATCTGTGGTTGCCTGCAGAAGACCTGCCCAAGATCAAGCCATTCAACATTCCCAACCTGAAGTTGGAGGAGCACAAGAACAACCCCATTATGATGTGAGAAGCTATTGACAATTGATAGATTCTGGAAGGAGAAACAATTTCCTCCAAGTGTGTATCTCCTGGTAGGTCAACCATGTTCCAATGAATATTTCCATACCCATGAGGATATGGGGCAGCAGACGTTGGATTTTGGTGAGTTATTACTCACACGCGCACACACACACACACAGAGAGAGAGAGAGAGAGAGAGAGAGAGAGAGAGCGATAGAGAGAGAGACAGAGAGAGAGAGACAGAGAGACAGAGAGAGAGACAGACAGAGAGAGACAGACAGACAGAGAGAGAGAGAGAGAGAGAGAGAGAGAGAGAGAGAGACAGAGAGAGAGAACAAAAATGAAGTTGGGAGGGAGTGGTGGAAATGGGATGGGATGGATCTGGTAAAGTTAGAAGGATGAGAGGAGGAGGTGAACATGATCAAAATACATTGTATGAAATTCTCAAAAAATCAATAAAATATTATTTTAATGGGAAAATTCTCTTTTTGGTCATATCTTTGAAATATTTTCCAACAAATTTGTAGTTTTTATTTAAGGAAGCTTGTACATATTTTTAATTATTATTTATTTTTATTTAGTTTGGTTTTTAAAGCAGATTTAATCATGTAACCCATACTTGCCTCAAAATAGTTATCATCCCACCATAGTCTTTGAGTCCTGGTATTTCAGGCATTCATTAGCAAGGGTTTGATCCTCAGCACTGTTTAAATGTCTGTGAGGTGGGGAGCAGGAGGCTCAGAAGTTCAGTGTCATCTTGGGCTATAGAAGTCTGAGGCCATGGTGGGCTAAATGGCAGCCTATGTTAAAAATTAATTATTTCCTTAATTTTTTCTGCCCTTTGTTAGTTTCCTGTAACAGCATGGCATGCACAGAATAGCATCAACAATACAAACATGGTCCCTCACACTGGTAAAGTTATAATAGTGAAACTGAGTTCCTGACAGGGTTGACTCCTGTGGGGATGCGGGGAAAATCTGTTCATGCCTTTCCCTCGGCTTCACCTTGCCTAGGTGTTACCTGTCCTCTGTGGATCCTATCACCTTTACTCTCCACATGCCTTTCCTAGTGCCCAAAGTCAACTGAAGAAGAGCACCAGCCACAGAGGACATGGGCTAACAGTCCCATATGAACTTGCCATCAAAGATGCTTGTTTTGAAAACAGTCATTCACAGGTCCTGAGAGAGATAGAGGATTTTTCACATACAGTTGATGTCCATGTTCCAATCCACATCCTTGTCATTTTCTTCCCTCCTGTAGAACTCCTGTGGTCCTATGCTTCATGTTGCTTCATGGTGTTTTGAGACTGTTTTCTTCAAACTTAGACTCCATCTTCTCCAGATTGGGGGGTCTCAGGGGATTTGTCCTCACCATCATAATTTTCTCTTTCCACCTCAAATATATTTTTCATCTCTTTTTTAAATGCTTTAATTTCAGATACTGTGTTTTTAACTCTAGAATTCCTTGTTCGTTTCTAGTAATTCCTACTTTTTACAAATTATTTGTTCAATAATTGTCACCAGGATTTCTTCATTTAAAGAAAGTTTAAACTTTATTTACTTCGTCAAATTTATATATTTATTTTTATTTATAATGTAATTTGATTTTATTTTGTGTTTTATTGTTTTATTATGTGTTTTGCCTGCAGGTATGTATATGCACCGTGTGAATACAATGCCTGTGGAGTCCACATGAGGGTGTTTGGTCCCCTAGCCACAGAGTTACAGGCAGTGGTAAACCTCTATGTGAGGTCTGGGACTTGAACCCAGGTCCTCTGGAAGATCAGCCAGTTCTCTTATCCATTGAGCAATGCCTGTAGCCCCATTAAATCTATCTTTAAAAAGTAGTATTGACTTTCTTTTCTGTTGAATCCAAAAATCTAGTGACAATCAGAAACCCTCTGTATGAACAATGCTTTCTCCTCTGACTATGCACACAGTTTCCTGCAGTTAGGTTTTGAGATGTTTGGACAAATGCACTTTAGACAAGGCACTGGGGAAACTTTGGGATCTGATTCATGCTTAAAAACTGACATTTTGTTCTTGTTTTCTTTGCCTAGTAATTTAAGTAAGCTACATCTAAAGTCCCTGTTGTCTGTAGGCTACCAGTGTCCCTACTCAGTGTTATTGATATTTGTGCTTTCCAGGCAACTCCCTAGGAATCATCCCTGTATTTGTGGAAGTCAGAGTTCAGGGAAATGTTAGCCAAAAGTTATTTTGGAATCTCTTGAGCATGCATGGCTTCCATTCTTCTAGTGGACCTGGGTACAGACTTGGAAACATGTTCAAACTTTAGGCTATTTTCAAGTTGATTCTTTTGCCTCCTTCTGGGCTGTCTTCTGTTTCTTATGAGAATGCAGGAGTGTGTGAGTGTTCAGTTGACTAGGCATTTCTGGGTACCTTGAATTTCCTCTGGTCTTTCCTGTACATTGGAACTACTTTCCAGTTAATCCTATGCATATGCAGAGCACACAGTCATCTCCCTATGCTTACTTCACCTCCCAGAACTGCCTACAAAATTTTTTTTATCTATCTAGTGTAATTCATGGCTTCTTTAGGACAGGACTTCAGCATTAGGAGGACGAGGCCTCAGAGCTACAAGGTTTGCTTCTAAGCTGATTGTATTAGTTGTCAGTGTTCTAATACATGCCATTCTCCAGCACGGATGGAAAGCCGGCTGGGTCCCATGAGCTAACGGAGCAGTAAGGAGATGGGAGCTGCACTTTAAAGAAGTCTGTCGTCTGCTTTTTCCTGATGTGTTCTTTCTGACCAAATGGTTCTTATATTTTTGTCTGCCTTTAAAGATTGTTTCTGTTTTTGTTTTTTTGTTTTTGTTTTACAGTTATTTTGGTGGAGGGAGACTGCTTATATCTCTGTTCTGTTACGCTTGAAGAGAATGCTTTCTTTTCAACTCTTTCTAAATCTTATCTTTGATTTCCTCAGCACTGTATATTGGTTGTATGGCATCCTTAAAACGATTCTATTTTCCAGAAACTCTTGGTTCCAGCAGCTTGGTAGATAGGCTAAATTAATTCTGGAGTTGGCTTAGCCAAACAAAATGGATAGAAACTTTCTGTACCAAATGCTCAACTTAGTCACAGAAAACAACAAATTCTCTGGCAATGGCTGGATGACATAACTTCCCGTCCACGAACCATTTGCTACTATAGACTTCACAAGATAATTGTTCTCTATAAAGTCTTCCTAATTACTCACCCCACTCTGGCTTCCCCTTTTTTATTCTTGGGTTCAAACCTCTGCCATTACTTTTAGGGATTATATTGATAACATTACTTTCATCTCCTAACTATTATTTTGTGCACTATTTTGTGTTATGCCCACAGGAAAATGATACTTACTGAAGGCAGAAACAAAAATGCTATTTGAAATGTCCCACAGATTTTATTGTAATATATATGTATATCTCATATAATACATTCACATACTCTCCTGTGTGTGTGTGTGTGTAGCCAGTGCACTATTTAGAGTTAGTAGGTTGAATTGAATAATTTCTATTGAATGTTTGCCTGATGGGTAATGGTATCCTATGCTTTTAGAAAAGTTTGTAACATATATATATATATATATATATATATATATATATATATATTCTCTTGACTCCATGAACTTTTGCTTAGTTCACCTTACTTTTCAAGTCTGTGTTGACAACTTTGTTCAAGGATCCTTTCCTCATTTCCTCCTTGAATATTAGCAATTGATATCTACTGCCTATGCTATTTGCATTTTCTGTCCTGCACTATGAACTTTTATGTACATTACTTTTCTTATTTAGTTTGTGTATCCTCTTTGGGCAGAGATTTGTCTCTGAAATCTCATTCTCATGGGTTGGATGTAATGATGTAATAGACTTGGTACTCATAGAATGAATGCATGAGCTCCTTAAGGCTTCATATTTTACTCAGTTTATAAAATGCAGTGGTTGAAATGGACAGAATTCCATACAATTCAAGAGACAATGTTGGAAGGAAACTCAAACTGTTGTCCTTTTTCATACCAGTTCCCTGAGGTCTGTGGGTGAGATTTCTGGATGTCAGGCTTCAAATATAGCTTCAACAACCACATGTTTCATTAGAATTCCAAGTTTCCTTTAGTACTTTTCTTTATATCGAGTGTTTTGCACTGGTATCCTTTCCTTACCAACAGAACAGCTGACCTTGCATTCAGTGGTGAGTCACAAATTAACAGGACTGCTCTAATGCAGAGTTACCAGGTCTAACAAACCAAGCTCTTTCTTTGATGAAAAGACGTTACTAGACTCCAATGTATTGACTGGCCTTAACAAGGGAGTAAATTTAAAACCAACAAGAAAATGCAAACCTGATGTGATTTCCCTAACACAAACAGGGAACAAATGAACCCCATTCTCTATGAAGTGTATAGCTACTAAACTTTAATGATAGTATCAGTTCTGCTTGATGAGGGCAGTAGTGAGTCCTCGGTTCATCTGTTATAGAGGTTGCAATTCAAGCTGACTTCAGTGCACTTGGCAGGGGGCCAAGCATTAGCCAGTTAATGCAGGCCATATTCAAGCTGTACTTAATGAAGGCAGTGCCCAAGACATCAACTTCAAGCAAAGGCTTATATACATCTTTTTCTTTGGACTTAATGGCAGGGCTCTATGTTTGTAAGGTTGTTGATGATTCAGAGCATACTAGTCTCAAATTTAAAAAAAAAAGAAAAAGTAAATCAGGAATTAAGTAGCAGACTATCAAATCTGTACTTTTATCTTAAGAGGTGGGAGGGTACTTTGCAAGACAAAGCTAAGGAAGTACCTGCTGCCAGGTGGACATTGACAGAGATAGACACAACAATGTTGCATAGAAAACTCTATAGAATTTCTCCTGGGCATCTTGTCTTTCACCCATTCTCCCCTCTGAGCTGTACTGACTCCACAAGTGTGTAGAGTACTGCAACTTTCACTTGTTGAGAATTGTATTATGTGGTTGCTTCTTGCAAATGCTCCTCATGTCTTGTGTAATCATGATAGCCCTTCGTAAACTAAGCATAGCTATATGCATTTTAGTGATGAGGTCCTCAAAACTAAATGACTAAATGACACACCAGTCACATAGCTGGCAACAGGTAAGGGCAGGATTTTGGCACTTGATATCCTCTGCACTTAACATCCTGGGCTAACACTTTCAGACTTGATTTTGACTTTGGATGCACTGAAGACAATCAACAATCCTTCACTATCATTTGCCACCCCTTCTCCTTTGGCATCATGAGAAAGTAAACATGTAGCCCTAGCCCTGTATTAGGCCCCTGCTGCAAAGGAAAGCTGCATAACAGAGGTTAGTGGTTAGAGAATGGACTGTTTTAATTAGGGTCATTATTAGTGTGATGAAACATCGTGACCAAAAGCAATCTCAGGAGGAGAGAGTTTATTTGGCCTATAGAACCCAGGACCACCATCCCAGAGTGGGCCCTCCTACATTAGTCACTGATTAAGAAAATGCCCTACAGGCCTACCCACAGCCCCATCTTATGAGGCATTTTCTCAACTGAGGTTTCCTCCTCTCAGGTGACTATAGCTGTGTCAAGTTGACATAAAAACTAGATAGCACAGGGACTTTGTCTAACTCTTCTCAGTGAGTTCTGGGTGGTCATAATATCTTTAGGAAGTCATCCATGCTGAACACATCTATAACACAGCCTACCGACAATGACCAGAACAGTGGGAAAGCCAAGAAATAGCTTTCTTCGATATTGCATAAGTAGTGCACACTGGGTATCTCACATGCAAATAAGCAACAGAAACAAATGTGCATTTTGATATGAAATCCTCACAAAATTCATTTCCTGGTCTGTCTCATGTGATTATCTTTGCTATTTATTATACATAATTATAGTGTTAAGCAGAAAAAGCAGAGAATACAACTTATCCATGCTGTGATTATAAGCAGGAAGAATTATGTCTGTATATGGAGAGTATTTGGAAGAGAGTCTAAATGTGGAAATGGAAATTTGTTGGTGTGGTGGAATTGTAGAATAATTTCCCTCTCCCCTTTGAATTCCTAGTAAAGCTATTATTGTGTTGTTTGTGCAATAAATAAATTTTAAAAGCATAACAGTGAATACCAATTAAAAATAAAACATGTAAGGTGTGTGCCAACACCAATGGGAAGCATTAATGTAGCACTTCTATTTTTGTAGGAGGCTTGGCTCCTAATGAAGTCTTTCATCTCCCTGACACAATGCACAGTCAGTCTGTATTGTAGGAAGGATGTGTTGACTAGGGTCATCCTGACATATGAGTGATAAGGGGCCAGAGGCTACCATCAGCTACTGAACTAGAATTTTTCCTGTTATTTTTGGGTCTGGATTGCTGATCGAAGTAGATAAGTTATAATGACTACAATGAAAGAATCTGTATGGCTCCCAAAGAGTGTCACCCAAATTATATTCATCAACCATGTTGACCAATAGTGCTCCAAGATCTATCCTGGTGGCTTTTAAATGTGGGCAGATTTTCTGAATCAGCAACTTGAGTTTAATAACTTTCCTATATGATTCTAATGCTTAGTGCATTTTGAGAGCCACCCCGGAAGGAGGGTTACTATTCGGTGTTAAGGTGATGGACTTACAAATACCTATTGTATTAATAGGATTGCTTCTGGGTGTGCCTGTGAGGGTGCTTCCAGAGAGGTTTAATTGATCAGGGAAGACCATCCCTGAGTGGGTATACCATCATGTGGGCATCCATGCCAGGCTGAATGAAGAGGGAGAAGCAGAAATCCAGCTGGCACCAGAATGTACCTGTCTCTGCCTCCTGGCTGCAGATCCAACGTGACCAGCCACCACCATGCCTTCCTGCCACTGTGTACCCTCAAGCCATGAGCTGAAATAAACCCGTCCTTCATTTGGTTGCTTTGATTTGGTGTTTTGACATACAAATAAGAAAGTAGCTCATTCCATCCCTGCTATAACATTCTTGTATTTGTGAGAAGTGGTCGCATAGCTCATATTACTCATTCTACTGTTTCAGGTTAAAACAATGAGAGGTATCAAAATACAATATGTTGCCCAGAAGCAGTGTCCTAATGAGACTTGTCATTAGCATATTAGAGGAAGAAACTGAACTGGTTTGCCCTGGACAATTGGTGTCTGATGTTTGGAAGTGGGAATTCAGGAGTGGCTGAGAGCAGATTTGGGAGGATGAAGTAGAGTGCTGGGAGGCAGAGGATGATACTCAGCTGTGAGCATCCTGTGAACTACTGATGGAACAGTCTTGAGGGAGGTAAGGCAAGGTCCAGAAAACCTTACAGTTCATAGACTATGCAAATCAGGATCTCACTCATCAACAGCAGCTCAGCATCCTGCTTGGGAGGTGGCTCGCGGCCACATCCACCTGCTGTATGTGAGCATTGGTGCATCCATTCTCTGCACATAGATCAAGGACTGGTATTTAAAGTGGGCCTGTTAGGATGCCAGATTTCACATGCCAAAAAATGTTGCCTACTTATGGGGTGTAAAGCAGTTTTCAATCAGAGTAAAAATATGTGCGAGTCTAGTCTTCATTTATAATTACAGATCATTTATCCTGGACTGAGCCCCACTGGGTTTGGTTTCACCCTGGACTCACTGTAGTCCCTCTAAGTACGTGACACCTTTGCTGTATCTCCTTCTTGCTGATGACTTATGAGAGAAAACACACATAACTGTCACAACCAAAACAGAACCTTGCCTGTGATCTGCCATTGATGGCACCTGCAGTAGTACACAGTGGAGGAATTAAAGGTTCTGTGCATCCATCTCCAGTGTCATGCCACTGCTCATTCTCCGAGCGTTACTTTAGGTTTGGATATGCAGCCAAAAGTCTTGCTAAAGATGAATGGTAGTATGACAGACGATAAAAATAGAGATTTCGGGTGAAAGGAGGGCTGCATGTTGAAGTCATTGGTTTGCAATTTTGATCTACATGGATAGGTTCACTCCTAGACAAATCTATACTACCCTGATTTGGTTCTGTATGTCTCCCCGTGGCAACCCCTTATACATAGAATACCATTTTGAGAGTGTTAACCATCATGTGTGCCACCTATAGTAGTTAATTTCCTCTCCCTTGTATAACCTGCACCCACATCTCTTCACCCTTTCCTCCCACCCACGGAAGCACAGTGCCCTGCCTCTTGTCTTGTAACTATTCAGGAAAGTTAGGAAGATGGACTCAAGTTAGAGGAGTACTGGAGTTCAAATACTTCCTCCCCCATACCCGGTGTTGGTCAGCTTTCTCAGTCACAGTAGCACATGGGAGGACCAAGAGAAGAAGGGGCTGCTGTTGTGCGGATGAACTCAGGTGGGATTTGACTTCCTTCCCACACTTTTCTGTACGTGGCCTCACTTCATCTTTCTCTTCTGCTCACTCTCTGGATTACCTCTGTTTCTCTAAAGTAGGTTTCTAAAAGTGCTGTACACTTGTAGTGCCCTATCCTGAGGCTGTTTCCTCCGTTGGGGCTTGTGTGTCTCCATTAACTACATGCTTAAAGGTAACTGACTTTTTAGAACCGGGTTTCCAA
Organism: Cricetulus griseus; assembly: GCF_003668045.3. Taxonomy (NCBI): domain Eukaryota; kingdom Metazoa; phylum Chordata; class Mammalia; order Rodentia; family Cricetidae; genus Cricetulus; species Cricetulus griseus. Next base: position 54,106,176 of record NC_048599.1, read on the forward strand.
AAGACCCCCGAGGACAATCTGTTTGTTCAAAAAATATTTTATGACTTTTCTTGTTCTTAAGAAATAAGATGGAATTCACAAATATTTTTTTTGTTTTCATCAAACAAGATGGAAATACAATAGGAAAAGAAATGCTTTGACTTTGCACTAAATGAAGACTGCCCTGTACCCCAAACACAATTTTGACATCATCTCTAATCATGATGTTAAAGCCCTTTTACCTGCCTTGGTGTTCTCTCTTTCAAGTTCAGTATCCACTCGTCCAATACATCAGTGGCTTTAAAAGAGTTCTTCCAGGCAGGAAATGTGAGCTATTTGCAGGGCTATAACATGCCAGCAGAAAGGAAAAGGTGACAGGCTGATGGGTGTGGGTGTGGACTGAAGGTGTTTTATGCAGCCCACCAGGAAATCATCACTTTAGAAAACAATTTTGCAGCTGTATAGTTAAATTAACTGGGTAGTTAGAGGCAATTATGTGATAAAGTAAAAATATTTATGCTCTTTAGAGCTCCAAAACTGTCATTTGAAGTGTTACAAATTTTTAAGTAATTTCACCTGCAACTTTTGAAAGAGTCTGTGACTCAGGGCATAAAATTGAAACAGGTTCCCAGTGTGAAAGAAAATCAAGTCAGTCTCCATGTCATGACCCTGATTGAATTCTTTGCTCGGAGAATGTCTCCTAGTCACACTTCCTCAGTCCAGGAAGTTTCTTTTCTAAACAACCCCAGTTTGAATTTAAGATTCAAGCATGTTATTGCCTCTGGTAAATGTTATATATGTACATGAGCATGGACAGGGATGCATATCACACTGCTTGGTTCTGTGCTATGTGGTATGTGTGTGCACATTTGCACATGTGTGCGTGCATTCGTGCAATATTGTTGATAAGCATTAAGTTCACCTTCTCTTACTTTTTCAATGTTGAAAGCTGCAATAAGAACCATGAGCCGTGAAAAACAATCACCTCCTCTCATATCTTCTATGAAGCCAATTTGTCATTGCCCCTACAAGTTTTGTTACTGCTAAAGTCCATTCTATTCTTATACAACTGTATGCACATGCTGCGGTTTTCTAAATACTCTTTATTGTACTTAGGGCTGCTACTTAGAATCCTTGACCATCATTTACCTTTAGCGCTGTTTTTAGTTTTTGAGATAATAGTTACAGCATCTATTTCTCCCTCTACTTCCTTCCCTCCAAGCTGTCCTTTGTATCCCCCCTTTTCTCTTTCAAATTTATGGCCTCTTTTTCCTTTAGTTGTTGGTGAGTGAGCGTGTGTGTGTGTGTGTGTGTGTGTGTGTGTGTGTGTGTGTGTGTGTGTGTGTGTGTGATGTTCCTCGTATGTATGTTTTCAGAGTTAATCATTCCGTATTGGACAACCAATTAGTGTGCTCTTATTTTTTCTGGGAAGATGTTTTCTCCAACTTTCCTTAGTTTCTTGTAACTAAGAAACTTTGGTTTTGGAGACAAGGTCTCACTATGTAGCCTAGACCAGCTTCCAACTCTCCAGTCTCCTGCCTCTGCCTTCCAAGTGCCAAGGATAGCATGTATGCACTCCTGTGCCCAGCTTCTTTTCTCTTCCATGTTAGCATGTTTTCTCTTTTCTCTTCCATGTTAGCATGTTTATTGGTGTCATCCATGCTTCGTTCTATGTGGTACTGGAAACCAAGCCATCTATCCAGGACTAGTGAAGTCACAGATTTTGGAGAATCTAAAACTTCCACCTTACTAAACCAACAGAGTCCCTAATTACACTCTCAATATTTGTCCACCCATCCACAGAGAAGTATAGGTCTCACCCCTCAACAAGTCATCAAGGAAATTTCTCTTTATAACAGACAGAGCTCCTTATAGAAAACACAACTGATCCGAATGCACTTATGGAGCATGTTCCCAACCGACACATCTCCACCACAACTACCACACCTGTAGCTCAGGGATCTGTGGAAGAGAAGGCAGCAAGACTGTAAAAGCCAGAGGAACAGGGAATTTTCTGTGAGATGTGTCTCCTTGAAATGTCAGAAGCTACATCCATGAAGTCTTTCCAACATGACTGCCTAAACTTGGCCATCATTTTAAGAGGTTGTAAATTTTTCTCTTGAATGGCTACATCACGATTCACTATTCTTCTACTCTGGGTACTTCAGTGGTATCCAGTATCTCACTATGAGTACACAATGCTGAGACAAACACTTCCATGCTTTTGGTTTCTTTTTCTTTATCCTATTTTTCGTAATTTGAATCTCACAAGTGATTACCATATTGGAATGGATGCACTTTTTTATTTAGCTTTTGATACATAGGGTCACATTGTTTTTCAAATTTCCATGTCTACTAGTCATACGTAAGTTCACTTTTATTTATGTCTTTCAATTTTAAAGCAATATGATTACATGGTTTTGATGACATCTCTCATAATTCTTATGCATTTACTGTGGCTCTTAATATTTAGCTCTGCTTAAAGAAGCTTTCTTTTTGTTCCTCTAGTTTTAATAGATGCTGATAGATACCACAGCCTCCACAGACAAATGTATGCAGAGAACAGCACACAGTCTCAGATGTGAGAGGAGGTAAAGAGTCTCAGTCTCGCTCAAACATTTGTCCTTTTGCATTAGGAGCATGAAGGTACAAAGGCAAAATCAAAGGCAAGGAACCCAAAATTCATATGGAGTTCAGCATCCTCTTTCTCATTCCATTTGCTCCTCTTTCCCTACCAGTTCACTGTGTCATTTGAGAATCCAGGTCCTGTGCTTGTGGCATTCTCTTTTATCTAATGTAAAAGTCCTGTGTATTCATATTTTGTCCCCCTAACTTTTGTCATTGGCTGACTGCCTCTGAAAGTCACAGGGAATTTGTCTGTCTGTCTATCTGTCATCTATCTATGTGTGAAGTGTGTGTGTGTGGGGGGGACAGTCCAACCCTATAATCTGCTAGTACATGACCAGCCATGGCATCTCATATGGGTCAGCACACTGGAATGAAGATAAGCAAGGGAGATAAGTGCTATCCTAATGGCCAGACAATAACTCCCACCAATATAGTTCAAGACTATGGTCATATAATCATGAGAGAATGGGTCAGAACCAGAAACTCATTTCACACAGGTCATTCAGCAGCCTAAGGCAGAAATAAGTTTGAGTCAATGCAATCAAAAGGTGAAAACCTCACTATCACTGGAGGTGCCAGTATATATGATGCCCATACTCTAATATTCCTTGTGATCATATTGAGTATTTATGATTATTTTATAGGAAATAGAGACATATTTCTCTATTTTCTCCCATGTAGAATTTGGTGTCTACCTTGGTTAAGTTTCTGCTTGTGAAGCTTGTCAGTTCCTTTGGGGTTATAGCATAGTGGTTTGGGAAAGGGATTTAGAAAATAACACAGGCACAGTGCACCTATGAAAGCTTCTTGGAAATGAGCTGGGAGGCTTCCATGAAACAGTTGCCTGACTTAGGAAGGAATGATGGTCCATTGCATTGAAATGAGTCCAGGAGAGTGAATGAATGGGCTTCCGCCGCATAAGTGTTGGACCGTAAGTGTGGCTTGGTCCTGCAGGTTCTCTTGAGCACAGGATTCATTGGCAAAATTTTTTTCTTCTGATATTAGGGAACACATTTCACACCCTAGAGAAAAGGTGTTGCTTACTGCCACGACTGTGTCCCCCAGACTAACCAAAGACAGCACAGGTAGTACTATGTTATTTGCCACTTGCTGAACAGTCCTGGGAGAACAGCCATCAGGATAGTTCCCAGGTCACTTTTTAGTTCTGCCCCTCTCACTTCCTCTGTATTTGAAAACTGTGACATTTGCTCAATGCCACCTCATTTATGTTTTAAAAAGGGACCCAGAGAAGATAATGTTTATTCTCACCTGATATAAATTATATGAACATCAGAACATGAAAGAAGCTGGGCACAGGAGTGCATACATGCTATCCTTGGCACTTGGAAGGCAGAGGCAGGAGACTGGAGAGTTGGAAGCTGGTCTAGGCTACATAGTGAGACCTTGTCTCCAAAACCAAAATGCAACCACAACAAAGCGAAAAACAAAGCATGGAAAAAAAGAGAACCTAGCAGCTGATTTTATTTTCACTCTCTGACTTCTGCTCACTTTCTTTCAATTCTAGCTTCTCATACTATAATAAAAATAAAATGTCTTAAAATGTTAGGAAGCCCCATAAGACCTTCCATATTCTACCAAGTGAGTCAGAAGTCAGTGTTGGGCAATGAGACTGCTCCTCCCTGTCCATAATGACAACTTAAAACATCTATAGATCAACTTTAGGCTGAAGGAAGCTGTGTGTGTTTGGGGTGGGCAGGGAGAGCAGGGTATTCTATGATCTCGTCACGATGTGTTGTAAAATTTCAGGCAGGACTTGAATAAAGGAAGGTCACACTGTTGTGGGTTTATAGCAAAGAAAACCAATTCTCCTCCTTTTTAGAGCTTCATTTATTTTCAAAAGAGTTGAAGAATTTGGACAAGAGGATAAAGGGTTAGTAAAATCAATACCCAAAGGTTTATAAGTCTAAAAGTCAGTTTGCTACTGCAAGTGCTTAGGAGGTCTTGATGGGCTGTGTTCTTTGGTAGTACACAAATGAATTTGTTTAGCTATGCATAAATAAAGCCCACAATGTGAAATCTGCTGGCATTTTAGCTTCCCTCCCTCTCAGGTCATACTAAAAACATTTACTTCATCTAAGATGGAGTTAAGTGGTCCCTTTCCCAAACCTCCATGCTGTGAAACGAACTGTAGAGGGTATGCAGTGCTTTCGTGCCTGGACAGTTTTCTGGCAGGGAAGCAGGCGGTACTGGGGAAAAATAAGGACCCTTGAGGTAACTAGAGCAACCACAGCCCTCTCTGTAACCACTCTGTGAGAAAAAGGTGATTTTAGTACCCTCGGGAGCCATGCCTTCACTTCTGGCTTCTGTCAGAAAATGAGAAGCCGTTCATGAACAAAGCTGACAAATGTCTCAGGTTTCTTCAAGCCAGAAAGTTCAGAGTCCCCCATTCCCAAGCAAACTGCAGGGTTCCTTGCCATGTTTCCTTCACCATGTGCTGTGGGAGAAAGTACATGACTGACTCTACAGGGGCTGGGTGATCCCATGGAAAGCATATGGCTCAGTGTATTTTCAGCCTGCAGAACTGATGAATGGATTCAGATAAAAGTGGAAAAGCCTTCAGCAGCCTGTCCTTTATGACTACATGGTCACTCTTGTTAATACTGATGGTAATGCAGATACTATAATAAATAACAATAGTTACAGACAGGACAGCCTTCTAGGAAAATCAATTATAATATTATGAGATTATACAGTATACATATTTTTATATCCAGAATTATGCAGGTATGCATATGTATGTGTATACAGAGTCAATATGCATATATGCACATGTGTGTGTGTAGTGTGTGTGTGTGTGTGTGTGTGTGTGTGTATGTGTGTGTACAGAGCTGAGTTGCTGTTTTCTTGGGGCATACTGAGGATGCTTTCAGACTGTCAACAACGTTTTTGGAGGACTATTTGCTGTCCTCAGAGCACTCAGGCTGTTGTGAAGAATGTCCAAATGGCAAGTGGGATGACTCAGGAGATTCCTGTGAAAGCTGCCTTGAAAGGGGCAGGGGCTCGCTCCGTGGTTTTGAACATGTGTGAATTCCCTTGCTTATACTTTGTGTACTTTCCCATTTCTGTTTGCTTCTAGAGTGGAGAGGGCCAAGAAAGAACTGCACTTGGTCCAAAGGGAGGAGTTTCTGGCAGGTGTGCAGGTTTTAAGATAATAAAAGCATGTAGCAACCAGTAGTCCCTTCAGCCGAGTACCAGCTGCCTGTCAAGGCTGCCTGCTAAAGCCTGCTTTGGAAGCATTCTTGGCTTCAAGAACTATGGAGACCCATTTCTGTGTTTCCAGCCATTTGATCTTGTTACCACTTACCCATCACTGGGGATTCCCAACTGCTAAACTGGGAAAGTTGAAAAGCTCTTCCTTTCACCCTTCAAGGGTGTCAGGCAGCACACACGGCCTCATCTGAAGTACATCATTTTCCTCAAATAGCCAAGGTGAATAAGGCACACAGATGAAGTGGAACCTGGGGCTAAATGTTACATATCTGGAAAGGAAACAACCTTTCACTTCAGAGGTGGGGAATTCTGGATGCTTCCATTTCTGAACTAAACTCAGAACAAATGTAGGTGAGAAAGTGAACTCATTTCATCTTCTTCATCTGCTGACTGCCTCGAAAGCTGCAGTGAGGTGAAACTTGGCTTCATTTTCATTGCTTCCTTGTAGGCAGGCTGTGGACATTAATAAATGTTTCAGATGTACATTTACAAGGGTTTTTGAGCCCTTAGGCCATTGTAGCTGGCTTTCTAAGATTTCCTTTATGCTATGCGTACATTTTTGAGTTTCAGAGTTAGATTCTGTGAGGCTGGTATGTTCAAGTGTAGGTAACTACATGATTGAAACAAAACTCTATTAAAGAAGAATAAAGATGGATGAGTGCATTTCCTTCCACTTTATTGGAACTTACCAAGTACTGATTTTTTTTTTAAAGTAGCCAGAAGCCAATATAACACAGTAACAGGAGCAATGCTAGAATAACAGTTTCAAACCAAAACAAAAGCAAAATCATACTCAAGATATTAAAACAATACTAGCAGAATTGGAAAGTCAGAGATTTTTGTCCTTACGAGTTTCTCTCCAGCTTTGAGCATGATCACAGTAGGCAGTAGCCCCCACAGTGATTATTCTGCTGCTTATGTTGCCAATGGTCCTGGAAGGATCTTGGGGGCTGGCAAAGTTTTATTTGGGCAGTGTACTTCATCACATTCCTCCTGAATTTAGGAGGACTGGCTTAGTGTTCCAAGCATATCAACCCAAAAGCTGACTCAAGAGACAATAACATTGCTTATACGTATGTACATTTGAACAACTTAATTTAATATAGTTGTCTTTAAAAAAAATAAGTACTTGTGTAGATATATTTCTGTAGCTGTGATCCTACCACTGAGTTTTCTGGAGCAGGCTGAGCTGGGGAGAGAATATTTCCATCAACTTGCATCTTTCTCTTGATGTACAAATATTAGACAGAACTAGGTTGAAGTTCTGTGATAGAGCCAAGGTTATAGCCTGGATACCAATTAGCTTTGCACTTGAGACATATGTGAGTCATTGAGGGCAGAGAATGCCCCTTCTTCTGACTGGAAGCAACATATGCTGTTCTCCCGGGAAATATGAGTGTGAATGGCTCAGTATGATCAGTCATCTTTACAGAGATACACACCAACAGGACATCCCCCTTCACTATGCATTTTCCCTTCATAGCCCAAAGAGATACATTTATATGTCTTAAAAATAAATGGTCGGAAGAACTAATACCTGGGAGGGATTCTTTTTATCCTATGCTTTTATTTTCTAGACTATTCTCATTAGAATTTATTTATGTATGTATTTATTTATTATTTGTGTGTGGATGTAGATGCAGGCATGTATTTGCCACAGTGTGTGTAGAGGTCACAGGACAACTTTGGATGTCAATTCTTGTTGTTTTTTTTTTTTTTTGTGGTGGGGAGTGTTATGATAAATCTTTCTGCCAAAAGCTGCCCAAGCCCCACTGCCACGTGTGCACTTTACGCCAGCCGCCCACCTGAGTTAGGGCCCAAATTAATACATAGAAACTTGTATTAGGTTCAAATGCTGCTTGGCCAATGACTAAGATTTCTCATCTGCTAGCTCAGTCTTAATTACCATAAATCTATATATTTTATAAGACTTATCTTATGGAGGATGCATTTCGCTGGCACCCTCTCTTGCTGGTGGCTCACATTGTGCTGCTGGAGGAGGAAGGGGAAAAAGGGAACACTTCCTGTTTCCTTTGCTTAAATATGAGTCTCCTTGCTATGTCACTTCCTGCCTGGGTCACCACTTCTCTACTACATTTTTCAGAATCTCCTTTGACTCCTAGTCCTGTCTAACTTGCTGTTTCATTGGCCAAACAGAACTTTATTTAACAATCAATAAGATAAACATACGCAGTACATTCCCCATCAGGGGAGGAGTCTCACTTTATGATCTTACTCTCAAATTGCTTAGCACTTCCTCATTTGCGGATACACTTGAGACAGTAGGTATGGTTGCAGTTTGACAGGATCCCAAAGTGATGTTCCCTGGGGTTGGCTTTGTCATAGACCACCTTCATGCAGATCCCACATACCATGTCCTTGCTGCGCTGCACAGCAAAAGAGAGCTCTGTGTCCTTCTCATGAGCCTCAATGCAAGAGTTTATGTGTTGTGACCTCTGGGCAGCATCCATTGGGTACAGGACCTGAAGGCCACACATGTCACAGGAGTCTCTGTGGAGATAGTGACATTCTCCCACTGCAGCATAGGGGCAGAACTGCTTCTTTTCCTCCACCGCAGTTGGCTCCTTCTCTGACTCTTCATTGGTCACTCAGCCCTGAGGAGTACTTCAGCAGTGGCTTGCTGAGTTCATATCTGCAGCCATCTCCATAAACACAGTACCCTCTTTGAAAATACTTGCACACTCACCATATGGACTGTCAGAGATGTCATGGGAGTATCGACAGTTATCTCCTTCCTTACAAACCCCATGCATAAAATATCTGCAGATGACCTGTTTCTTTCAGCCACCGCCTCTGCCTTCACTGATGCTGCCCCCACCACCCATCCCTGTAACCAGGCCAGCGACTTCAGAGAGGGGGTGAGGGAGGCCACTGCCACCACCGCTGCAGCTCCTACTCCTGATGATGTAGCTGTTGTTCCAGAGCTGCAACCTCCAGCATTACTGTTTATCCCACACAGCAATCAGATGTCAATTCTTGCTTCCATTTTGTTTGGGACAGAGTCTCTTTGCTGTTTGACACTTTTTATACTGGGACACAGGGCCCATGAGCTTCTGGGATTTTCCTGTCTTTTCCTCACATCTTGTTGAAGGAGCACTGGGACTCCAAACATCTATACTTTTCCCAGCTGTATGTGGCTTCATTATGGTCCTCATACTTCTATTTTTGGTTGTGATCCTAGGCTTTTAACAGCAGAGCCATCTCTCCAGCCTGGTCCTCATACTTAAAAGCAAGTACCTTACCACACTGAGCAATCTCTCAGCCCACACTGACATTTAAAAATAGAGGTTAGATTATACTACAAACTTGTTCTTTACCAAGGGAGTATTTCCTTTCAAAACTTACTTTGAGGTGTGATCAACTAGTCATCTATATATGTCTAATATAGGCTAACAGGCTAGATTTCAGTCAAGTAGACAAGATAGTTCAATAAGAAAGAAACTAACCTTGGAGTCACGCATACTTATACTAGATATTCAGTGTCTTGCTGGTTTCTACTTTGCTCTCTTGCAGAAGGTAAATGATTTATTGAGCCTTTTTTTTAAAGTATAACTTGATAAACACTTCCTCTTTTTTCTCATTCTTGTTAGGCTCTTTTTACTCTTATCATTTTGTAGATTTATGTTTCATCAAAAATGGCCTCAGACCACTAACAACTTTATAGACTTCCTTGCACTCTGAGTAGTCCCACTGCCAACCTCCTATCCTGACTTTTAGATCAATGGTACTACAGCAGTCAAGGACGAGGGCTTTAGTAGTGTTTCACTCAAGTCTTACAATTTTGACTTTGAATTTTGTGTAGCTCTTTGCTTTCTATCCAGAGCAAGGCTTTCATGTGACCTGGAACTGTTTCCTCACTGAGGACAGGGAAGCTGGAAACAGTCATGAGGGAAACTTGCTCTTACAAGCCACTGAGAAGACAAAATCTGAACTAGAGAAAGACAGCCTGTCTTCTGAAGTTCATCCAGGATTCCTTTCATTTATTCTGTCCTTTGAATAGCAAGGGCCATTATTTTCATCTCTAACCTTTTTCATAAAATACATAACATATACCACGAGTCCAAATTAAAAGCTGATCATGTTTACTGAAGCCTCAGAAGCTGGATTACAGTAATCCATTCAGGGGAATGCAAAGTAAAAGAAAACTATATAACTCAATGCAGAAATGGGCAAATTGGAAATGCACTTTGGCATTCTGAGTTAAAGGCTATTATTAATATAAAATTATATGATATTCTAAATATTTTGTCCTGTTATAAGGGTGATATAGCATATGGCAAATCTACCATGATTAATTATAATAGCTTAAGAAACATGCTTTTCAGGACAAACCACTAACAACCTTAGTTAATATTGATCATCTGATCAGAATAGGTATTGACAGAATTGAAGTCAATATGTGTCCACTATTTCTCAGTGATGGATAACTTAGGAGCCTATTTAATTTACCTTAATTTGCAATTCAATTGGTCATATAGTTTTCCCCAAAGTGTTAATCAATTTTCAATCAAAGAGGGCTGAAGTGCTACCCTGAGTCTCTTCAGAATCTTAAAGCATTATTTATTCTCAAAATGAAACTGAACTCACAATATGTCTGCATTTTCTTGGCAAGTTCCACACTATGGATTTGTTAGTTACTGACCCACTTGTACCATTGAAAGTCTATTTCCTCTCCCCTCACCTGTACCATCTTGCAAATACACCAATTAGTGCACAATGACTTCTTAAGGAAACCACAAATAAATCTTGTTTTTTAATGTCAAGTTGCCCTTTTCTGTTTTGCTTACTTGTATACAAGAAACAGCAGCCCATTTACTGATCTCACAGACTTCCAGGACACTCAGTAGACTGCATATCTAAGTTCTTCAAAGTATTTTCTTTAGCTATTTCTATATTGAAGGCTATCAAGAGGAATACAGGTTTTCCTTCCCATATGCACCCCTTAATGTTGATCCTTTCAATTCCCCTAGATCTATGGCTGTCATTTCCATTGACAAAGATGGGAACAAATGACTCTGCTTTGTATTTCTGAAGCCCTCCATATTCTAGAAAACTTTCTAGCTCTGTCACAGTGTATCTACACTGGATTCCACTCCCCTGGAACCCTTGTAGGACAAACACTAATCTGAATTGTTTGATCTTACAATTCAATGAGCTACAATGACCTGAGGTTAATTAAGTTAACATACTATCTCTATGAGAGAATGAATCATGGTATTTTTGAAAACTTCCTTTTGAGATGTGACTTCCAGCATAGTGTTTCACAAATAGTGAATATTTAACCTACTCATACCTACTCAGTAGTTAAGGTTACATGATAACAGAGTGAGTGTTCACCCCCAAGGCTTTCAAGATGATAATTTTAAACTTCATAGCATATTATGAGGGAACATTGGAGGTCTGGGATACTTCAGAGGTCTGATTAATACTTTGTATTAGTGACTGTTTGATCCACCACAGGTAAGACTAATGAATTAATTTCATAGAAATAAACTTTAAAATAATGCCTGGTATATTCATTCATCCATCTAATAAGGTATTGCAATATTTAAACTTGAGCCTATTGCCTTTGGTTTGTTCTAGTGATCAACAAAATGCCCTTACCTTCCATTTGGAGCTGAGAAAGGAGGTTGCTTCTGGTCAAAGACTTTCGATCCTTCTAAGGTGAACTACTCAGCAGACTAGGAATTGATCTGAGAGTATCACGTCTTCTATCTCTCACTTTATGATCTCTCATGTCCATCTTTATAGTTTTATTCTCACTTGTTTGGGAGGCAATGTGTGCTCTCCTCTGTCATTGTGAAGGCACTTACATACTACACTTGATTTTAGCCAAAGAGACAAGAAGCGATGTGTGAAGGTACCAGGACCAATTTTCATTGGTTGCCATCTTTTTGTCATATAAATATAGGACTGAAATAACCATTGGCTAGTCACAGAGTTACAGAGATTGAAGGAAATACCATATGCAGACTACATACTTAGTCCATACTCTTTAGTGGGAAGGAATATTTTATTTTAAATAATGACCTGTGCTTTTCTATGTTCAGTGCTTACTTCATAGACACTTGGAGGCACTGCTGAGATGAGCATTTAACTTGCAGAGCATGTCTCCACCAAGTCCTACCAGGGCTTTTTTACCATGGCAGTCATACACACTACTTGGGATTGTTAGTAGTCAGATTAAATAGAAAAAAAATCATCTTAGGAAAAAAATAAAAGAACATTTCTTTAAGTAATAATACTAACTTTTAACAACTGATGGGGAAAATGAAATATCAAAACCTCTACTTTAGGAAGAGGTAAAAATCAAAATAAATATAGCTTGTGTCTCTACCTGTGATTTGCACACAAACTTGATCAGTCAACCACAACATGCAGACATAGCAAGCCAGGGACATAGCATAGCAGGGTGACTGCAGGGCTGGGTGCATTTTTATGTCTTGTTCAAGTGGAGTGGCAGCTGAGCACAAAGGGGAGCCTAAGGGTGGGAACATATTGCCACATTTAGAAAGATATGCAAATTCTCTGAGGCTTATGTTTCAGAATACCACAAGCTAGGCTTTTGCTCTAATCAGTTCTTCATAGAAGATATTCTTTCAGGCCGCTGGGTTATTTTGCTTTGGAGAGAAACATTTCTTGAATATTATGCTGGAAGTCAAGGGAAATAGACTATAATATTATAGGAATTTATTATTGGCTGATCATTATATCAAACCCATAAATCTAGGAGCACCTGCAGTTCAGGTCTGTGATTAGTCTACCCTAGGATTTCACTGACTGGCAATGTCTTCATTTTTTTGTGTAACAGCCTCACTCTGTATCTATGCATATATAACAGTTCTTTGAGGGAATCAGAAAATGTTTCGAAGGGTCTTTTCACAAATCAAATAAGCAGCTGCGATTGGAGAAATAAGCATTCTGACTCTGTTTGGGAAACAGCTCTGATCACTCAGGGTATTGAGAAAGTGCACAGGGAACTTACTTAGAACAGCTCTGAGTATACCATGAGCACCAGCCCTGAGCTAATTCAGCTCATTGTACTCTTGGCAGCTCTTTTAGGATTTCGGACACTTTGCAGCTGTAAAAATAAAACAAAAACACCCTTGAAATAAGTGAGGTCCATACATGTAAAGCACAGCTGCAGTGCTCCCTTAAGTCAGCTGTAGATGCAGGGTGATATTTTTCAATGGTATTTTGTAAATGGAAAAGACCTGGGCTATCTGTGGAGATAGGAAAGAACTGCAAAGAAGACTCCTTCACACACACACACACACACACACACACACATATACACACACCTGTCTGCCTCTACACTCTGGTATCAGTTCACCAAGTTCCATAGAAACTGCTGTTTGAAATTCTAATTTTGCTGAACAACACACAAGACCATGCAGAGAGAAAGCAGTTTCTTGGAGGCTCAAATATCAGGAGATCTAGATGATTTGAGCATGAAATAATTTTTATTTTTGTAATATTTTGCTAAAGAGTACTTTTTTGCTATTGTTTTCTATGCTCACATGGGTTTTGTGGGAACATTTAGATGTTACAGAAGTCAAATTACATGACTGACTTTTTTTTTGTACTGGAACTAAATATTTTCCTGAAAATTTTTCAGCCCATCTCTAGCTTACCCAAAACATTCTCAGAACAAAACATCAGGTTGCTTTTATTCAAGATTTTTCTTTACTATGTTGCATGCAAATGCTTGTTGTGTCAGAAAACTCTAGAGACTTCTGCAAGGTTGTTATCTACTTCCACATACAGCATCCTTTCTCAGTCTTTACTGCAAATTTGATCACGGCATTCCAGTTCTTCCATGGTTCCCCTTTGCAATCACTGTGAGTGACCTAACTAAAATTTCTTCTACATTGCCAATAAATGTTTTGTTCTTAGGGCATTCAGACTGTGTTCACACTTCTCCATTGTGAGTTTTGGATGATGCTGTACACACTGCCTCCAGGATGCCTGGGATGCTCTGTCTGTGTCTATTTTTCCTTTCTCCTGAATTTGATCTTCCTTTTGAAGCATTACTCAACTTTTCCAAGGCAGCCTTAGCAGTACATTTTCCAGATCTTCCCAAAGACAGTGTGAATCAGTCTAGTGCAAGATTGATTATACCATCTTCCAAGGAGATACAGTTTTCCCAGGGTCTGGAGCCTCTTCTTTTCCTAGACAATGACCAGTTGTGTTAGCAGCTATGCATATGTCTAGTTCCTCTGTTTGGCTTGTACTGGCTGAGTGCAGTCTACTTATACCACAACCCATAGTGCCACTTACCCTTTGCTAAACACAGGAGAGAGCCAGTTGACAGAAGAAGGGACAAGGAAGTATACGGCCATGTTCTCAGTCTGAGTTCACAGAGTAACAAACTTCCCTTGTCTTGCTGGGGAGGGATGGCTTGCTAACTTTGATAGATTATCTCACACTGAGAGGTTACTCATCACAAATCTTGGAAACAAAGCCTTGACATTTTGTTCAGATCCTGTTAAACTTGATCTTTCTAAGCTACAGGGGAGCCTCATTTCTATGTGGGTGGATTCTCTGAATTATGATTTATTCACAAAACCATGTTTTAAAGTTCTTATTAAGAATTAGCACCTACTCTAAATTAATTAAGTGTTCACAGTATGGCTTTCATTACAGGGTTTGAAGTGTTTTGAATTCCCAGAACACCAGACACATCCATATTAAAATGTGAAAGTGCAAAAATAAAAGAAACTCCACACAGCACAGAGCTAAATATAAAGGCCTTTAAGATCATGGCCTTAGTCATCCTGAATGAGTGGAGACCTTTAGAGAACCCAGCATGGCCTCACATGTATTTTGTGAGAATGGGAAGGCAGATGCAGACCCATTTCCCATAAGAGAAGACAAACACTTGAAGAGCAGAGATTCCTCTACAACTTCTCCAGGACAGAGGGCCAAACCCACACCTCTTGAACGAGATGGGGACTCAGACCTTATGTCCATTGTCCCTTTGTTTCCTTGTTTCAACCATATATTCTTCCAAGAGCACTAAAGCATACACCACTGAGAGATGTATTTCCTTCCTTTCCCCCCTTGTCATGTATCTATTTGCACCTATAACATCAAGTGGCAATATGGCTATATGGCAAGTCTATATCTTACATCAGAGGCATTTAAAACTGGATGATTTTAACATTATAAATTTGATGGGAGCCCATTTCTCTTGAGAATAAATTTGCAATGTTTTAATTGTCACCAGAGTATGTGGTAGCTGGTGACAAAGTTGTAAGCAGATGCGAGAGGGATTTCAGTCTCAGCACCAGGTGATGACAAGTGCGTCACAATATACCTTAGGAGAAAATGTTTATGCTTAAATTGCCTGGATCCATCATAAATCCAGCAAAGAAGAATTCTTGAAATGCACTTTTTAACACTTTGTCCAGGAAATGTGTGGTGATGGGTTTCCCTGAAGCTTAAGCCACAGCTTGATAACTGTTAGTAAGAGGGTATTTTAAGGTTCTTAACTTAATGTCCCTTATTTCAGTCTTATCCTATGGATTCTAGTTGGACATTCTGGATAACAAGGAAGAATTGTTTCTTTCCCTTCTCTTCTTTGAGTTTATATCCTTTGCATGGTTTGCTGAAAGTCTGCACTTTCCTTCTTATAAGATTATTTTTTCTACACTTCATATTTTTCTATTCCCTCTGATCAATGTGCTGACACACAAAGTAATAATTTTATTAAGATTGTGCAACAATTAGAAAATTGTGCTGTTAAGCTCAATAAAAAGAATGTATTAGCTAACATTGAGCTGGCATTGCTGAGTGACACTCTTCTCCAGGGCATTTCATGAGTGAGCACACTGTGTCTTCTCTCATACCACTCCAAGGACTAGTATGTTCTGGCATTCATAATCCATCTGACTTTTATCAAATCCTCTTTGTCATCATGGTTTGTGGCTTAAATGCTCCCCAGACACCATGCACTGAAGGATCTCCCAGGGTGGGGCAGATGTCAGGCAGGTGGTTTTAGAAGGTAGGTCTAGTTGGAGGAAGTAGGTTGTGGGTAGAGTTGAAGGGTGCAAAGAGAGGCCTCTTCTCTATTTTGCTTTCTAGTTACCATGGCCTTTGCTGCAATGTACTGCTTCACTATAGGCCTGAGGCAATGGAGGCAGATAACTATGGAATGGAACCATAGGCTGGAACTAGGATCTAGCACAAACCCTTCTCCATTTTGGTTGTCGTTCTTAGGTGTTTCATCGTTGACAGAAAATGGACAAGCCATAGTTGCTAAGCTGCTGGCCTTCTTTTCTGAAGTTGGCATTCTCCAAATTTTCTGTTGGGCTTGATTTAGGGTTCCTCTAAGTCTTAATTTGCTGTACAATGTGCTTGAGCCTCTGAGAAGTGGATGAGGGCCAAACAAGGTCTATAACTTCTCCAAGTTCTTAAAACTGGTTTTTGAAGCTCATTCACTTATTTTTTTTTATTTATTGGTCAAACTTAGGGACATGTGCAGATTCAATGTCTGCTCTATCATAGAGTAAAATCCTTTATTGAAAGCCTATTTTAGATATGGATTCATTTGTCAGGTTTATTTCATATTATTTTTATGATGAAAGTAATATTTTCTCTCTCTTTCTGAATATAAAAGCATTTCATTGTGATTTTCTAACTTATGTGTGGCTTCCATGACAGTGTGGCAGTCTTTTTCCCAGGTTGGAAACTGCTTTTGAGAGAATCACTTGCTTTGCTCTTCTGCATCATGGTGGACTGGTCTGATCTCTGAATTTCAGTCACAGATGCATTCTACTGATACCTCCTTAGTTAAAAGTTGCCTGTGTTGCTGCCGAAATGTGTCATGAAGTCTCACTGAAGCAAGTAACAAGCAGTAATCTATGTGAAGAATAGATTGTTCACTCTGTAACAATCCCATGGTAGTTTATCTGAATTTGGAAGGATTTTGTTTTCTCCATATCTCCAGGTTTGTCTATGACTTCTCTTTATTAGACCAACATCATCATTGGGAATCTGGAATTCTAGTGTTAATTGACTTAAACATGTCCCAACTGGTCATATCTTGGTGGACATGAAATAATATCAACAATGAAATACATTCCCTATGTGGAAACATGGACAGCCTTATTTATTTGTAGACATTTCATCTCTTGGTAATAAAATTTGTTTGGTCTAAGTCTGGAAACCAATTTATATTCTGAGAACTAAGGCTGAACTTGCTTTGGCTAAGAAAGAAGGTGAGCTCCTTAACAAGCCATCATAGTCAGAACACACATCACCTTTCTCTAGTCCCTTATACAGCTTTCCACCCCCACCCAACACTAACAGCACTCTATGGGCTTCACAGAAGTCAAGGGTAATAATTTATATATTCTTCTAATCATCACAAAACCCTGTTCCCGGGGAGTTCTATATAAAAAGTTGTTGTATTGAATTGGAATGAATAGCTACATCCACTTTGGAGAATGGAATTTAAAGAAACCATGCTTTTTTGAATTACGGTTAAAACTTTTAAAAGTATAGTTCAGAATATTTTCATAATTGCCACCAAATCAAGTCCAGATATTCAGGTATGGCCTTCAAAGCACCAGATGACCTCAAACCCAACAAGTTTCTCTTGCCTCATGGCCAACTGATCCCCAGGAAGGCAATATAAGCTAACAAATTATTTGTTGTTCATGCCCAAAATGAGTGGGCCTCGGAGCCTCTTGTTTTCCTCTCTGGATATTCATCTCACACTTTTATGTGACAATATAACCCACCTTTCAGCACCTCCTTCCTGAGGCTTTCCTTTCCACTCTCTCTTGCTACCATCTTCTTCTTTTTCTGTTCAGTGGAGATGAACCAGTCTCTTTTCCACACTTACATCACAGACTTTGGTGGTGGCAGTTGTCTGAGATCTTTTTAGGGAAGGGACCTATCTGCCTTGCTTAACTCTTCTCAGCAATCAAGACATCATGCATAGTAAGTGCATCAAAACTACATAACAAATTGCCAGGAGAATTGTTTTCCAGAATCAATATCTAGAGATACCACATCATCTTAGGGATGAGGCCTATACTCACAGCAAGGACTTTGAATCCAATATATGCCATCCACATTCCATCTTTGACTTTTAGTCATTAGTCTTGTGAGTTACTTCACATTGGTCTACTTCCACATTCTTACCCATAAAATGCAATAATTCTCATATCTACCTGGAAAACTTTCTAATTTAATGAGCACCACATATAAAGCAGTGGCACTTAGCATACAGAAAGCAAGATAAAACCCTCAGAACAATTTCTTCCTATTCTACTAGTGCTTTCTGAAAGGTCTTTTCCTGCCATCTTACTGGTCTTTGTAACATTCTTTCGCCTCATCCTTGATCTTGAATTGTCTGGTATTGTGTGGCTTTTTCCCAAGGCTGTTCTACTTCCTTAGAAGTCTTTTTCTACTTTTCCCAAGATTAAAATTATAAATAACTGCATTTGCAATCCCCATGGGCTAGGTAGGTGAAGTTTTCATACACAAAACCAAGTTGCAGAAATGTAGTAAGCAAACGATGAATGGATTTTTCCATCAGTGGGGCAGAGAGATGAAAAAGATGTACTAATATGTTAGGAACAGGATTTTAAAAGGAATTTACATGTACAAGGAAACCAGAGCAAGGAACCACAAAATTTTGTTTTGGGTAAACCTGGATCATTTGATATGGGAAACTTCTTCTGTAATCACTAAAAGCATAAAATGGCCCTTTGCCAGTAGAATACTGGGAGATAGATGTAGCTCACCAGTAGGACACTGACCTAGCATTCATAGGAGACTAGGCTCAATTTCTACCATGACAAAAATGAGGTTGTTCCCAGCTGAAATAACCTACACAGAGAAGAATTTGTTTGTGAAAGTCAACACATTTGCCCAATGCTTAATATTGTATCAACATCAGTAATTCTCATACTTATTTTTAATGAAAATTGTATTGCTAAGCACTTTAACATCTACCTTTAGGGAACAGTCACTTTTGACTGAAATAAACTTTTGTATCTGTGGATATACTAATTTCCAAATTCTCCTAACTGGTTTTTCCCTTCCAAGTAATTGGCACTTTGGCATCATGGCAGGTAGGGACTGTTTTTCCATGTGGCAATATTAAATACAGGAATGTGTGTCTTCTTATTTTATTTAAAGTTAACATAAAGGTGAATTTTTCTGCTTATTTTTTTAAAGAGCTTACTTTAGTTGCAAATGGGTCAAAGTTTTGCCACTATGGATTTTGAGACCTTCCTTCAATTTGAGCAGTGATGTGCACTCAGACTGAATAGCAGAGGCTCCTGTGGACAGTCTCAGCTTCACTGCTGAGCTTAGTAAAGAAACCTGTGCATCCCACACCCATCTAAGGAGTCAAAAGACTTCTCTCTGCTTATTCCTTCCCCAATAATTCTTTACCTTCCCACAAATAGAAGTAATGGTCCAGTGCTGGCTAAGTCAAGAGGTGAAAGCTGTGTCAGACACAATCCCTGTTGGTCCCCAAGCAGCCATGTACCCCTCAAAACCGATCCCAGCTTAGCAACTGTGATACTTTGCTTCTATCCTGAGAAAAAAATCAACCTACAGAACCCTAAAGAAAATAGACATGGGAAAAAAGTTGTCTCTGACTAGTGGAGTCTACATATTTGAAAATTTCAAATAAACATGAGCTGTTCAGTGGTCTTTCTAAACCTTTTTTCACATAAATGCTATATATTTGATTCATTATTTTCATGACCATTCTTAAGCCATTTGAATTGTTTTAAATAATAATTTTCAAAAGAGAACTGAGGCTGCTCATCTGTCACCTGTGATGTACTGCTTCAAAAAAAATTTTTTTTTGATGAGGCTATCGACTTATACCTATAAGGGTTTTTCTTTTTAATTCTTAAAATCAGTCACACATAGCACAGGCTAACCTCACATTCTCACATTCTTTAGCTAAAGATGACCTTGAATTCTTGATCCTCTTGTCTGTGCCTCTTAAGTGATGGAATTACAGTTTTGCATGGCCATTTCAGGCTTTGTAAGTAGATTCAAGTTCTGCTTTTGAGTATTTTCAGGCAACTTATCACTTTAATTTCTTATTATCCATAGACTCACAAGCAGGTAGGAAACATATTATCTTAAGAATAAAAATTTTATAGACCAAAATGTCTCATTTTATTATAGTCGTTATATGGGTTATCTTTGGTAGCACTTAAAATATTAATAGCACATGAGGAAAGTCTTTTTCTATTGCAAATGTGATCTCGAAGCCCAGTTGATCTGTAGGTGAACCATTCTCATCAATATCCTCATTGCTCATATCATCATCATCAAAGACTGTTAGCACATGATGTAATCAGGATGCATTTGTGTAAGCAATGCACCATTCTCACTGTTATCTATGCTGACCCAATGGACAAGGAGATCATCAAAGTGTGTATATGGTGACATTAATAGTATCTATCAGTATACAAAGACGAACAAAATACAGGTGAGCAAAAGATTCCAGCAACACTGATGTAGCCAATTTGTCAACTTTTCTTCTAATTTTATCTGTCATGAATAATAGCCTTGAAGCACACATCTATACAGCATCACTACCAGGTACTGTGGGTTAGGTCAAGAGGAGAGATAAGAGACTTAGCAAGAATCATATTCATCAGTCAATTAAATAGACTCTTCTAAAGATTTGAACTGAGAGATCCATTAAGACAAGGCAAGGTTTGGACTATGATGTCTGATTAAGAGTTAAGGCCAATATAAGAACCATACTACCTTTAGAGATCCATATAAATAAAGAGTATGCTGAGCTGGGCCCAATAACTTTAATGAAAACTCAGGGTGCAGCAAGAATAGAACACATTATAGCAGAGATGAATGGTGGTGAAAACCTAAAAGAAAAGGAGGGCGAGAAAATAGAGAATTTCTAGAAACATGAGTGATACTTCAGAAAATTGGATTTCTTAAATTTTAATTAAAATTCACTGAGGGTGTAGTTTTTTCTTGTTTTTATAGTGATTATGGTTGGGAAGAATTCTTCAAAACTAAACTATCATTTAAAATGATAATAGTCAATTACAGAAAACTAATCTTTGGATGATTAAAGATATGCCTGCATAGACAACTATACTTCCTGGGCTCTGATTTGATTTCACATTGATGGTTAAGAATGTTCCTTAGACCCCCAACCCTCTTGATCCTCATTGCCAAGGGCACACTGTGCTCCCTACACACAGCCTACAAAGTCCCAGAGAGCTGAGGGCAGCCTTCTCACACCCCAAAACACCCTGTACTATATCTGCCACCATTGGAGTCTTGGCCCTAACCCTAATGGGAGAGGTGAGTGCCTGGGTCCCCAACTAGAGCCCCTATCCTCTAGGACCTAATCACATGGAGCACACTGTGGTCACCACTCTCACCCGCTGAAACCTCAGAGACCTGGGGGCAGCATCCCCACACCCAAACCATTCCCACAGTGTCTACCACCATCTGAGCCTCAGCCTCACTTACACTTAGAAGAGCCCCAGAGCTGCATCAGCATCCTGCAAAAGAGCAGGACCTGCTCCACCTGTTGGAAGATCACAAACTTTCACTATTTGCAGGTGATATGATAGTATACCTAAGTGACCTGAAAAATTCTACCAAGGAATTCCTACAACTGATAAACATCTTCAGTAATGTGGCAGGATACAAGATAAACTCAAAAAAGTCAGTAGCCCTCCTATATTCAGATGCTAAATGGACTGAGAAGAAATAAGAGAAATATCACCCTTCAAAATAGCCACAAACAGCATAAAATATCTTGGAGTAACTCTATCCGAAAAGTGAAAGACCTGTCTGAAAAGAACTTTCAGTCTTTAAAAAAGAAATTAAGGAAGATATCAGAAAATGGAAAAAAATCTCCCATGCTCTTTGATAGACAGGATCAACATAGTAAAAATGGCAATCTTACCAAAAGCAATCTATAGATGAACTTCAATCCTCATGAAAATCCCATCACAATTCTTCACAGACCTTGAAAGAACAATACTCAACTTCATATGGGAAAACAAAAAATCCAGGATAGCCAAAACAATCCTTTACAATAAACGGACTTCTGGAGGCATCACCATCCCTGACTTCAAGCTCTACTACAGAGCTATAGTGATGAAAATAGCTTGGTACTGACACAAAAGCAGACAGGTGGACCAATGTAATTGAATTGAAGACCCTGATATTAATTCACACACCTATGATTATCTGATTTTTGACAATGGAGTTAAAATTATACAATGGAAAATAAAAGCATCTTCAACAAATGGTGCTGACATAACTGGATGCTGGTATGTAGAAGACTGCAGATAGATCCATATCTATCGCCATGCACAAAAGTTAAGTCCAAATGGATCAAGGACCTCAACATAAATTCAGCTACACTGAACCTCTTAGGAAAGAAAGTGAGAAGTACCCTTGAACACATGGCACAGGAGACCACTTTCTGAACATAACACCAGTAGCATAGACACTGAGATCGACAATTAATAAATGGGACCTCCTGAAACTGAGAAGCTTCTGTAAGGCAAAGCACATAGTCAACAAGACAAAATTGCAGCCCACAGAATGGGAAAAGATTTTTACCAACCCCACATCTGACCTAGGGCCCATCACCAAAATATACAATGAACTCAAGGCACTAAATACAGAATAATCCAACTAAAAATGGGGTACAGATCTAAATATAGAATTTTTAATAGAGGAATCTCAAATGGCTGGAAGGCACTTAAGGAATTGCTAAAATCCTTAGCCATGAAGGAATTGCAAATCAAAACAACTCTGAGATACCGTCTTATTACAATTGTTAGAACGGTCAAGATAAAAAACACTAATCAAAGCTTATGCTGGGGAGGATGTAAAATAAGGGGAACACTCCTCCATTGCTGGTGAGAGTACAAACTTGTACAGCCACTTTGGACATCAGTATGGTGGTTTCTATATACCTCAAGACCCAGCAATACCACTCTTAAGCATATACTCAAAGAATGCACATTCATACCACAAGGGCATCTGTTCAACTATGTTCATAGAAGCATTATTTGTAATAGATAGAACCTGGAAGCAACCTAGATGACTGTCAATGGAAGAATGAATAAAGAAAATTTGGTACATATACACAATGGAGTGTGATTAAAGAAAAATGACATCTTGAAATTTGTGGACAAATGGATAGAACTAGAAGAAACCATCTTGAGTGTGGTTATCCAGACACAGAAAGACAAACATGGTATGTACTCACTCATAAGTGCATATTAGACATAGAGAAAGAATAGCCAGTCTACAATTCAGAACCCCAGAGAAGCTAGTAAACAAGGAGGATCCTAAGAGAGACACACATGACTCCTACCATGGAGAAGGGGAAATAGACAAGATCTCCTGAATAAACTAGGGGCTGGGGGGGGGGAGAGGAAGGAGGAGGGAGAGAGGATAGAGAAGAGGGGAGAAAGGGAGGCAGGAGGAGAACATGAGGGATCAGGTAGGTGGAATTGGGGGAAGGACAGAGAGGGAGAGCAAGGAAAGAGATACCTTGATAGAGGGAGTCATTATGGTGTTAACAAGAAACCTGGCTCTAGGGAAATTCCCAGGAATCCACAAAAATGACCCCAACTAAGAGTCTAAGCAATAGTGGAGTGGGTACCTTATCAGCCTTTTCCCTATAATCAGATTGATGACTACCTTAATTGCCATCATAGAGCTGATGGAAGCAGATGCAGATGCAGATGCAGAGATCCACAGCTAAGCACTGGAGTCCAAATGCAGAGAGGGAGGAGTGATAATATGAGCAAAGGGGTCAAGATCATGTTGGGGAAACCCACAGAAACAGCTGATTTGAGCAAGTGGGAGCTCACTGATTCCAGACTGGCAACTAGGGAACCTGCATAAGATTGAACTAGTTCCCCTGAATATGGGTATCAGCTGGGGGGCTTGGGAAGTCTAATGGACAGCTGGCAGTGGAGCTAGTATTTATCCCTAGTGCATGATGTGGCTTTTTGGAGCCCATTCCCTATGGAGGGATACCTTGCTCAGCCTAGATACAAGGGGAAGGCCACAGTCCTGCCTCAAATGATTCGACAGACTTGATGATTCCCCATGGGAGACCTCACCCTCTCAGAGGAGTGAATGGGTGGGGGGTGGGATAGGGAGCTGGTGGGGGGAGTGGAAGGATGGGAGGGAGAGGGAACTGGGATTGGTATGTAACATAAGATTGTTTTAAAAGTTAAAAAAAATAATGTCCCTTGGATGCTTTGGGTCCTTGCCATGGCTAAAGGGGTTGAATATTATAAAGAGAGAGTTAGACGAGATTAAGTTCTGATACATTTAGTATGGAGAGAAGAACATGGTATCTTTTTTTTCTCTTTTTTAACTTAAATTAGAAACAATCTTATTTTATATATCAAACCCAGTTCCCTCTCCCTCCTATCCCCCCCCATCTCTCACTGACCTCCCCCCATCCCATCCCCTTTCTGCTCCCTAGGGAGGGTGAGATGAACATGGTATCTTATTTTTTTTCTGAGACAGGGTTTCTCTGTGTAACTCTGTAGACCAGGCTGGCCTGGAACTCACAGAGATCCGCCTGCCTCTGCCTCCTGAGTGCCTGGCTACATGGTATCTTAATACTACAGAAAATGTAAAACAGCTGCTTACTCAAGGACACCATCCCCTCCACTCATAGGTCAATGTGTAGCAACTTGACTTCCAATTGGTGCTTTGCAAGGATGTGGATTAAAAAAATGCCTCTGGGAAGGTTCTGAAGGAAGGGAGGGAAGGCTGAAACTGGTGCATTTCTCCTTTTTATTCAATACCTCACCACTTCACCATGTCCGCACATTAACCGGATACTGGCGATGATTGTCCTGACATTAACCAGAAACTGGCAATGATTCTGGGCATAGAATAGGGTATACCATAATCCTCACTGTTCACATTTCCATGTACAACTACAGAAGAAGCAGTGGCTATGTAGTCAGGTTCGTTTATCAGGGAGCTAACTACAAATGCATTTGCATTTGCCTGCAAATATATACAAGGATTCAAAGTTCTACTTAAAATAGCATCTGCCAAATGTGCAGTTCCTTTCTAATACCTGGCAATTTTGGTTAAAAGTATGTTACAGAATCCAGTGTGTGTGGCCATGTAATGAAAAACCAAACATGATTTATCCTTGCATTTGAAGGCCAAAGGGCAGAAGTGAGGTTTATGGTGAAGACTTCCTGTTTGGATCTCAGTTTTCTCACAATTTTAATGTCAGGCTGATATCCTGCACTTGTAATTTTGAAGTATCTATTTTTTTACATGTTTATTTATAGCAAAGTGACAATATAGTTTTTTTTCCAGGATTCCAATTTGACAGGAAATTTTCTCACATATATGAGAATACACATCTTTGGCATCTTTTTTTAAAAATTTTCTCCTAGGCATTGCTATGGTTGTATAAAAGCCAGTTGGATAAACCACCACACTTCATTTTTCTTTAGTTTATATTTTGTACAAATACATTGCTCGTTATTAAATCAAATAGTAAAATAATTAGTTCGGTAGCAATGAACAGCTTGGATTCTCAATGCTGGTGAGATAGTATGGGTCAGAAAAGAGAATGCATTTCCAGCACCCTTTGTAACTTACTATGGCTTAGTTTTAACCAATAAGGTATGGCAGGAAGTGATATGTTAAATATTTGGGTAGCAACCAAAAAGCAAGGCTCTTCCTTCTTTCATCCTAATGTATAATGCATCTTTTGGGACTGTGTGTATAAGGATAACACTAAATAGTATTTTTTCTTTAATCTCACATTTACAGATGAAGATTAAAATCTAGTTTCTCCCTAGTGTTAGCCAACTGAGATATAGAGAAATGAAACAAAAAGTTAACAGTAGGTTGACCAACTTGTTGATTGTCATAGTTAGGGTTCTTATTGCTGTGAAGAGACACCATGACCATGGCAACTCTTATAAGGGAAAGAATTTAATTGGGTGTCTCACAGTTCTGAAGTTCAATCCATTATCATCATGGTGGTTTGCAGGCAGACAAGGTCCTGGAGAAGGAGCTGAGAATTCTACATGGTTGATTCACAGGCAAAAGGAAGTGATCTGAGACACTGGGTGTGGTTTGAACATATGAGACCTCAAATGCTGCCCCCACAGTGACACACTTCCTCTAACAAGGCCATATCTACTCCAACAAAGCCAGACTTTCCAATAGTGCCATTCCCTGTGAGCCTATGGGGGGCAATTACACTCTATCTACCACACCAATTTTCTAACTCCTCCATATTGATCACTTTCACTAAACTCATCTTCCCAGAATTATTAGACAATGCACCCTGAAAAGACATGGAACAATCTAGACATAAGAGGCTGCCTCTTGGGAATTCTCTCCTCATGCATAAGCCATGGGCAGTTCAGGTGAAAATAAATTTAGTATATACTTTAGCTTAAAGTAGACACTCAGGATCATGTTTGAATTTTGTTCCCAGCACAGTCTGGTATGAGGATCTAAAGTGGCAATCATAGACCCCGTGTCTGGTAGGCAATAGAATAATGTTATCTTCTGCCAGTCAGGAAATGGTTACTTATCCAGTACAGAAACTTTTCTCATTGAAGTAATACTGGGAACCTGGCTTTAAAATAATAATAACAAAGAATTCTGCTCTACTTCTCTGACATACAATATCTTGCAGTCTACAGGGAATTTCCCTACCTGCTGGGGGTTACAGATTGTGGAATAACAGCTGTTAGCAGTTTCAATAGTGGATTATTTTACAAAATTTTCATGAAAAAAATCACATGGATTTCCAGTATTTATTTATTTTTCCTTTTCTTCAGGAGGCATCTAAGAAGGAATATAAATTTGGTTTTCTTTCCTCCCATTCTATTGCTCAAAATGGCCCGAAGGGAACAAATGCAGTGGGAAAAGAAAGTAAAAGACTATGAGTTTTATAAGATTGGCATACAAAATTGTTTTCCATATTTTGTGCTGTAAATCCAATCAAACACTTTTTTTTCTTCCAGAAAAGAAACCCAAACACAGTAGCCTACATCTCAACAAGGGTATCCTTCTTCAATTGTTTTCCTCGAAAACCCTCTGAGCTGCTGGCATTTTGTTCTTCTTTGGAATTAGATCTGAAGCAAGCTCCTACCATTTATCAACCTGTGGTAATGCAAGATTTTACTTTTTGGTTTTGGGTATTTATACACAAATTTCGATCAAAGTATCAATTTTCCAAAACAAAACATCCGAGCTATTCCTGTATTTGAAAGGCTCTTATGTGACACAAACAAAACATTGCTTCCCAAGTGACTTCTTAGCAAACATACAGACTCAGTGTTTCAACCTGAGTCTGAGGGAACATTTTTTTGGGGGGAGAGGAACTGTTCCATTTTGGGGGTGAGAGAGGGATGTTCTATCTGGATTTTTGTTCTTATGAGAAAAGTACAGTCATTATGGTTTAGGCCCACTTTACACCCACTCAGGCAAAAATGTTTTTCAAACATTCCTTTCTTGGGGTAATTCCTGTCAGGGACCAGTGGGTGAATAAAGCTTGAGACAATGAAAAAATAAAGGCCAACTCTGTTAGGAATTACTGGCTGCATTTGCTGCCCACCACCATCACTACCAGAAACCAAAACTAATGAGGGGGAGGGGAAAGAAAGCATTCTGATTCCCGGCAGGTCAGGGCAGCTGGCTGCCACCACCACAATGACCACACTTATCTACCATGTTCATGCCCTAACCTCTGACTAGACAATCAGGCCTGTTAAGCCATCTCCTTTGGGAGGACTGGTGATAACATTCAGGGCCCAGTAAGGCATCTCAAGTCACTGCTTGCGTCATAACCAGTTCTTCCAGGAGATAGTTGCTCTTAGGAAAAAAAAAAAAAAAAAAAAAAAAAAAAAACCACCAGATACTTTATGTGGTCTAAATAAATTCACTGGTCTTAGTTCACAGTTGGCTGTCCCTGTTACTTTGGGACCTGTTGCTATAGGATGGCCCAGAAACCTGTGAAGGAGTCAATCTACTCACCTCATGCCTAGGAAGTAAAAAAAGAGGAAAACAAAAGGTCCAGAGTCCCACCATCCCCTTTGCAGATACTCTCCCTATAACATACAACTTCCTACCAGGCCACACCTTTACACGTGTCTGCCACTTTTCATTGTCCACACCTGGGGACAAAATCTTTAACACAGGGATCCTTAGAGGACAGTCCAAAGCCACACTGTAGCACTCTGTTGGACCCCAGCCCTCACAAAGACCCCCCACCTGGTAACCCTCTCTTTATAGTGTGTGAAAGCTTTAGGACTTTTTCTTTGTAAAAGGCAAGCCAGACTGTAAAGTTCTAAGTAGCATAAGCATGACTTTAGTAAGAGGGAAGAAAACACACATGACAGGCAAGGAAACACCCTGCTGGAACAGGCACTAGGAAGCAACCAGAATGGGGATGAAAAATGGAGGGACATACACTAGACTTGAGAAAGTAAGGACTTGGCTTAGCAGAACTCAGCTTCCAGTTTAGGAGCTAAGAGTACGTTCTGCTCTGTCCACTGACAGCCCACACCAAAGACAGAGATTTGTTATCTAAAACAGCTTTCCCCCAGCAGATGCAGACAGCACCCATACCCCCTGCATTTCTTCCTTTCATTTAGTTGTTTCTACACCCGCCCCCAGCCCTGCCATGGGGGAGCTGCCAGTATATGACTTAGCATCCCCCAAGGGCTCCCAGGCTCCTGCTACCCTGACACTACATGATTAGAGTTTCTGGACCTCACAGTGGAGTCAGACTCCCAAGAGAATGTCATAACAGCCTCCAGCTAATTTGGAAGAATTTCCTTAACCTTCTGTAGCAGGAATTATTTAAGACAGGTTGCCTGTTAAAATGATCAGGTTGGTTTGCAAACTGCAATACCTCACTGTGGGTGGGTTAAACAAATCCAATCTGAAAAGCCAGGCTAGGTAAAAGAGTCGGAGAAAGTGGGGAAGTCAGGCAAAAGAGGGCTGCCTGCCTGGTTGGAAGAGCATCTGGTGTGTACAGAGGAAGTCCTGGAGGCTGGCTTTATGTAACCCAATGTGCAGTGTGGCTCTTCTTCACAAGTGACCTGGCAACTCTGGGGCACCCCCCTCTAAGTTTGCCAAAGGAAGGACCACAGTGAGGTGTGCAGAGAGCCCGGGATCTCAAACCATAGCAATTAGAGTTCTCTGACTTCTGCGATTCCCCAGGCAGTCAGTTTTCACCTTCCCTACCTGTTTAAAGAGAGAAGAGGAGAGGGGAAGCGGGGAGATAAGGGGGAGGGAGACAGGGAGGGAGTGGGAAAGGGAGAGGGAGAGGGAGAATATATGCCCCGTGAAGAGGCAAAGCCACAGGGAAAGATGGCAACTGAGCAACTCAGGTGGAGTGGAAGAGGACAGAGACACTGAAACAGAAAGAACGGAAGCAGAGAGGGAGCCCATTCCTACCCAATCTATGGGGACACTCAGAAAGGCAAGGATCATCTGAAATTTCATCAATTAACAGTTTATTTGGTACAAAACCTTTGTCATCTCATTAATATGCCTTCCCTGCTTCACTGGGTAACAAGACAGTAAGACCTCTTGTGACTGCTGGTCTCAGGAAAGGCCCCAATATTTAGTGCCTTGGAGTAGTCCTGGAAAGCAATTATTAAGCAATATATTTCAAAAGGCTGAGCCCAATTCATCTACCAGGGCAGGTAAATTTCCTTATTTGCTGCAAGATACTATGAGTCAGAAGAGCAAAGACTTCTCTGCCTTAATGAAAATCTTGAGACTACAGAACTTCCTCCTTCTGACTAATGAGGTTTCAGAATGATCACACCCAGAATCTTTGGGGGACTGACTTGGTATTAAGTTGTTCATAATTAGGCATAAACTACGGCAAGCTTTCTATTTGTCTATGATTTATCCGTGGTATCAGGCATCTTTAGGAAAGTAAGCTCTTTATATTCCTTTTATCAGCAGAAACCTCATTAATTTGTTGCATTTCTTTTCCCCGATAAGGCTCAAATTATTGCAGAAGTAATCTCAGAGCAAGTTGCAATCAGCAGCCTGACACGGGGATGGTAGGCAGGCATGTGGAAACACAGGCCCAGACACCTGCTTGAAAAGCCCCTGCTCATCCTTAGCACAATTCTCAGTCTCCTGAGAGAGAGGAGAATTAGGTGGTGCATGTTAATTCAGGATGGAACAAAATGACTTAAATCTTGAGGCAATTTTACCAGTACACAGACACAGCAGCATTCTCTCTATACAGTGGTCTTGCCAGAGGAGCATAGCACACAAAATGGTCACTAAATTATACAGTAAAGGCAGTTTGTATCAATGGCAATAGATTTTTATATAGATCCTGCTCTGAAGCAGGGGCCATGATTTATACCTATCCCACTCCCCTCGTCTCTCCTTGACAAACATCAGGAGGAAGGTGTGTTTATATTCAGCTGTCCTCCGCCCAGGGTGTTCAACATGCTTATAAGCCAAAGAGGCAGCTTTGCTTGTTGTCTCACGGCTTCCAGAAATCCAAAGCTTGGATAATGTGCCCCTGGCACTCTGAGTTACCATGTAATGATGTAATAGCTTGGGGAGTGCAGCAAAGCCACAGATGTCCAAACTAGTTGACACAATTACCTGCAGAGAAAGCAATCTGAAAATAATAGGCAGAGATCCTGGCTCCTTTTACACTGAAGGGAGACGGCAGTCATCATAGAGGGTTGTGAAAGTGCTCCATCCATGAGGGAGGGTGCTCACAGAGCTCAACTTTGCTAAATGTACTGGGAGGGGGCGGTGGCCACACTTGCTTGCTTTATCTACCTTCTAACAGTAAAGTGGGGGGCGGGCTTTGTGGAGTAAAAACCAGACACATCAGGCCTTCTTGTTTAAGTCTGAGCATCACTTCAACACTTACAAAATGGGGAGGCTGAGATGGAAGGAGGTTACCCTGGGCTGTATATCAAGTTCCAGGTCATCTGGAGTTAATAGCAAGTTTCAGGTTAGCCTGGGCTACAAGACAAGACTCTTACAAACAGAAGAGAACAATGGGCTTGTTGTCATTTTTTACTAGATTAATTTTTTAAATTTCATATATACATACTATATTTACATTAATCTCCCCTCTTTCTTTAATTACAAAATCACACACACACACACACACACACACACACACACACACACACACACACACACACACTATGCAATCATCTTGGGAGAGGTACTTATTTATTCAATCAATTCTCATTAGATGCTGGCTACGTGTGAGCTTAGGTACAGTCTCAGAGAGGCAGAGGTGGGTACAGATAGAGAGGTCTTTGTGTTGTTTACATTGTAGTTAATGAGAGCATCCTGAACTTCACGGCAGAGGGAAGATGCAGTCTGGAAGGTTGAAGCTGTCATAGCATCCACAGTCTTCCCTAGACTGCCACTCCTTCAGCTAGTCACATATGGCATCTCCTCCCTAAGGGCTGCCATTAAAGAACATAACTGTGAATGGATGTACAGGTGAAGGGGCCCAAATGGAGCCATGAATCTTTTAAGATGGAATCATGAGTGGTGTAAAATTGATCTTGCATCTGGTAACATTGAACCTAAGTCACTAGAAGAAGTGGTTCCACTCTTGTTATAGTAACACACAAACATACACACACACACACACACACACACACACACACACACACAGAGAGAGAGAGAGAGAGAGAGAGAGAGAGAGAGAGAGAGAGAGAGAGAGGGCACATATTTTCCCAACCCATTTTTTTAACCTTAATTTTCCTGTTTGAAGCAGGACAATTATACTCAAGGCATCACAAAATCTAAGCTTCTTCTTGAGTGCTTAGACCCTTGGTGTCTAAAGCATGGACAACACAAGCATTTAGCAGGCACCCTGCATTCCCACAATATCCTTAAGTTCCCTGATGCATGATGCAATCTGCCATTATTTGGCTTTGAACTCCTTGATTCTAACTTATGTTGCACACTATTCCAGCAAGGTTTGCCGCCTGTGGCTGAAAGACAGATGTGCATGAGACATCTCTTGGAGATAACCAGCTTCCTAAATTGCCTAAAGATCCATGTGCAGTGTCAGTAACCCTAACCTTGGTTTACCCTGCCCTGTCTCCACATAGATACTGTGTTCTGATAAGCAGAATTACAGGGAAATTTTTAGATTCAGCTTTCTGGTGGCTCAGTTACCTCACTGTAGGTCATGGCCCAAATGTGAAGTAAAAGATGCTAAAGCATCCGGTGTCTATAGCATGTCTGCTATGTGAGAGGGTGTTATGGTGAGAAGAAAATAAGCACAATTTTGTGTCACGGGAGGCAGATTCTTCCCCCTCTCTTCAGTAGCTGAGAATCCACGGGCTCAGCTTTCTTGAATCTCGATTTCCTCCTTTATCATTATGACTTATTAAGTGTGAAATAAATCCCCAGGACATAATTCTTCACAGCAACTTCTAAACTATATTTTAAAACCAAAGGGAAACTGACTCCGAATCACCCACTGGTCCCTGCAACACTGACAGGTGAAAATATCCCCTGTACCAAGGGGACAGAATCACAGATGAAGAGCCTATGAAGGCACAGGTTCAGCAAAGGTCTTGCTTAAAGGAGAAACTTTTCCCCCCCTTTCTCCCAAGTTCATGTTCAGAAGAACTTAGAAGGTCAGTAAATGTGAGGAAGGGTTAACACAGTTGGAGACAGCAGAAAAAGAGGACGTATCACAGCAGGAAGCCCGGACGGTGAGTATGTGTGACCACTGTAGGTCGGTAATGATGGCAGTATCATGACACTCAAGGAATTGTCTGGGCCCCATCAATCATCCTTGCCACTTGCTCACTAGGAAGAGAACAGGCACTAATATATAAATGGCACTAGCAGAATGAGCCCTCACATTCTACTGGAGCCTCATAAATTGTGGTTTGCCCCTTGCAACCAATCTTCAGCCACGGTGCCACTCAGGGAGAGGACAAGGCTTGGTTTCAGGCCAGAAGCTGCATTGCCTTGGAGACACTAGGAGTCATACAGGTTATTTTTTGTTTTGTTTTAGATTTTTCTACAAAAGGTGCTTTTGAAAATCCTTTCTCTGCCGTTAAGGTCTCATATTTTGCAAATGTTTTTTGCTGTCTTCACGTTTATTGGATAAAATCTGGTTTCCACAAACTAGTGATAGTTGGATTTACTCTCAACCTTCTGCTTGCCCTCTGCATAGATAATTGCTTGCATTATTGTCCCAATTTTTGTACTTTCATTCTTTTTGTCTAAAAAGGAATGAACCAAAGAGCTTCTCATGCTTATATGTTACACTGTAAATCATCTGCATGGCAAAGCCTTCTCCTTCCTTTCCATTCTCAGATTCCTTTTAGTTTTTCTTTTGGCAAAATAGCATTCCTCTACCAGAGGCCTCATAGACTGCCCAGGCCTCCTAACTGACAACCCACATTAAGGGGAACTAGTTCAGTCCTATGCTGGTTCCCCAGCAGTCAGACTTTGATGATCCCTGCATGGAAGGACTCACTCTCCCTGCAGAGACGAAGGAGGAGGGGATGGGGGATTAGTGCAGGGGGGATGGGGGTGGGGGGTTGGGGGGGCATGGGAGGATGGGAAGGAGAGGAAACTGGAATTGATAAGTAAAAAAGTAGTATCTCCTCCTTTATGCCTTCCTCCTCTCTGCCTCCTCCTCTCTGCCTCCTCCTATCTGCCTCCTCCTCTCTGCCTCCTCCTCTCTGCTTCCTCCTCTCTGCCTCCTCCTCTCTGCCTCCTCCTCTCTGCCTCCTCACATTTCTTCTACCCTTTCTCTTTTCCACTTTATCACTAAAAATTGAACTCCTGTCCTATGCCCTAAACCGTACCATGCAAACTGAATTCTATGATTTAAGTTCAGAATCAACAACAAATTGTCCTTATGCCTTGCAGCTGGGACCATCTTCATCTCACTACTGTCATTGGTATTTGATGGGTTCTGGAGACATTCTGGATGTAAGAGCTGGTTATAGAAAGATGAAGAACAATAATGCTGTGCTGGGAAGGGTATGCTGCTTGACATGAGCTCGTGTGGTCCATCTGAGAAGAAAAGAGCCACAGCAGAGAGTGGGATGGGGGAGGCTAAGAGATTCATGCCGGGACAAATATTTTCCTAGAGAGGACGTGGTCTCAGGCATTTCTGAAATACTGAGGATATCCACACATGCCAATGCTGTATAATGTGGCTTTGTTAGTTGCTGAGGGGAAGACACCAATATATATAGGGCTGGGAAAGATGCAGGTGAAGACCCAGAAGCATGAGGTGTAAGTTGCTGTTCTTTAGGAACGAAAGTGGCATGAAGGAAAAGTAACAGCTGGGGGTCATTCCGAGGCCAAGAGAAAAGACTCCTCCCACATGATGATCTCCTGCAAGGGGAAGAAGGAAAAGGAATAAACAACAGCAAGAGGAACAAAACCCCCAAAAGCTTCCATCCTATGTGGATGTGGGAGGTGGTGGAGTGAGATATATTTTGCTTCAGTCTAGGTCACTTGAGGTATGACCAAAAAAGAAAAAGGAAAATTTGAAATAGAAGTCCTTGGACCACAATATAGGTGCGTAATGAATGCCTGGAAGGCTTTCATTAAAACAAAACAAAAAACAAAACACACACACACACACACACACACACACACACACACACACACACACACAACTGTGCTGTCACACACACACACACACACACACACACACACACACACACACACATACACACACAGCTGTCATGCCCTAGTCCATGGAGTAGATGGATTTCACAGTCGGGGCTGCCTAACCTCCAGATATCTGTCAGTCCATGATCCAATTTCCAATGCACCTACTTCTGGCTGTGTGCTAGCAATGAACAAACCAGGAAGCTTTGGGTTCAGGCACAGCCAGGGAACTGACTGCATGAGGAGGAGTCAGACAGTAAGGACTGCAGGTGGTGGTTCATTCCTCCTGGGTTGCCCAACTGCACACCTGCAAACTCTACAATGCATGGTGTTGCTCTTACTAGAAGTGCAGCCAGGAGCTGTACTGATTTCCCATGGATGCAGAACTCTGCACGGAGCTCAACATAGCCCTAGACAGCCTTCGTTCTTCTTAACACAGAGATAAGAAAAATGCATTATTCAAACAGCTGCCCCTGAGTGTGGGTTCCTTGACACAGCAGACATTGGTTTCGACCAGTTGGGAGAATATTTTGGCGCTTGGTAATTATTTTGCATGAGCGAGTCTGAGGCCATATAATCCATCAATACTCATCACTTTAATGATGTCCTCTCTGAACTAACTGCTGTTTTCATGTGAAACAGCCTTACTTATTATCTGGAGGCCAAGGGCAGAGTTCTATAGCACATACTGATTCTGATTCACAATTTCCCCACCAGCTGTATGGACTTTACTTCTAGCTGTGTATCCATAAGCACAACTGTAGGGCAGAACCCCAAGCAATAGGTATTCTAGGATTCTTCCTGTTTCCTCAGATATTACAACAAAGTTGAGATGGTGGAAAATTAGGCCCATGTTAAGTCCACTCAGTTTGACCATAATGGTTAAGTTCATGGTCTAGATCTGAGGACGTGACCACTCTGATGTATCAGTGGATGCTGTGAGCAGTTGGGCACAATTGCAAGGTGCACACTATTTCATTGCACAACAGTCTTTCACAGCTGCATTTATGTGACTTGTGAGGCCCAGGTACTCATGTCATAGAACTGAACTGGTATCAGATGGCTCTGTACGCTATTGAGCTAAGAAAAGGTGGAGTAACTAATTAGTCCCCAAGAAAGGGTACTAGAAATCGGGGTCTATAGAGTTCCTGAAAACCATGGTGTTCCTACTGATAAATTCATCCATTCACACAGGGTTTAGTGTGGGTGACTGTGCACGGGGAATCAAATGGCTTACTGGCCTAAAGCTCAGTTCTTTAGCCAACCATGTTCTAGTGTGTGGTTCTCTGGTTTCCAAAAACAGCTTTCTATCTCTACCGTCCCTTTCAGATCCACCCAAATTACAGTTCTGGCTGTGAAAAAGGCTCCGAAGAATGACTGCATAGTGGAAAAGGTAGTTTTTGGAAAGGTAATTGCCTTGTTTGTTGGTTCTCCTCCTAGTTTGGCTCACACAGCCGAAAATATATAAAAATGAAACAAGGCAGCCTCATTGTAAAGTTGTAGTATACATGCTCAGACCTTTCACAAGTGACGACACATGGTCTCAAATGCCCTGCCTGGAGCCCCATTCAGGGAGATGTCAGCTGCTTTTAGCTCCTTTGGGGAAGGGAAGGGAAGGGGAGGGGAGGGGAGGGAAGGGGAGGGAAGAAAGAGAGGGAGGGAGGGGAGGGGAGGGAAGGGAAAAGAAGGGAGGGAGGGAGGAGAGGAAGGGGAGGGAGGAGGAAGGGGAGAGAAAGGAAAGGGCAGGGAAGGACACAGCAGGGCAGGGAAGGGCAGGGAAGGGAAGGCAGGGCAGGGAAGGGCAGGGCAGGGAAGGGCAGGGCAGGGCAGGGGCAGGGAAGGGCAGGGAAGGGAAGGGAAGGGAAGGGAAGGGAAGGGAAGGGAAGGGAAGGGAAGGGAAGGGAAGGGAAGGGAAGGTTTCTGAGGAAGCCACCTCAGCTTGATGGGAATCATGAAGCTCCTTGGACTCTGTGCTATAGTCTCTCATGACTGAATCAGAGTAAGGAAACTGGGCCATGAGGCACATGACCCTTTATGGGACATTTGCAAGGCACTGGCCCCTCCCACATTGGTATATAGAGCTTTCAGGCATATTCTGTTCATTAGATTAAGCCCAAGGAAGCAAAAGCTTGCAATCTTTCTCAGGAAACTGTCTTCTTTCTTGTGTTGCTACTGATACTATAATTTCAAACCCTTTCCCAGAAGCAGAGATTAACAGTGTCTGGCCAAGTTGCTCATCTCTAGGTCTCTGGGCTTCTAATCCTCCATTTCTGTGGTGAGCCCTCCAATCAGGGCTGCATCGGTATTTGGCATCTGACCCTCAGGCTTCATCCCATAATAAATCAATTTGCTCCTGATGGCTTAGCTGTGTGGATACTGTGGGTGATTCTTGGATAGTGCCATTAGCTAATTTCTCTGCAGATCACACACCCTCAATTGAATGAGATGACTGACACTCTAGCATATCATAATGTGAATTTCAGCCCATGGAATCATGTGGACAACAACCCTCATATGCTGACCACACAACTACAAGACTGCTTGAAGCTACATAAGTGATAAGCAGCAGATACAATAGTATCAGTGGTTCACTTTGCCAGTGTCTAGATGTGATTTGAAGCTTAGTGATCTTCACAGTCTAAAACTAAGGCCATATTCAAAGCGCATGCATGATGCATTGTACTTATGCCACATATTGGTAATGTCAAAGAACTTAAATAATTTAACAGACAAAATCTTGCTTTGCTACAGTTAAAACAATTTATTGTATATTCTAAAATAGCTACAAAAACTTTGAATCATTTGAAAACAAGTAAATGTAAATGTTTGAGATGAAAGATATGCTAATTACCCTGATTTCATTACCACCTATTGTATACATGTATCATATTGTACCCATAAATATGTATGATTATGTCAGAGAAAAAGTTTTTTTTTTTTTCCAACAGAAAAAAATACAAGGCCAGGCAAAATACTTCTCTAGGACAGGCTGCTTAATAGTCAGTAATACAAGAAACTGCAGGCCCAAATGACATTCACAGCACATGGGTGTGGGCATGAAATTGACCAAAGCCATTCTTGTCTTCAGTGGAGACTGAAGACAAACTCCTCCCCACTAAAAACAAGCTTTAAGATGCTGCAGTTTGGGGGGCCTGCTCTTTCAACTGTCTTCTGAACGAATTTTAAGATATTTCCTACCTCCGTAACTGCAGACTGTACCTGGAAGCAGAAGCCTTTCTGCATGGAGTGCTACATTGGTGACCTTAGGTCAGCCTGAAGACTAGTGACCTCTATACCCGAGGATACCCCAGCAAGGGTGAAGAAGTATGTCCAACCACCCCTATTGCCTCCATGGTTCTCCCCAGTACAGCTCTGAAGGCAGGAGAGGGCTAAGTTGCAAATTGTTCAAAAAACAGCAAGCATGATTTAAAAACCAGTTTCATGGTCATCAATTAAAACACAAGTAAATTGGAAGCTTTAGACATTAACATTCATTTAGAAGGTGGTGCCTGTGGATATCTATTATATACTCAGATTTTCTTCTCATAAATTAGATTATAATGTACTTGGATAATTCTAACAAGGTATTAATGCCAAATTAACCTGAATCATAAAAATAAAGTATTTATGGATTTTATGCAGTCCTCCAAGAGTTGGGTGCCATATGGCTGGTGATACTGGAGGAGGAGTGAGGTCTGTTGGATGGATCTCTCTGCCCCCATTCAAGGAGGCACATCTTCATTCTTCTGGTCCATCGAAACCTCTGTTTTCCAGCCTTCGTTCATGTCCATCTCTCCACGAGCAGTCTGGAAACCTGCCTGTAGCCTTGTCTCCTCCTGAGGTCCCAGGACAGTCACTGAGCCTCCTGCTGTCCTTCTTTGCTTTTGCTGATCACTTTCCACTCACATGACTTGGCCTTCCATCTGGATGGGAAACCCCATCAAACTAGGGGTCACCATACATTTCTCATTTATGTGCACAAGGACCTGTACCCTAGGCTGGTGCTTATTTATGGGTCAACAAGCACATGTGAACAGACTCATGAGCATCCCCTACAGGCCAGATTGAAAGATGCAAAACTTGTGTCTTACAGAATCTCTGCCTTCAAAGCCAAAAGGGAAAGAGAGGAGGATGAGGGTCACCATGTCCTGAAGGTATTTTATAACTAAAGAAGGGAACAATCCATTTTAAACGACAGCCAAGGCTCTGATCCTCAAACGAGCATTAATTAACATCACTAGCAGGGCCCACCTCTATAGTTTCTTACTGGATTTGTAAATAGCTTAGATGTTTTCATTTCTTACTAGCTTGCAGGTGATGCTGATACCACAAATTTAGGAAGCATTTCTGGGAAACTGCAGGTGAACAGACAATTAAGTCTAAGATGAGGATAGCTACTTTTACCTTCTTATCTTAGAAGAGTAGGGGGCATTGTTGAGCAAAGAGATTGATCAAAAGTATAAAGACAGGAGGCATCCAAGCTTGGGCACAGAGAAATGAGGCTGCCAGAATTCAGGGCCATTGTTCTGGAGGCCTTCAGCACTATGCCAGGGAACCTAGGTTACTTATTAGGCAACAGAGAACATGGGGGAATGTTGCCCAAATACTCCAAGAAAGAAGTAAATGCACAATGGACAAGGGCTGGATAATTAAGCCACTCATCCAAGCTGCTCTACTAAGGGAAGCCAAAACAGAGCTGAGACGTGTTCTTCCAATAGCTCCTCATGTGTCCCTGGGACTCATCTGAGCAGGCAGACAAAGGCTGCCGTGCTGGACCTGGGAGTCTACCTTTATTATCTCTCTCACACGTAGAGACACAGGTACACAGCAGAATTTAGCACTTGCCTGCACATACACCCACTTGAAAGAATGTGTAGCGCTGAAGATTAGATTTAGCCCAGTGCTAAGTGTCTGAGGGTGGAGGTGTTACCACACGCAGAATGGAAACCCCATCTACCACATAGAACTGAAGAGACCAAGAATGAAATCACACCCAGCAATGGAGTCTGCTTGAAGGAAGAAAATCATTATGTTTTGGATCTGGCTCCCCAGATAAAAATCACAGTCCAATATACAGTGACAGGCACTATTGTCCACATAACGCATTTATTATGTAACCCTGTAAAGGCATGGTTAAATCAGGACACAGAGAAGTCAAGAAATTACACAAGGCCACACAGCTAGTAACCAGAGCTAGGCTATGAACTTAGAAAAGCCAAGAATTAGCCTTCATGTCTTTGGCCACTAGATGATGTTTGCATTCTCTGGAAAATATAGGGGGGTTATACACACTTTTGAAAACTAAAGTTTTGATTTCTGCACACCCCCCATTATCTTCATCTTCTCTCTTTCTTTTTATTTTTCAAATTCTTACGTGTCAAGCATTGGGAACATAGGTGGGAGTTGCCTTTAAAAATCCTTAAGTAA
Source organism: Cricetulus griseus (assembly GCF_003668045.3). Lineage (NCBI taxonomy): Eukaryota > Metazoa > Chordata > Mammalia > Rodentia > Cricetidae > Cricetulus > Cricetulus griseus. The sequence goes on from NC_048599.1 coordinate 54,146,136, forward strand.
AATGTCTAAGCATGGAAATAATTCTAGCCAAGGAATTATCTATGTGAGCAGTCTAAAAGTCTATAGAGGGATCAAACCACTCCATGGGCCATTTCCTTGAAGAGTGGCTTTGGCAGTCCTTGCAACATAATGGAGTTCCAGAATCTATCACCATATTCATTCAGATGCCCATCACACACTATACTGAACCTGTTCCTGATGCCAAGCAGACTCCAAAGTTCCTGGAACAAGATAGCAGAAAGGAAAGTGGGCTTAACAAGGATTCAGGAAAGCAGCTCACCCGAGGTCCTCTTTCAATTCCCAAATGGAATGCTGACCTCATTTGCGGTTTGTGGCATTCATGTCAAAAGCTTGCCTAGATCCTGAGGTTCAGAGAGAATCTGACCTGGTCCTCTGGCAAGTTCCTCTGTAGCTTCTAATTCTCTAATTGTAAAGTTCTAGGTGTTTAGGAGAGGTGGTTCATATACCCCACAGACAGCCTTCTGTCATTCCATGGTCACCACTGCATTTTTATGATAGTCACCCCTAATGCTGAAATCTCTACAAGTGGCTTCAGAGCCACTATGGCCTAGTTGCAGTTATAGACTCCAAAAGCAGGCAAGACCGCTTGTCGCCTGTACCCAGAAGGTACTAGAGTCAACCCAAATCTATTCAAGATACAAAAGACACTTTAGCATATGCAGATGCCCCAAATGGCTATATAGACACAAATCCTTCTAATAAGCTTGAGACAGGCCTGAATTTATTTAAATGTTTAATTCTGAATGTATGTACGCTGGGTAGTAATGTTCACCATCTGTCTGACACTGCCTGTTGAGGTAATTGTCAAGCTACAGTATGACATATGGTGCACACATTTGGACCTTAAATATAACTGCCTTGGCATGAAACAATTGGAAACGAAGATTTAATCTTTGGTATCATTCAAGTTGGAGTTGAGCAAACAGACAGTTCTGGGCTATTACTGTTTTCTTATTTTGTGATAAATATGCCTCTGCAGGCAGGCCTTCAAGCAGCACTGGAGTGGCAAAGCTGGCTTCAATGCACCACATCCTTCCCTCGTCACTGTATCCCTTAGCTACCTAGTCAGGAGGGCAGTGCTATGGTGGAAACCAGCAGCCAGTCTTGGGCAGCATCAGGCCTTGCCAAAAAGTACAGGAGGGTCCCACATCAGGACACAGCTGGGATCTTGCCTTGAAGGACTTCTTAGGTGATCAGTAACAGCATCAGCTCCTGTCTCAACTTGTCCTTCTGTTTCCCTAGCTTTTCTTTTTATCCTTGTCTTGTTTTATTTCCCTAATGGGCGAAGCAAGACAGTTCCCCAAGCCCCCCCAGTGCTCCAGGATATGCACATGGCTCCAAGAGAGAACAATACTCTTTTCAAGTTATTTTGGTTAGATGATTTTGACCTTGAAGTGACAAATATCCCAGGCATTGCTCTCTTCTTGCTTTAAATACTAGCAGCTCCGTAGCAGCGGGCACAGCTGTGTAGATACCGCAAGTCTGACTTGAAAGACCCACTTTCTGTTGGATTAGAGTGTGAGTGTAACAATTGTGGTTGCAGCCGCTCACTGGATCTTCAGCAATGTAAATATGGCAACAGGGATAATGCAACTCCCATGGAGATGGGGCTGAGGCTGTGGTCCTTGCCTCTTCTCAATGGGCACAGCCTGTCATTCATCACACATAGCGCTGCATACAATAACAGCTTCCTGTGTAGAGTCAACAGAGACACTTTCTCAACCCTGCTCTTCCCTTGCTCACGCCCACTGCCTTTTCCTTTGGCAAGGGAGACAGCAGACGATTTTAGAAGGAAAGTAGGATAGTTAACAATGTGCAAGCACTCACACACATTAGGAGACCTGGTAGGTCAGTCGCCAAGGTAATAATCCAGCCTTGGTTTTTCCTTCCAATCTAAATGACGACTTGATTCCACATTTTGGAATCCTGCCAAGGCTTGTGCTTAAGCCCCAAGCTTTACATGTCCTCTGTTCCTAATTAGCAACAAGGCTAAATTTAGCCAAGGTCTCTCTGGTGCCACTATAGGCACAGAAGGATTCGAAAATCTAACAAGAAGGCATGTCATTTGGTGGATCTAGGAAAAGACAAAACAAACGGGATTGTCTGAGATGCTTAGCAAATTTGAGGCAGAGTGATAATACTAGCCATTGTAGATATTTAAATTCTCATGTGGGCCTCTCTTGAGAGCTGGAGTGCACAGTGCTGTGGTCTAGGGTCATGTTCTCAGAGACGCCTGGCCCAGGGGACACGATGAGGACAGGAAGATTCTTGCTTCCTGCTCACTGATGACTCTCACTGCTATGTGATTCTGATATTTTTTCTCTGGGACAATGTCCAAAGGTCTGAATCCCCAGGGTATCTCCATCCTGCATCCCAAGTCCTGCAGGAACTCAAGTTGCCTGGTGATGGTTTCCTACTCATCAACTGTGCCTTAGTCAGTCCCACTGCCTGCCTATTGTTTTTCTCTCTCGACATAGATTTTATTTATTAGACTTTCTGAAGCACAAAAGTGCTTCAAGGAAATCTAATGAATAATGTGAAGATGTATAACCTGGACCTCCAGCCACAGATTATCAGCTATGCTATGTTTATTTATTTTCTTCTTATACTTGCATGCATGTATATGCCTGGCCTCTATCATGATTTGGGGCTGGTAGCTATAATGTCTAGGAATACATTAGATACCCTGAATGCTTCTTTGGATTTTGTATGCTTATGCTGGGAACACTAGTACTGCTTAGATAACAAATGGAGCGTCATCACAGATTTGGGCATGGATGCTGTAGTACTAGTTCCTACTCAGGCCATGTTCACATTGTCCTACAGTGCCTCTTGTTGGTTTTGCATGCGGGACACTGATGTTTACAGAAGATGTGAACAATTATTTTGTAAGATGTGCCCGTTGCTTTAGCGCTTGTGTTGGCTCCTGTGATGGTGTGTGCTGACTCCTATCTCACATACCACTGGCTGTGGTGTAGGCTTAAGAACCTATCCCCACCTCACACATAGTGAAGATACTGAGCACCCTGTAGTGAGGACACACAGCTCACTGCTTACAGGGCATTCATCCTGACACCCAGCTTGGGACCCCTAGAAGTCCTTCCCTGTATCATTGGCCTCTCACACCTACAAGTAAAACTACCTGGATTCTCTTTCTTACTCCTTGTGTACTGGTCATTTTTCCTGTCACCAGCAGCTGAACCACTGTAATTGTGCCTTTCACCTGAGCTTCTACCTGGTGACCCAGGTGTCCTGAAAAAGAAGTTTCCCCCTCCAAGCCTACCCCAGCTCACAGAGTGAATGGAATTTCTAGTCCTCTCCTCAAAGGAAAAACAAAACAAACAAATGACAGTAATAACAACAGCAAAGGCACAGCTCCTATAAACACTCCCTGGGAAAGCAGCTAATAAAACTGAGGATGCACCTGAGCTGGCCCAAGTTAGCCTTTCCCCTTTTGCTCCCCAGTATGAATACTGGGGAGACGTGTGTGGGGAGACAGTTATATAGACATCAGCTCTAGTGTTGTAGGAATGCGGGGACTACCTTAGTTTGGAGACTGTGTTAAGATTACTATTTGGACTATTTGGTGGTATATCAGGGCTACATGCCATTCTCTAACTAGCTTCATCAAAAATACAACTACTACATGAAGGCTCACCTGTCTGCTGTCTGAAGTTGCCTGTTGTTTTCCATCTCAGAATGCCAAGATGTTTTACTCAGTGGCTCTCGGAACACTACCCCCAATTCGAATTTTCTAGCTGAGTCTTAACCAAAATAGAGACGTTCAGGTTTCCTTCCTCCCTCAGAAGGAGGGAGTTCTTTGCTGGCTCTGAGATTCTCCCACTGGAAGCCAGGGGCAGAGAGGAGAGTTGGTTGCCAGGGCTGTGGGACAATGAGGCAACTCAGGGCTGCTCAAGCAGGGTGTGGATAGCAAGGATAGCCTTGTCCTGACCAGTCAGCTTGCCTGGAAACTTCATGAAGAATTCAGAAAGCAGGAAGGCCCAGGACACTTGAATTCAGGCACAAAGAAGGTAGCAGAAGGCCCCTTTGGAACTCTTCAGAGAAAGGAAAAATCTGGCCCGTTTCTGCTGGGTCACACACTGGCAGTATCTCTATTCTCCCAGTGAGCCTTGCTACACTGCTACTGGGGGGACATCGGGCTTCTGCTCTAGCTGCCAAGGGCTCCTGCATTTGCCATGGAAACTGAGTCCTACAGGGCCTCTGGAGTGCTCTTGCATCTTTACCAGCAGGCACTGAAGAGCAGTTTTCTACAGCAGTCCCTTCCTCAGAAACAGAGAAAATTGGCCTGTGGTGAGGAGGGACTGAGTGGTGGGCTAAAGTTCAAGCAGGAGGATTAGAATCCCCTGGCTTTTTGCTCACATCATAAAGATTTTAAATGATCTCAAGTGATATTTGGTCCCATTCTGAATGAGGAGTAAAATGAAAAGAAAAATTTTATCTGAGAGAAAAAATGGGGCCTGGGTCTCTCATGTGTGATGTGATGTGATATGTGCACAGGTGTGTGTGTGTGTGTGTGTGTGTGTGTGTGTGTGTGTGTGTGTGTGTGTGTGTGTTTATGTAGAGTGTATGCAGGCATGAGCAGAGACACTGATGCTGTCCCCAAGGAGAGCAGGCAGTTAGCATTCATGCCATCTTTCCAGGTCCTCAGACAGTCTGAGAACAGGGGTTTTACCTCCACACAGAGACTGAACAAAATGGCCTTGCTCCATTCCCTCAACACCACTGGAATTACCACCAGCCTTGGTGTCTGGGCAGGACTGAATGTATGGCTTGACCTCTTGTTTCATCTTGAGAGCTATAACCATGGGATTTATCATAGTACATGGCACAACCTAAGTGCTTAATAAGCAGGTCAGCCATGTGTGTCCTTTGCTTTGAGTGTGAAGCAGTAGCAGGTGGGGGTTAACAGCCTGAGGGTAAGACACAGTTCTGTCGCTTATTAATTTGATGACATCTTAGGTTACTGGGCTTTCCCAAGTCTCTTTCTCCTTGCCTATAAAGCAGAGATAACAACAGTGGCTATTTTGTGCTGTTGTTGGAGAATAGCACAACATGACCAGAGCATAGAGTTGAAGACTCAGTTTGGGTCAGTGCTAAATTAGTGCTGTATCAACAGACTGGGTGTTCAAATCATCTGTGTAACTTAGTAGGGGATTAGACTCTGACATCATTTCTTTTTCTTTCTTTCTTTCTTTCTTTCTTTCTTTCTTTCTTTCTTTCTTTCTTTTTTTTTTGCTTTTTTGAGACAAGTTTTCTCTGTGTAGCTTTGGAGTCTATCCTGGCACTCGCTCTGGAGACCAAGCTGGCCTCGAATTCACAGAGATCCACCTGACACTGCCTCCCGAGTGCTGGGATTAAAGGCGTGCGCCACCAACGTCCGGCTCTGGCATCATTTCTGATGTGTATGTGTGTGTGTGTGTGTAGCCATATTGAGAACAGGGGTAGCTTTCAATGTCTTTAGAGGAGACTTCTCAAGCTCTGACAGCTCAGGAAGTTTTTCAACAATCATTTTTCATTTTTACACAGTGTTTGCATTCGTTCAGCATTAGGAATCTCCCACACTGAACATATAAAAACCTCAATTCTAGAAAGAACATAATTTGATGCATGAACATTTGACAGATAGATACCTTGTAAAGCCTCTTGTTACCATCAAAATCTAAACATTATCCATTTACATTGTTCACCAAATATTCTGCATTACACAGATGGTCCAAACCCTTGCATTTCCTCATGGTCCGGAGAATCGCATGAGAATGCACAGGAGAAGCTAAAACACTGAGATTCAGGAGACCTGGACGCTGGCTATGGCTCCTTTAGTAGCTAACCCCTGACTGTGGGAAAATCACCCCATAGTCCATTTTTGCCCTCCTATGATGCTGGTTCAATAAATCTGTAAAATGTGGAAAGAGTAACAGAATTTCTAGGGGCTCATGCATTTTCGGCATCAAGGCTCATGACAAAGGCCTGAGTCAGCACTATCAAGTGCTAGTCTTGCTTGGGTGTCTGCCACAGAGGTTCCTTCTTCAAGACAGCTGCTCTGCACGTCTGTCTTTCCAACTCTATTCTGTGCGCACTTTTAGAAGAGGTGCTTCTAACTTGAACATCAGGACCCTGAAAAGTATAGCCTCCCATACCTAGGCACATGTCACCGGTTTCTAACATCCATAACTTGGTCTGAGTACATGATCAAACTGCTAGGATCTGCATTCTTAGAGCCATGCTTGGTACCCTTGCTTTGGCAGATGGTACCAAGTGGACAGTAAGCAACTCATGTGCTCTAACCCACATTTATAATCTGTTTGCTGTGTTAGTCAAGCATTTAACAAGGGGCAAGCTCTGAACAAGGCAAGTTTATCTTCATGGAAATTCCTTATTGGTTACAATAATTCCCATACTAAAGACCCAGAGACTACAACCTGGTCTTTCATGGTGCGTTAGCTAGTGAGCCACAAGGCTGGTGACTACACTGATGTCCCTCCTCCCCTGAGCTCACCACACAGGTGACCTTGGCCTCTCTCCATGAGCAGCAGATGTCCAGGGATCTGCTGGATCTCACTTTTTTTCTTTAGATTTGGAATTAAAAGTCAGCATGATGGATAGTGACCAATCAAGGAAAATCAACATGGAGAAAAACATTTCCCTCACAATAGATGTAGTAGCAGAGAATATTAGAATCGCATCCCCATTTGTTATAAGAGGCACGCTTCCCTAAGACATCCAAAATATAGTTTGAGTTTTAAAATCTGGCTGATGCAGAATTTTGTACTATATTACTCTGAGTATATCATCATGTCCATTAAAATAGATACTACCCAAGGCAGGAAAATGTATCGACATTTCATGTCTATCAAACACTAATAAATATAATTGTTCATACTCTGCTTCACGTGTCTTGACAAAAAAGTGCCCTAGGCTTTAAAGAAGGGTAAAACTGGTTGGATGAAGGAGACAACAGTGTCTTAATCTTTCCCATTCTTGTAAATTCATATGAGGAGGTCACAGTGAGATTGATTTCAGTCTGGGGCAAATATTCTTCACATTCAGGAGGGGTATTTTTGTATCTAATAGTTTGGGTCAGAGGATGCACGGATGGCAGCAGACAGAACAATGCTGGTGCACGAAGTCAGCGTCCAGATACATTTCATGTTCCAGTGAACATCTATATGACAAGAAATAGTCCGAGAATTTGTTTTCGTATATTGAAGGAGAAGGGAACAGCCTTTCAAGGATGTTGTGACCTGCCACTGTCACAGTCACATGATTTGGGTCACAGGTCTTACCAATTACTGCATAGCTTTTCCTATTTTTTGTTCCATGTCATTTTTTTTTCTTTCATTCCCACTTTAGGCCAAAGGTAAAAGGGCTTTACTTCTGGAAGCCCCTTCCTGGTGGTAAGACTGAAACAAAGACCCAGAGAACCTGCATCTGAATTCTAGATTTCCAGGGAAGCCCACTTGCCAGAGAGTACTTTGAAAGTGCTAAGTTTATTTATGCTCTCCTGCCTGTGTTCAACGACATGAGTCAAAGGCATTTACTCAAATCCTGTAGAGAGATGGGTCCCACTACCATACAATGTGATGATCCAATTTGTCTCCTGTCCAAAAATAACTGTATTTGGGGGATGGTGAGGAATATGCTAAGTGTGATGTCTTTTTATGGTCACTGCTGAAATATGTACATGGGACAAACATGTTAGACTCATTATTTCATCTATCTCTGGCTGAATATTGAAATATTTTTAATGTGGATGTAAATACTGAAGAAACCCCAGGAGGTGTTTTCTTTATGTTAATTCTGGGTTCAGCTAGCTAAAGCCAAGATTACCTTCTGGTTGCTGAAGCAGAATAACTGATAACCCAGAAGGCAATGCAATAACTAGAAGGTCTACAGGTCAGATGGCTAATTGCTGTTGGAGAATTAAGCAATGGTAAGAGGTCTCCAACAAGTACCTAAATTGTAAGGTACAGCAAGTAGGTGGTACCAATATTTTTGATATTTGGCAATTTGGACTTTATGGACAGCTTGCTGATTGCTTTGTCAATTAATGTAAGAAATTAAGTGTTTCTTAACAGACTCAGGTTGGGCTCCTTGGCCCTGGATGGCCAGAAGATCTGTTAATATTGATAATTTCCCAGAATCTTCTGCTGACTTGCCATCTTCCTTCCAGGTGAAGGGAGGCATTTGATAGCATGTATTAACAAAGTGCTGGTACATGTCTGGTTTCTGAACTAGACTCTGTGTATCATAGTTAAGCATGGAGACATCTCTTCCCCCAGATAGTGAATAAGCCTGTCTTTGGTTTCATGTGGCAAAACTCTAACAGCAGACTGAATGGAAAGGGAAAAATCCCTCCTTGCAAAACAAGTCTCAGGTGAGAAGTCCCTCAGTGGCCACTGTTCAGTCACAAGTCCAGAATCCTAACAGCCAGAACTGTTGATATTGTTTGACTGGAGGAAGAGAATGTTTCCTCATCTGCAAACCTTACTTGAGGACTCTTCATTGCCTGTCTTCCAATCCCCAGACCAGGACTATCTGCTGGGGGCAATTTTACATCACGAGTGAGTCACAGTTATTTGTGTAAAATGGTTTCATGAGAGAAGGAACTGAAACATAAGAGCTGTTTTAAAGCAACAAAGGAGTGTTTAGCAATGGTTAAGACTCAGCCCTGTAGGATGTCCATATTCACATTTCTAAATGAAAACCCGAACTCACTGACTCTGGAAGGGATTATCTTCATGTTAGAGTTGGCAAAAGGAAACTTTTAAAATATCTTTAGGAGAAGAGCAGAAGTGACAAGTTACCAGGGCTTGTGGGTCCATCATGATGATCATGGTAGAACTCTGCTCACTAAAACCTGGCGGCCAGCATGGACCAAATTCACGTTCTTTTAATCACAAAATACAAGAGCATCTGAAAGCAGTGGAAAAGGGAATGGGATGCTGTTGATTTTAATAAATGTGTAAAAAGTAGTTTAAATTTCATCATTGATGTAAATATGGAATAAATTCATACACATTTATTACATAGTGGCCTAAATTATTTTAAATTATATAAATATACTCAATAAAGTCTCAATTACTGGACATAGAAACATGCAATTTAGGAATTGCTGGCAGATGTTGCTATCTTTATATTTCCCCATTTATAATTTAGCTGCCCAATTACATTTGGTGGTATTTGATGAATAGCTATAGACAGGATGTCACTGCCATGAGTGTAATCAGGTTTTGTGTGATCTACCTAGTATCAACTACGTGCTAAGCACAGAGAACTTTTGCAAGAGCAGAGTGTCTTCGGAACACAAAAAGCCTCTGTGTTCATCAGAAAGGCTTCAGCCTGTGTCTCCTCTGACTTCTTTTGAATCTGGCTATGAAAATAATTTTCTAACAACCTGGAAGTTGAGCACTTGTTGTACATGGAAGGGATTTCACAGGGGAAGGGAGATCTTTAATTATCATCGATTGGTTGCTATCTTCAAATGGCCCTGCTGACCCAAGGAACATTTGTGGGTAGGGCTGTTCATATTGCCTTTGTTCACTGGAGACTGGAACAAAATACAGGAATAATCATTTGCATATTGCCATCTGTGAAGCTGATGCTTCTAAACAGGATTTATCAAAAAAAAAACATTAGAACTACAGCATATGTCTTGTGGACATGGCTCCAACTTTTATTTAAATAGACATGTCCATTCATCAAAGGTGCTATAAGCAAGTTATAGATTTAGATGAAGACCAAGTTCCACAAGTATTAAATCCTGAGAAATGTATTACTTAAAATAAAACAAAGGAAAATAGTAAAATCTTAGTCCAGGACAGGTGAGATGGATCATCCAATAAAGGTGCTTTTCAATAATCCTGATGATCCCAAGAACCCACAGGAGAGAGGTGACTACTGCAGGTTGTACTCTGACTTCCACTGACAAGCCATGGCATACACATGAACAAACACACACACACACACACACACACACACACACACACACACAATGCAAAATTGTCTTAATCCATTTTTATGAGGCTAATAATTAAAATATAAAATATTACAACATCAATAAACTTCTCAATGTTTTGATATAAATTATAACTTGGTATAATAATCAGCTAGTTATTTTTTAAAAGAAAATACTTCTTTTAATTTAAAATTAATGATATTAATGTATCAATTTTATGTCCATTCCAATATATATATTAAGCCTTACTTATAGATCAGAGAAAATGAATGTCAGCTTAGAGAATAACATTTTAGAAAGCTAAAGGCATAAGGTCAGAGAGAGAAAGCCATGTGTGAGTTTAAATGCTATAAATAGCACACTGAGAATTTTTGATGCAAAGTATATTGATGCTTCATTTTATAACTGATTTCAGCTTGCCTTTGCAGAGAAGTGGAGAAAACCATGAGTCTGGAAGAGGGATCCAGAGACTGAGCAAATGGGCCTACTTCCATCATGTGCTATTTATTCAATCTTGATCAAGTTTCACAATGTCTATGGCCTCCGATCTTATTTGAAAGTACAAATCATACATAAAAAATCTTATAAAATTATTTTAGTGTCAACATTGAAAATCATGAGAGGAAGGTGATGAACAAGATGCACATTGTGTATGTGGGAAGTCACAACAATAATTCACATAATTATTGACATTCTCTTCTACCAAGCATCATTAACCACCATAAAATAAAGTTTATTGTTAACAAAATGCTACTTGATGGCACAACAGTTGACAGTCTCAGTGGCAGAGTGACAACAAATTTACCTGGAGTTTCTGGCTCAGTCTTAAGGCCACTTTCTTCTCTGTCATTCGTGCCTCTCCTGATTTAGTCATGAAAGCCTCTTGCATTTTAGGAAACTCCTAAGGTGAATAATAATGACCATTTTGTAGATACATCTGGGGTCCCTGAAGTAAATCTTTTCCACAATTTATAACATACACTTGAGATAATTCTTGGTAAATATATCTTTCAGAATTTGTAAAAATTGCTTTGTTTTCATAATTTGTGGTAAAAAGGCACAGTCTTATTGTCATTAACTGACAAAATTATTTTCTCAATAACACTAGGTAGCCAGTGTGAGTTGGACTCCTGGAAAACTTCTTTCCAATATGTTCCTGGGAGGTTCTTCCCATCTCACAACCAGATACTCATCCCTGCAGCCTTCTGACAGTGATTTTGTAATCTTGTGTACTTGCCAATATTGACAAGAGATGGAAAGGACATATAAAGTGGGAAAGTGTGCCCGTCTACTTTGTAGTTTGACTGTAGACTGGCCTCTTATGCTTCAACAGTAGAGTAGGATAGATTCTTATTTCAAGAGGTGATGGGCGATGTCCTTCTGAATGCTGTGAATATATGCTTCTCTTATTGGTTGACGTATAAATGCTGATTGGCCAGGAGCCAGGAAGGAAGTATAGGTGGGGCAACCAGACTGGGAATGGGAGAATGCTGGGAACTGGAATGAAGAGAGGTAGTCGCCAGAGAGACACTATGTAGCTGCCAAAGGAATAACATGCCAGAGCATTCCAGGTAAGCCACAGCTTCGTGGCAATACATAGTTTAATAGAAATGGGTTAATAATTAGGAGAGAGCTAGATGATTGACAGATGACCAAAGGACTTTCTCTCCATCCCTTCATCCCTCTCTCCCTCCCTCCCTTCTCCTTTCTCCTTCCCTCCCTGCCTGCCTCTTTACCCCATGTGTGTAGATATTTTATTGAAAATGCCAAGGTAAGGTGTGCTTTATGGATCTAGAATAAGAGAAAGGAAGAAATGGAATCAATCAAATAAACAAACCACCACCACCAACAACAAAAAAACTGACTCTATTGTGGTAACAAATAGGAACACTTCTTCCTTGTGGAGGATAGAAGTGGCTACAGGAGCCTGAGAATAAAAAATGAAGGGGCTATCAACTGTGATTCTGGGACCTTGAGACAACTGGGTACCTAAAGTCATTGTTGAGATTTTGGCTGTTGCTTAACAGTGTTGAGCTGAGGAGCTGCAATGTCTTTATGCTGATCCCAGTGAGAGAAGAAAGAACAAAACACCAATTCTTTCCTCTGCAAACACTCTTTCAAGCATATTTTTGATATCCTAGAAGTCACAGGAGCCAGAGCTGTGTCAGAGTCCAGGTAGGTGGGATGGTAGAGGGACAGTCAGTAAGAAATTGTTGTCTTGATCAGGATGCTGAATGCTTTTGACAGGGAGTCCAGAAAATAAGAGGATAGGAGAATGAGAGAGGGGCACAGTAAAGTAGAAAGGTGGAGTGAAGAGTAGAAGGATGCTTTTGGAGGTGAATTGGGATGATTTCAATGGGGATGAGATAAAAGGAGAATGGAAGTGCCGTTTCTAGAGGTAAATACCAAGATGTACACATTAAGCTTAGAGAGGAGAGTGAATCCATTCCACAGGATATGGAGTTTGGCTGTGAAGTCTCGGTGGATATCTGGGGATATCCTTGAAAGTGTTGGTGGGTCTTCAGGATGATAAAGAAGACATTATTAACATAAAAGGCATATCAGACATGTAATTTCCAAGTGTCAGATCAGTGGCTGGATGTCCTCATTTACATAGAAAAGTACTATTCAGCACCAAAGATGGCACAAAACTAATCATGGGAACCACAGAAAAAAAAATCACTGGACTGCTTAGTTTTTGCCCAGCTAGAGAACATATTGAATCTGCAAGCATAATAAATCAGTCCTGGTGTTCCATTAGGCTGCATTAGCATCAGTAATCAGAAATCTGAAAACGAAGCTTAATGGAGAAATGGAGGTGAGTCCCTTGTGTTTTTATTATGCTCCATTTCCTAGTAAGTACTGTTTCTCTGTCCCTTGGAGAATTTCCTTTTGGAGCCCAAGTGAAAAATGGGTCTATAAAAGAAATATTGATTAGTTTAACTATCTCATTAAATTTGATTAACCTTTTAAGAGTATTAGGTGGAGCTTTAAGCTATATACAAAACTGAATAATACCTGTATGCCCCGTGGAGGGCACCTTTTAAATAGCTGAGAAATTTATGAGAATTGGGCACTTAGGATGTGGAAGTTTACAATCCAGAATTTTCAGTTGTTTATCATTTTTCCTGTGCCTTTTTTCCTCATTTGTTCAGCATTTAAAAATAACTTGATAATTGTTTCATTTATAACATTTTTGATGAGAATTATAAACCAAACTAAGTTTTAAGAGAGACCAATAGAACGTAGAAAGATTTAAAAGTGTCCCAAACCCCACACATGCACCCACTCTTCCTCCCACACATTCAAACGGAAGTTCCTTAGAACAAACCTTTTCTCTTGGCTTGATTTTCCAAAATTCTGCAGCACTCACTTAGGATTTATGGGCTTATGGACCAGCCCCAAGACCCGAGAAGAAGAGTCCAGATGGGTGGGGATGGAGCTACTGGCATAAAGAACTAAATTTTATCTCTGAAATGTAAGAGCAGCCCTAGCCCCTCATTGAGGGAAGTGGGTTCTTCTTCAGCACCAGGGCAAAGCTGCCGACCCCAGAAGCCCCAAGCCACCCAGGGTACATCATGAACTTCAAGGCAAGATAAAACATAACAAATAAGTAGAAAATTGCGGATTTAAAAATTCCAAAGAAAGTAAGGTGAGGAAATCTCTATTTCCCTGAATGGCTACACTGCAAAAATAGCTATTATTTGTAAAATCCCTTTAATCGTGCCAGGCCGTGAGAATGCTTTCAGCATTTTCTTTTCCCACATGGAAGAGATTTTTGAAATGAAATGGTAAGACATCAGAAACAGTCCCTTATGTACTTGACCTTTTTAAAATTCAGTATTTCTATTGATTGTTCACAGTATTTTCTTTCCCTGAGATATTGGTATGGTAATCAAAGTTTGGAAATAGTCAAACATGATTACAAAAACCCAACACCAAGTGCTTTTTCCACAAGCAAGTATAGCACTCTTCCAACAACTGTGTTGATGATTAAATACAAACATAAGTGTTAGCAGTGAGAACAATGGCCTGTGCTCTTGTGTGTGTGTGTGTGTGTGTGTGTGTGTGTGTGTGTGTGTGTGTGTGTACACATACAAACACATACACAATCTCCAGATATTTTATATGCATGGCAGAGATAAACCATACAAGAATTCACGAAATTTGAATTATAGTAGATATTGCCTTAACAAAACCTTTGAAGATTGATTTGTAGCGGCTAAGAGCTTTTGACACATTCCTCACTGAGGCTTCAACACTGCTTAGAAACGTTTTTAGAGTATTTTCAGCTCCTTCTGAGAGTCTTCCTCAGCTGTTTTATAGACAGCAGTGATCTCTATAATGCATAGTCTCACTTTCTGCATGGTTGGAGGAGTTCATGATCCATATCCAATTTTAAGGTAGAGTGTAAGATTGCATTTGAAGAATATAGACAGTGAAAGCCATCAAAACTGCGCCATTGCTGTTTATGTAATTCCTGCTATTTACTGTTTGATGGACATCTGTGAATAATGGGGTGGTCCTGAAAAGATGGTGAAGCTACTGTGACTACTGGTAGTGCATACTTAGGGGTAAATGTAGAGAAGTCCAGTCCCTGCAAGCATGTGGGTACTCAATGTACTTCCAAGAGCATAACATCTTTGGTTTGACTTTGAAATTTATGATATGGAAATAGATGAGCAATTACCCCAGATGACTTCCTTAGTATTACTGACACTTTATGCTGCATGAGTTGAAGACTTGAATTTTTCACTGTAGGCTTTATTCAATTGGAGGTTTACAAAGGACACTTCATATCTGATAGTGTATCTATCAGTGTTATAGATTTCCCCCATGAAAGCACACTCTGGTACACACAGAGCTCCTCTGTCCTCCACTGAAGTGTATGGCATCCCTGTTGAGAGTGTCAGGTGTGTGTGTGTGTGTGTGTGTGTGTGTGTGTGTGTGTGTGTGTGTGTGTGTGTGTGTGTGTGTATTGGCTCTCAGATTGGAAGTGGGCTCCTAGGCTTTAGTGAGGATGTACTTATTAATTTTTTTTCATTTGAGATTACCTTTACATTGTTTTACAAAAATTTTTACAACATCACAAAGTATATACTAAATTTTTGGCACTTCCTCTCCCATCACCCTTTCTCCTTAACTCCCTTCTCTCTCCTGCTGAAATAATTCTTCCTTCACAATCCCCATCCTACTCTCATGAATTTTTTTTCACCCCCTGGATTTAGTTAGGATTGCTAGCACAGACAAGAATAGGGGGTTATTACTGGAATATGGACAAGGTATCAGGGGCTATACCCTTGAAGAAAATGGCATTCCTTCCCCAGCACTTCTAAACTGCCCACAGTCCCTCAGTGAGATATGGGGTTCAGGAGCCTCTGCCTATGCTTCCTGTGACTCTAACAGCTTCACTATTATTCTGTGACCAACTTTATTGACCTGAAATTCAAATGTGTTTGGTTCCAGCTCAGAGCTGACAATATCTAAAGCAAGGTCGAGGCTAAAACAAATGTCAAAATACATACTAAACCTTTTTTCTTTTGTTGTATTGTGCTATGTTTGTTCAAATATGAATCTATGTACAATAAAATTATAACTGTTAATAGTGATCCTTCTAAATACAGTGGTACATCCACCACTGCAATCAAAGTATAACCCACAGCCCTTCATTCCCCTTTGCCACCAATGATCAGCTTTCTGTCTAAAGGAATACATTAAATCACTAAATGATCTGTTGAGGGAAAGTGTGAATGTATAGAAAATACCCCCAAATCAAGTTCTAAAAGTGAAATACTTTTCCAGTAGTAAGCACATGCTACAAAACAAGTAATCCAAAGCATGAAACTTTATAGGACATTTGTAAATTAAGGCCACATGCTTATAAAGTTAACTTTAGATGCAAAATAGTTATAGTCAGAGAGCTGTTCTAAAATAGACCTGGAACTAAATTTTGGTCACCCTTGTTGATCATATGAAACAAGATTAAAGATATTTTATGTTTTTGGACTGGAAAGTTGGCTCATCAGTTAAGAGTACTGATTACTCTTCCAGAGGATTCTGGTTCAATTCCCAGCACCCACATGACAACCATCTGTAACTCCAGTTCCAGCAGATCCAGTACCCTCTTCCGGCCTCCACAGACACTGTGCACATGTGGTACACAGACATACATGAAGAGATGTAAAATAAAAATAATAAATTTTTAATGAAAAAGAATTTTTGTGTTAATACTGTGGCATGTTACAGGCTAGGCTTGGCTCATAGTAACTTAGATAATGAAATTGAATTCTTCAGCACAATATAGCATCAAAACTTTGAGTTACTATACATTTGCTTCATGGTGGGAGCACGAATAAATTCTGAGGCAGTCCCTGTATATAGGACCCTTTCTCTTAAAGGGTTCTTTGTGTACTTATTGTGTAGCAAGCTACTATTCCCGTTTCAGTACCAACCATTAAACTACAACAGTGCTTCTGTAATAGCGTCCCTAGTGGTCAGGCTTTGTAAGCTACCTTAAAACAGAATTGTAGACATGGAGTATGACACTCAAATCTGGTGTTCTGTGGACAGGTTTGAAAGATGGTGAAACTATTTCTGGAGTTTGAAATGCTTAAATAAAACAAAAATCCATTCTGGTTCTTAAGCTGTATAAAAAACTCTTATGTTGGTTTGATAGGTATAAAAACTCGGGCAGGGATGTGTAATACAATTGTACATTTTAAGCTCCTGGCTGAAGATAAATGCTTAGAAAGCTGGGACACACAATTGTATGTATGTTTGCCTCAGAATGTGTATTTCCTTCCCTCACTGGACTGCAAGCAGGAAAGAACTCTTGAAGTGCTAATTGAGTTTTAAATTTTTATCCCCTTAGCCAGTAATTGGAGAGAAAATTCTGTTCAATAAAGTGGCTTCTGTGGTAACTCGTGGAAAACATCTGGGTTTCCCTCCATCTTAATTTCAGTCTAATTTAGACTAATCTGATTTTTTCAGTGCCATTTGGAGGCATCTTCACTATGGTTAGCATCCTTTAAAAAGGCAATTTATATTTATTGTATGCATATGTTTGTTTTACCTACATGTAGGTCTGTGCATCATGTATATGTCTGGTACCACCAGAAGAGGCCACTGGATTTCTTGGGGCTAGAGTTACAGATCACTCTGAGCCCCAATGTGGATGCTGGGGATTGAATCTAGATTCTTTGCAAGAACAGTCCATGTTCTTAACAGCTGAGGTGTCTCTCTAGCCCCTGGATTTTAATGAGACCCCTACCACTCTTCTCCAGCCAAGTGGCTTGCATATTCCCTTTCTGCAGATGTTCTGCTTTCTGTAACCATAGATGCTAAAGATGAAGTCAACATGTTCTTGGCTTTCTGCACCTTACAGTCTCTACAATTCTGCAGCCTCATCCCAGTTCTTATAGGCAAGACTGACCATTTTACAAAGCTAATAAGAAGCGCAGAAAAGTGCAAAAGCCAAGTGCACCAGACTATGAATTAACCAGGGATCTTTCTTCAACTGCTCTCAGGCTTAAGGGGTAACAAATAACAGCAATACAAACAGAGCAATTCAAGCCGTAGATAAAGACAAGAGTCACATACCATGAGTTCACTTCTGTAGAATTTATCTAAGTACACATATGTCTATAAACACAAATATCTGTATAAATAAAACTGGAAATATGTTGAATTTAATCAACCCCAGCCTTCACAATCAGCTATCATTCATTGTCTATGTGTGGTCATCCTTTATATTATTTCAGTTCAAAAATAAAGAACCTCCAGGAACCCATTACTTGGTTTTCCTTATTAGTGAAATATGTGAAGTGTTCACTATCAATCTTCTAGCACTGGTTTCATTCCACATTGTGTTTCTAAGGGCCATCTGTGCTGTAACATAAGTGTGTTCATAGCCATGCTCTATTAGACCCCAGCATAGAATAAGCCAAGAGAGGTGTATTTGTTTCCTACCAAACAACACCTTGGTTACTTCTCAGTGTAGGGTTACTTGGGGAATTGGAAGAATAAAAGAAAGATTAAAATATTTTGTTACTGTACTGCTAAAAATATTGTCCATGCCTCCTGATGGTATATAAATGTTCCTATTTCTCTCCCTACATTAGCACACATCATTAATAGGGCAGAGAGACTGTGGATGTTCAAGACTATGAGATAATGTTAAATCAGTCCAAAGCATTGTTTCAGAATGCATCTCCATTTGCAATTGCAGAGAGACCTCACTGAACTGTATCTTCTTTAGAACTTGATTTTATTAGATTTCTCAGATTTTTTCCTAGCTGAAAGGTTATAAAATGGCACTACAAATACAGGTAAATGAAACATCATTTTATGTGTCATTTGAGCAAATAAATTTAACTTTTTCCCACTGTCTATTGAGTAATCAATGTTTATTGTGACATTTGCATTTTTTATTTGCTTGAATATTTTATATATTCAGAATTTTTATCCTTTGTTAGATGGATGTTCTACAGGTCACACTTTACCAGATTAAAGATAGCCCTTTTATTTTCCAGAGGTGTCATATAGAAAATAAAAGGTTTTTTTTAAAGACACATAAACATGTACACACACACACACACAAACACACACACACACACACACACACACACACACCCCATGGGATTCTATGAAGTTGTTTAAAGTAATGTGTGACAAGGTTATATTCATTGACTTGAAAAGATCTCTAGGAGTGTTAAGTAACAAATCAAGTTGAAAATCATATGTATACTACCACTTCATTTATATTAATAAAATACCCAAACCACACATGCTATAAAGCCTCATGTATATATGGAAACACATAAAAGGAAAACTAGAATAACATCTTCCAACTGTTGACAGTTGGGAGAAAGGCAGGGGAAGTAATGAGGGGAAGAGAGGGTCTTTCATGTTTCCTCTGGATATTTCTGTACTCTTTCAACCATGTGCAAAGAAAATATCGTCTGTTGCTTGTACAACAGAAATAGTAATGATAGAAACAAAAGGGAAGCAAAGGCAGTTATGACTGACACAGGAATGTACAAACAGACCACTAGAACAGAAGGAAAGGCTAGAAACAAGTGCATCAGAAATTCAGGATTTGATAAGGTAGCCTTTAAAAATGCCAGGAAAGGAAGACACTTCAATAAATGGCATTGAAACAAGTGGCTGGCAATTTTGTGGTAGGAGCTGAGAGAAAGCAAATAACACATTCCTGCATCAAACCCCACACCACATCCAGCTAAAGGAAAGAGCTCAATATAAGAAGGAAAACTATTAAAACTATTAGGAGAGCATGGAAGACAGTGCATTTTATAACACAGGATTGCATTGACCTTCATCAGCAACATGGACTAGATCATTACTATTAGACAACATCAGAGAAATAATTGCTGTGCACATAGTAAGGGTGCTCACTGAAGAATTGTGAGCTCACATCAAAACCAAATTAAGATCCCTAAGATCTCCGTGCAGTTGAAGGCTACTGAGGGAGGCAGAGTCATTGAGGAAGTGGCTTTTGGAAGGATGTTCAGGCCCCAGTGGATGGTGACACTTGGTATATTACACTAGACTGCATGCATTTGTGTTTTAGCCACAGAAAGGTAGTATACAAAAAGGGGATACCTGCATAAATGTCACACTTTGATGTTCTTTAATGTTGTTTTATTACATGATTTTTGGAGGAAGAGAGCCATATTAAAAAGTGAGCATGCTAACATCCACAAATAGGAGAAAACATGTGATGTTTGTCTTTCTAGGTCTGAGTTACCTCACTCATCATGATGGTTTACATTTCTACCCATTTACCTGTGAAATTCATAATTTCATTTTTTCTTAATGACTGAATAATATCCTTTGGTAGAAATGTACCATATTTTCATTATTCATTCGTCAGTTGATGGATCTCTGAGCTGTTTTCATTTCCTAGCTATTGTGACTACACCAACAATGGCCATGGATGATCAGGTATTTCTGTAGTGGGATATAGAGTCCTTTGGGTATATGCCCAGAGTGCAGATGATGTATCTGGGTCATGAAGTAGGCCTTAATCTTAGCTACATGTGGTCCATTTGGAATACCCACAGAGGTTAGCAAATCAATGAGGGGAATGAGGGAATTTTCAAGGGAGGAGGGAGAGAATGCAGTGCTATAAACAGGTAAAGGAATAATGGAACATGAAGAGTTAAATGGGTTGGAATGCAGGAGGGCAATACAGGGTGGATAATTAATATTTACCCAAGGTAAAGACATTTCCAAAAATTTATACAGCTTCTATAATGCTCCATAAAATGTAAAAAATTTAAATAGAATTCCCTATAAAGGGGCAGCAATGCCCATAAGAGTCACAACAGGCCCACAAATAAACGTTCCAATACAATCAATAGGTTACCTCTTTGGGAACTGTTGGTTCATGTGGTTTCATGTAGTCTCAAACACTACAGTCTACTGACAACAATCTCAGTTACTCTTCAGAACTTGACAGTAAAACTCTATTGCTGATAACAACTACATACTTGAGTCATACAACATATAGACCATCAAGCCACTGTTGACCTGGAACATTCATCCTTACTAGCTAGCTCTCATAGTATTGAAAGGTACAAGGCACATGTACAGAGGAGACAAGCAATCGATTGTACCCCACTGTGGACACTGTTAGTTACAACAGCATCTAGCTCTAGTCCATAACAAAAATCCGTAGCTTGACTGGTCATCACCAGGGGAGAATGGACTACTCAAACTGCTAACTGGATGTAGTGTTAAACTGATTCCCAATGACTCCTGGTATGACATCCATAGATTACTGCGTCTCTCAACCCTCATCAGAGAAGCTTCTTTTTGTGGTTGATGGCAACTAACACAGAGTCCCATAAGAAGTCAGGATGGAGAGAATAATATGGATTGCTCAGCCGGAAGTGGAACATTTATTTCACATCCCCTCCTCTTAAGACTCAGAGACAATTTCAGAGGAGGCGGTAGAAAGATTTTAAGAGTCAGACGCAGCTGATGACTACGAACATTGTTTTCTGCACAAAACAGGGATGTGGTGACAGCACAGGTAAGATTTATGCACACTGAAACCAGATCAAATACAAGCCTGGAGTGGAGACCTGAGCACCAGGATCTGCCCCTAGCTGAGGAGCTACTGTTGACGGATAATTTTTAGAGAGGGACAATCAGTTCTATTTAAGGATATGGCTCCTGGCCGGTGGACCATGAGCCAGTGGATGGCCACACAAATTGGACGTGCTTTGTTTAAAACAAAAATGAAAAGGAGGATTCAAAAGTTGTGTAGAAAAGAAGAGCAGTGTTGTTCCCTGAGGAGCTGGGGGGAGGAGCTGGTTTAGATCAAAGCACATGCTTTGAAATTCTCAGAGAACTAATGAAAAAGTATTTAAAACTAAGGTCTGTGCTTGCTGCAAAGTGCTGGTTCCATAAATGTTTATTTATTTTAGTTAGTATCGTGTTCAATCCTGTAGGTGCCTTGGCTGCAGGGATCTTAGAGAACTGCAGGGCATGTAGGGGGAACCATGGAGGACTTTTTAAAAGCCATGCCGAAGATTTGCTGTCAGCTGTGGTATAGATGCAGCATGCACATCATGATCTAACTTGCTAGACCACACTCCCCTGCCCTGTAAAGTGTACACGCTTAGTTGTGGAGGCTTTGCCAAAGTCAAACTTCACTCCAATATAGCTGCCCCCTTCCCTGCGTCTGGCCAGATGAAGAATCTGGTTTGATCAGTGAGCATATCAGGCCAAGATGACAGATAAGATTTTCCAAGAGGCCCATTTTCTTCATTTTCATGCATATTTGTCTGGTAACCTTGCACTTGAGATCATGATGAGGAGAGGATGTATCAGAGTTGTCCCAGGGTAGTTCTCAAAGGATGCTGTTAGGGGACTATCAGCTTCTTCTTCTTCTTCTTCTTCTTCTTCTTCTTCTTCTTCTTCTTCTTCTTCTTCTTCTTCTTCTTCTTCTTCTTCTTCTCCTCCTCCTCCTCCTCCTCCTCCTCCTCCTCCATCTCCTCCTCCTCCTCCTCCTCCTCTTTCTCCTCCTCTTCCTCCTCCTCCTTCCCCAATAGGAAACAAGTTAACAACACAGGCCTCTACTACCCTCCTACCAACAGAACCAGCATCCAAAGTTCCATCGTCATCAAATCTGTTAAGCCCTCTCACTGTTGTTCCTGCCTGTGGGATATATCTGTTTATTTTCTTGACATTAGTTACACATTACAAATTCACTGGGTGCATGGATGGAAAGTATTAGAGGGAACATTGAGTGCAGCTGTGAAACTCTGCCTTGTATATTTCTTCATTTTTTATAAACTAAAAACAAGTTCTTATGCCTGCTTACAAAGGATAAACAATTCATTTTCTGAGTAGCTTTGACATTGGACATCAGCAGACTTAACTTTACTAACTACTTTGGATGCTTCTTCTATTCATACCCTCTTACCCAGTCCAATTTCTCTCGTTAAGTTCACTCCAAAAAAAGTTTTCTGGTTGTTGTATCCTTTTATTATCTCTAAACCATAGTCCAGTAACATGGATTTTCAATAAGCAATGCTGTTAGCCCTGTGGACAGAATCTTTCCAGTTCCTTTTGGGAAGTAATATTGTCTTCTTCTATTACGTTCACTGTGGATGATGAAATAGCCCACAGAGTTGCTGTTCTTTAAGGAACTGTACAACATACCATGACTTACTTTATGAAACGTGGCATCTTCCAGAGTGGCACTGCTCCTCTGTGTCCATCTCTTCCTCCCATGGAGGAGATACAGTTATTTAGGTCTTTCTGATTTTATTGCTCTGAATGTGTTATCAATTCAGAACAATCTAATCCAATTTATTGACATCATTCTGGAAATCTGGATATGTATCATAGTTGAGCCTGACATTATTCTGTTTGGGTTATGTTTTCTCTGACTCTTTTCTGGCATAGATTCCAGTGCTATTAAGTCACATTATTTTACTCTCTACAAAATATTTGATTATATACCTACTTCTATGACCTTTATTTTGTGTGTCAGGAGGAAACTTGGAGCTTTACTTACTTATCATCAAATTGTATTTATTGATTATCCCAAAAAAGCTACTTCTTCAAAAACAGACCATGTTTAGAATCCTAAAAAACATGGAAGTGGCAAAAAATATATTAGATGGTTTCATATAATGTGATCTATTACCTTAATGTGGACATAGACTTATTGTTCTCATGGTGATACAAACATGTCATTCATAACATTATGAAATTTGAGGATATATATTTTCTATAGCATAGTATCTGCAGCCACTGCAGGGTGGTGGTGGTGTATACTTTTAATCTCAGCACTCTGGAGGCAGAGGCGAGCAACCTTCTGTGAGTTGGAAGCCAGCCTGGTCTGCAGAGCTAGTTACAGGTCAGCCAAGGATATTACACAGTGAAACCCTGTCTTGAAAAATCAAAATAAATAAGAAAGACAAAAATATTGACAAGAATATACTTAACTTGGAACACTTACATTAAATAAAACAAAACAGCCACATGAATTTCAATAGGAGTGTTTTCTAAAATGAATATTCATAAGCATTTGAAAATCATTGTCTTATCCTAAGATGCTTTTATCCTGCATGATATGCATGTAATAGCCACAGAGTATGACTTTTAATGAATAAATGGAGTTGGCTTAAGAAATAACCAGGTAAGTTAGTTAACTACAAATGGAATCTATTGCACCACATGTCATTCAGTCTTTTCTGCCTTCCTCACAATTCTGCAATATTATTATTTCTCTATTTTTCTTTCATTGAAAATTGATTTTAATACAATGTATTCTGGTTACCATTTCCTCCCCACCACTACCCCCCAGATCCTCCCCATCCTCTCCCATTTGAATTCCCATGCCCAGGTCTCTGTGACTCAAGTCAATCAAACAAAGGAATGGAATATTAAATTCATCAGCTAACTGATGGTAGTGTTTTAGATGCTTTTGAAAAATCCCAACAGTACTGGAAATAAAATAGCTGAGATCTAAAGTTGCCTTGTGGTCTTTTCAACAAAATATTTCATCAAAGCCTTCCTGTATTCCTCCTGATAAGGGATCTCTGGTGATGTGGCAAGGGAAGCATTCCTAAGGAAGACGGAATTACCCTCCTGTTGTCACTGTTGGTGCAGGAATCTTAATAGTGCTACACAGGAAGTATCCCTGAATGCCTGTTGGTGGAGTAGGAATCTTTTATAGCGGTACACAGGAAGTACCTCTGTGCTATTACTGCTGAAATAATGCCAAAGAACTGCACAATGGGGAATGTTTTCAGGTTGGTGCCAGGCAGAAGATAACTCTACTGCCAAGAAGGGACTGAAAATAAATGTTCCTTCTGTTGCCAAAGTGTGCTTAGGATGCTTTGAAATGCAGACAAAGTGCTGATGGTGCCAAAAGAATGGAGAGAGAAGGGCTCCTGTGTGAGAAGTGAGGCCCAACCCATTTCTGAGGGTAACTAGTAAAACAGGAAGCCAGAAAATTGGTGAACTAAATAAAACTTGCTGCATAGATCCGATGTGAAACAGACTTTAAGCTTTCGCATGCAGGAAGCCCAAGAATGTTTGAGTAATGGTCTTGAATTCAAAAACATAAAGCTTGATGTGAAGGGTATTTTCAGCAGACCAAATAGGTTCCAAAATACAATGACAAACAACTGAGCGGGAAAGGCCCATTCTTCTGCATGAGTATAGTGACATCCTCACAAACTCTTACTGAGAAAGGCAGTACAATGGGAAGGTGAACACTCTGTAACTTCTGTGGATATTTTGCAGTGAATGTAGTCCACTTACCACTAATAACAGACACCTACTGTCATTCCCTGTCCTCTGAATCACATACTATGAACTCAGTACAATGCCTCAAAAACCTCTTCTATTGCCTTAAAAAAGTTCAGAGTCAAGATATCTCATTTAAGTATTGGCAGAAATTTGACTACATTTATATACTTAATTATAACAGCCAAAACTCTTAACCAGTCAAAACCAACTTAACACTTGGTTTTCAGTGGACAAACCCAAGTGGACTGCCTTCTCCATGCTGTGGAAGGTACATAGAAAACAGTCGTTCAGATATTTCATTCTACTCAAATCCTGGAGGGTGACTAGATTTTTCTTCCCTCTCCTGAAGGTGATAAAACCAGTTAAGTGTCAATATGACCCATCATTAGTCTCATAGTAAATCATTGCCTACACACTATCAACTGGAGGGGATATCTCCAGGAGTCAATATTCTCAATTGCATAGAATTTTCCTTCCAAGAATTCTGATGGTAGGTCTTACTGTGAGGATCCACAAATGAATGAATTCAAATTCTTCCCAAGCCCCGATTCTGTAATAATTCTCCTTTTACTACAGCTTTTCTTTTCTTTTTCTGTACATTTCATCTAGTAAATTATGTGATGATCATATCTATTGTTGGCTTTCTCTCATGTAGGGAATTTATACTTACACTAAGGTAAATAACTACATTTACTTTATTGATTGATATATCCCAAACACCCAATAAAATGCACTATAAAAATAACTTCTCTATATATACTTACAGATGGTTTTGAATGGTCATGAATCACAACATTTTACACCCTCTCTATGTCATATATATCTAGTTAACTGTATTCCTATTGACTAAATATTAGCTTTAATTTTCCATTTTCGTTACATTCTTGTAAGAACTCTACAAACTTAGCTCTGTTTTCAGTCATTTTCTATTACCACTCCTTTTCAATCCCTGCATTGTGTGACCCTATTAGCCTATTCCATATATGCCCCTACACAATAGCTTCTGTTATGTTATCTATGCCTGTTACAATGTAATCTACACCAATGATAGCATTTAGGATATGTTGTGAGTTCAAGTTGATTAGTGGAGGTTGCCACATACTCTGGTAAGAGGGGTTCTGGTGCCATTCTGAAGTCATTTTTTGATAGAAATGTCTGTCATGGGACAGCTAATGATGTCATGTTATTCCTGGTGTCACCCTTAATCTTCAGAAGCTCATAAGGTTAATGTGTGACACCTCTTTAATTCCTTTATTATAAACATTTCCTACCAACCCCCTTAAAGCTTTTTTTTGTCATGCTTCTCTGTCCACTCAGTAATTCATAGCTACTCCTTCTTATATTGTAATTATACAAACTTAGTCTAAATTCCATATTGAGCACTTACTGGACCTCATAGTCTCAGCAACTTAAACATTAATGCATTCATTACCCAGAATCCAAACTCTAGTCCATGGATCTCCTTGTTTTCCCTGCACGACACACTCTGCTCTGTCCAAGACTCTTTACATGTGTGCAGTCTCTATTGGAAATATCTTTCCTCCTTTTCTTTCCAAATACTTCCCCAATCTTTCTGGAAAATGAAGAAACTTTCTACAGTGAAGTAGACTGAAGAGATCACACTTCTATTGTCTCCTTCCCTAGGTACAAATGTTCAGTCTTTGTTATATTTTTACAAGTCTGTGTCACAAATACAGAGCTGGATCATACTAGTTTTCACTGGCTAACATATAACATGCATCTAATGTTCTTTTCTTCCCACCAGCAGAATCTGGGCTTAGCATATGAGAAAACACAACAGTCCACACTGAAAACAGACTGAGAAAGAATGTTTTAAGCAGCATCAATGTACTCCATACTGGAGCTCGGTACCTCAGGGAGCTGTATGTGGAAGGGCTGGCTGTGGCTCAACTTCAGGGTAGATGCCTGGAAGCTGTGATGATTATGAGGTAAAACAAACTTGTATCTATCAATGTCCTGTTTTTGGAAACACTCAATGAAGGCAGATTTGGGAAGAATCATGGAAAATATCCCACTGCAAATAATTGGAGCTCAGGTGTTTAAAAGCTTAAGCATTTGAAACATTTGTTACTTCCTCAGATCCCATCCAAACTCTTTTCAAATCTGCCAAAGGTACTTATCCTCTCAGTGCACTCAAGTAGTGTACTACCCTGTATTTGTGAACAGGGGCAGCTGTGGAGTTCAAGGAGACAAAGACCAGGCTGACCATAATTTCACTATCTGAGAACTGGAAGTGTTTTCTGACTGCCCCCTTCAAATGGGGTTTTCTAAATCTTTTCTGAACTGTCTTCATCTGCTGGAGATGCTCTTCCCAACTCTATCAAAATGGCTGTTACAGATCTGAGTCCTTCAGGAGTCATTCAAGATGTTCAGATCACCTAAAATAGTGCAGCTATGATTTGGGGTCAGGGAATTGGCAGTAGAATGTTCCCAAAGAGATGCTGAGTTTAACAGTGGAAAAAGGCCCATCCTTAGATAATTTCATATCATTGATTCAGATACAACAGGATAGTATGAATGAAGCATGATGTAAAGAGCACAAAGGTGCAGCCTGCAGGATTTAAGAGGGACTTTTCTGGTATTGCTGATATTGAAACTGAATCTTCACAATTAAGTGGGAATTGACTGGATGAAGGACAATAGCAGGGTAAAGGCAAATGTATGCATGAAATTATGCTTTTCTTGAAAAAAAAACAAGGAGAACGAAGGCAAAACATTTATTTCTGAATCTTAGAGTTACTTAGATGAGGTGTACCTATGAGTAAGCAAAATTGGGTGAACACCTTATGTGTTCATAGGAAGAAGCAGGAGGTAGAAATTAGGCAAGGATGTCACTATTGTTATGACAAGCAAATCTTGAAACAAAGGAATAGTCTAGTTGTGGAAAAAAAAATGTGTCGGATAATATGAGCCCAGGAATGGAATTGAGAAAGCTCAAAAGCACTGTTGAAATTGAAATGTGGGGGTTGGAAGGAGAATCCAATCTTTGTCAAGAGTTTGTTTTGTGAGCATGACAATTACTTAGCACCATCATGAAAAAGGCAGGTGTGATGGTTCATTTGTGTAATCCCAGTGCAGAGGAGACAGAAGCAGCCATATCGCTGGGACTCATTGGCTACTCGGCCTAGTGTAATTAGCCTGCTCCAAGCCAACGGGAAACCCTGACTCAAAGTCAAGGTAGACGGCTGCTAAGGAAAGACATTAGACATTGGCCTGTGGCATATAAATACACACATAATCCTCCCCAAACACAAATAAAATAAATAAATTTAAATAAAGAGATTGAACATTACATATTTGTAGAATCATGGGAAATATATTTCGCTGGGTGGCTGGTCAGTAATTTTGACTCTCTGAAAAAGGAGGATTAGACTTTCTCATGCAAGCTCTCAGAGCCATTTGTTTTTGATTGGGACAGAACTGGAAACATTGCTGGGAATTATTTCTTAGATTTGGGTGAGAAAAACAAAAAGCATGGTTGGACAGGAAAATGGTGAATATAAGGCAT
This sequence comes from Cricetulus griseus, assembly GCF_003668045.3. Classification (NCBI taxonomy): domain Eukaryota; kingdom Metazoa; phylum Chordata; class Mammalia; order Rodentia; family Cricetidae; genus Cricetulus; species Cricetulus griseus. Next base: position 54,174,458 of record NC_048599.1, read on the forward strand.
GTTCTAATGGACTCATATCTGGATTACAGATCCACATTTGTATTTGTCTTTTGGGACATTTTTAATTTGAGGGGAAGGCCTTGTTTTATGACTGTGGGTTTCGACCCACATATCAGATATTTTACATATCGAATACTTATATTACAATTCATAACAGTATCATAATTATGAACTAGCAATGAAATAATTTTATGGCTGGAGGTCACCACAACATAAGGAACTGTATTCAAGAGTCACAGTGCCAGGTGGGGATGGGGACATAAGTTATCAAGTTGAGGGGGGTAGGCATGGGACAGGGGAGTGCTGAAAGGGCATTTTGGGGTTGGGTGGAAGCCTAGCACAGGGGAATCTCCCAGGAGTCTATGAGGAGGGCACCAGCTTAGACTCCTAGTTATATCAGGTAAGTAACCTGAACTGGCCATCTCCTGTGACCAGATTGGTGCCTACCCACTTGTCATCAGAGAGGCCTCATCCAGCAGCTGATGGAGGCAGATGCAGAGATATGCAGACAAACATTAGTTGGAGTTTGGGAATCCTGAGGAGGAGGAGAAAGGAGTGTAAGAGCCAGAGCAGTCAAGAAACACCACGGGAAGGCTTACACAATCAGTTAACCTGGCTCATAGGGGTTCGAAGAGACTGAACCGATAACCAATGAAATTGACCAAGGTACTCTGCATATATGTTACAGTTGTGTAGCTTGGCCCTTTTGTGTGACTCCTAAAAGCGGGAATGGGAGCTGTCTCTGACTCTTTTACTAGCTTTTGGGACCCTACTCCTCATATTGTGTGACTTTGTCCAATCTTAATACAAGGGGAGGTACTCAGCCTTACTACAACTTGATATTTGATGTTTTATTGATACTCATAGGAGACTTGCCCTTTCCTGGATGCAGATGGAAGAGGAGGGGTTTGAGAGGTGGGGGTGGGGCAGGGAAGGGAATTGGCATATAGGACTAGTCAGGGGAGGCTGCTCCTGGGATGTAAAATAGATAGCTGAATTAGAAAATGGGGGTCACAGGAAGGTTGGGAGCCTATTAGGAAGATTGAGAACCACTGCTCTAGAGTCTAGACTATAAGCTAAATAATTCTATAACCTGCTATTTTTATACAACACCTAGTCTCAGGTATTTTGCTATGGTAACTGGAAATTAATACTATTATTCACGGAACACTTGTGCATTAGTGCACAGAGCACTAAATCTTGGTAACTGAAATAAAATATCAGTACCAAGCAGTCTGCCTGCCTGTTGTTGATTGGCCTGCAAACTGGGGACCAAGGTTCTAGTTGGATTGGCAAAAACTGTTGAAGGTATTAAGAACTTTTCAGCAAGTCCAAGCAGGACTGGTTCATGCTTTGAAAAATGCAGAATGGGTAAAGAAAAGTGGGTTCATCCATCATCCTCTTTATCATTTGTTACTCTAATCTTTGCCACATTTCTTGAATGCTGGTTATGGTTCCCCCACTCCCCCCACCCCCTACTCCCATTTTCCCCCCCATGTTACCAACATGGTGCTCCTGGCTCTTGGCTTTCACCTCATAAATTCCATTGTCGCTTCACGAAAGCCTAATACTAACTCTCATTCTGGCAGCATTACCTTTCTTAATATTTCTGTGACACAAAGGTGAACCATATGGCCAAGAACTTTAAACTCTGTGAGTGCCCTTTTCTTAACACTTCCAAGAAGTTAATTGTCTGTTTGCCTTCCTGTAATTACTTTAATTACATGCCATTAGTGGCTACTAATAAATGCAAGCGTGTTTGATTATCAGAAGCCTTGTGTTCCCAACCCATCTGCAGGGCTCTGTCAAGGCCTTCACATGTGGTCAGAATGGAAAGTGAGGCAAACAAGCATATTCACATTTAACCTTTAGGGCTAAAAGGAGAAGGAAAGATAATTCACGAATGGGGTAATTGTTTCCCTTGCCTCTGGTGCTGACGGCTTTCTCTTCACGGTGGCTACATGTATATGCTATGTGCTCGTTTATACGACAGCAAAAGTTAAAAGGGGTTGAAGAATAAAAGCTGCCTAATTGCTGCTATTATCGCAGCTCAAAGAGAGAATTGCTGGGTGATATTATGAGGATCGAAAAACCATTGAAAATGTTATTGATGGAACACTTTTGCTCTAACTTCAAGCCACACAAAATGAAGGTCATAATTTCAGGTTTTATGGGCACATGACTGGGCATTTACCTGGAAAGAGTATGAAGTATGGGGGGACTAAGCCATATCCCCCGTCATAGTCCCTTAGATCATATTGAAATATCTTGGTACAGAATAGTTTATCTAGTATTGTCTTCCAGTAAACCTTACTACTAACGAAATCACCCAAAAGCTGAAGAAAATGAAATATATAATAATGGTTTGTCACTATGTCACTCAAACAAAACCACAACAGAAAACAACAACAACAAAACAAACAACAAAACTTCCAAAAAGCAGTGTCAAACCACAAATTCTATCTGTTGACCCTTTGAGTACCTTGAATGTAATATTCTTACTTATTAAAACATTATTAAGGCCGGGCGTTGGTGGCGCACGCCTTTAATCCCAGCACTCGGGAGGCAGAGGTAGGTGGATCTCTGTGAGTTCGAGGCCAGCCTGGTCTTCAGAGCAAGTGCCAGGTTAGGCTCCAAAGCTAAACAGAGAAACCCTGTCTTGAAAAACAAAACAAAACAAAAAAAACAGAGATGCAGCCCCTGGTAGGCTGTCAATGCTCAGTGGATGGCCTTATACCCATATACATATAAACGGCATGAACTTAACTCATTGGATTGAAAAACATCCTGAAGATATAAATCTGGGAGGGGGTTGATAGTAGGATGTCTGGGAGGTGACGTGGGGAAGGGAGAACGGATACAATCTAAACACACTGTATGAATGTGTAGAGTTCTTAAAAGAGTAAACAAGAATATATTTCAAAACCATCAAGTATACCTAAGTGTATTTCTAACTACAGAACTATGCTTTCCTCTAAGTATGCAATAATGATTTAATCTACAATACCTGGAATCTTCCCCTTGAGATGAACCTGAGCTATTCTAGTTCATTCCAAACCATTCTTTACTGTACACTCAGCACACCATTCAACAGGCAGTTGGGCAGGCTTGGGCATGCAGATTATGGAAGTGTGTTTGTTTTAATGTCTCTAGAATGAATGGCCCCATCCAGGGGCCACAGCTGAGAACAGGTATCAGCAGCACTAGTGTGCCGCCTTGCATGCTCTATGCATGTTATCACCATGGAACTGATAACCTTCATTTACATTCAGCTTTTGGTATGAATTCATGGGGAATTTGAAAAGACAATTTTCAGAGGAAAAACAAAACCAAATAAATCCTATCTAATTTTACATAAGGAAAGTATATAATTTTCTGAAACTTTGGAGTTTGTGCATTTAGACAGAATTTCTTGGCTAAATAAATAAATGTTTATGCCACAATATGAAGTATCACCGATCATCGGTGCTGTTTCTATACTGTTAACTTTCAACCATACTATGTGTTCCATTTTCAAGACTAAGTATTAATCCCTCTTTCAAGTATCAACATATTCTTGGATGAAAGATAAACTTGTACTTATAGACAGGACCTGCACCAAGCTCTCCAAGGAAAGGAGGGTTAAGAAAGTGAATGGATCTGAGTCAGGAAACCCTAAGAAATAGAACAGAAGGAGTCTAAGGCTAGGGCACGTGGTAGGAATTCCTGGGAGGAGGAGAAGGAGGAGGAGGAGGAGGAGGAGGAGGAGGAGGAGAGGAGGAGGAGGAGGAGGAGGAGGAGGAGGAGGAGGAGAAGGAGGAGGAGGAGGAAGAGGAGGAGGAGGAGGAGGATGTCTGAAGTAGCCCTCACAGCATGCTTTGGGTCTAACAGTTCCAATATACACCAAGCTTCTTCATCCCTATTACTGGTGTTTGTTTCTAAAACAATTTCAGGGTTTTATTAGTGGAGACAGAAACACGAGGAAGGTTGTAAACTGAGGCAGAGTGAGGTGAAAGAAATACTACTCAATTCTAAGCTGTTGCTAAGTTCCCGTGCTCACTGTGTCTGTCTAAACCCAGAAACACCATATAATATACTCGAACATGGTAAGGACAGCTGTCTTCTTTCCTCAAGTAAAGGATTGTATTCTAAGACTCTGGTGGCCATTTGGATTTTTCCTTACGTGAGACCTAGAAATTAACAAGACAAGGCCATCTCCTGATGAGATACTAACTTTTCTGTTTCTGTGCCACCCTTTCCCATAAAACCTATGCTTCAACTAATCACCACCACTAAAAGTAGGGCTAAGAAACAAAGGAATGGATTTGTGAACCAAGTGCCAGCATGCACTATCACCTGGTGACTCCCTGTCTCTCCTCAGAGTGTCCCAGTCCCTTCTGAGATAGAGCCAAGTTTTCTTCAAAGTCTGGGAGAAGTCACTTTGTGTGCGCTACACGTTTCCTCAGATGCCATTCTGTTCTCAATGCACTCTGTTCAAACTCTCAACTACATCCTTTTGGTCCATCTGTCCATGGCCACAGACAATGTGAGTGGGATTTCCCTCAGATGGTTTTCTCTTAAATCCTTCCAAGGATATTTCATAAATAAGCAATGAATGAAAGAATCAGGACATAATGCTGTGTTGAAGTTAGAATGAATTAGAGTATCTGTATCATGTTTAGAAGGGAGGAAACAGAAGGACAAGCAACCTGGTACTTAATCCTAAACTCCAATGGTGGAAACACTTTCCTAATTCATTGACAGAAACTGATTTAATAACATGACCCCATAGCTCTACCTCAAATGCTTTCAGCTTTGTTGTCTTCCAGCCCTGCCTGGTACTGAACCCTATCTGCCCTGTGCTCCTTCTTACCAGGAACCATAGCTTTCCCACAGTGATTTAATTTGTGAGTGCATGCAGAAATCAGGAATAAGGACTGAGTTCTGGGGACTCTGGCTGATGTTGAGGTGGCCTACATACACATATAAGCTGCCAGCAAAGGAAGTGATTAAGGGGTATGGGACAGAAAATGCAGGTCGGGTACCCTGATAGGACTCTATTAAGAGCACTGGCATTTGAGTAGTCTTCATCTTCAGGGTGTTCTGTGACAGGCTTAAATGTTCCAGACTTTATCTCATTTCACTCAAAATGGGGGAAGAATACTTCCTAAGGCTGTTATATAACATACCTGTGGTTATTGCACTAGTCATTTACTTAGTCCAGTGTCTAGCATACAAACAGAGCTCAAATATGTTGGTTATGATTAAAATTATGAATTTAGCATGTTGAAGTTATGGTAAAAAGCTTTCTTATTTATTCAGCAAATATTAATTGCATGTACACTCCCTGCTTGGTGCTTGTATATGGTCCATTAACCAGGTCACAAATTGACCCCCAAACCCCAGTAACTGAATATCCCAGAAGATGGTTTCTTGCTTATGCTTCATATCCAACAAAAAAGATTCTGCTCCACAAAGATACACATCAATGGGGATTATCCCATCCTGGAGCTATGTCACCCAGAACATATGCCTGCTATACACATGCCAGGAAGCCATAATAGAAAGGAAAGGACCCATGCATCACTTTCTTTCAAAGATCATTGCCCACAATTCATCATTGTGCTCCATGTAATTACAAAGGGGCCAAACGTCAGAGAGGACAGATGGGCCATTTGTGAGTAACATTTTATTGGCCTCTGTTTTTTACTAAGCACTAGGAAAACAAAAATGATTAAGATTTATTATCTCTTTGCATGTAGCAGTAGGCACATGTATTAAATGCTTTAATAAAGCCAGGACATACTACAGAGTCTGTATAAGGGAGATTCATTTGGTGTGTGTGTGTGTGTGTGTGTGTGTGTGTGTGTGTGTGTGTGTGTGTGTGTATGTATGTATGTATGTATGTATGTATGTGTGTAAAATTTGTAGTAAGTGCCCATGTGTGCAGACATGTCAGGGGATGTCTTTTTCTCTTGCTCTCTGCTTTAATGATTTGAGGCAGGATCTCTCACTGAACCAGAAGAGAAACATTTTTGGCTAAGCTGACTAATTAGCAAGTCCCCAGAATCTGCCTCTTTCTACCCTCAAATCTTGAGGTTGCAGCCTGTGAAGCCATGCCTAGCTTGTTATATGGGTGCTGGCTATTCAAACTGAGGTCTTCAGGTTTGTACAGCAAGTGACCTTACTTATTGAGGTTACTTCCAAGATTCAGATTTTGAGATGACTTTTGGAGTCATGTAACACTTGCTGTGTGTGTGTGTGTGTGTGTGTGTGTGTGTGTGTGTGTGTGTGTGTATGTATGTATGTATGTATTCATGAATAAATGTATATATATGCTAAGTTTAGGACTTAATGGCACCTGGCTCTTGTGCAATAAAATTTGCATTGTTCAGAAATGAGTATGTTTTGCAATTTATCTATAATAATTGTATAGAGAAATACAAAAAAGATTTCAACAGCACTGGGAAAGCACTCTTTAATTAAAAAGTCATTTGCTGACTTCTCTGAATTGAAAGAGGAGAGGTTCTGGCTAAGGGATTCTAAGTACAGTGGTAACCAGGAAGCTCTGTCTACCTCATGTCATCCTGAGTTTGTCCTGGGCAGCCACAGCCTCTTCTGGATACTGTACACTCCATCAATATATTGGCAAAATGACAAGCTGACAGGAACTAAGCCAGAATCCCTGACCTTTTATTCTACTCCATGAGGCAAAGAGAAGGGACCAACTTCCTTGGTCCATCCAGCTAGGAGTTAAGCTTCTCCTTCCCTTTTATCCTTGCCAGATAGTCTGGGCCTGGCCTTCCAGGCTTCTGCCTTTCTTGGCCAGCTGGAAAAAGCCTGCTTCTCAGACCCTGTGGGATCACCAGCAAGTCAGTTTCCTTCAGAGCCATGGCAGAATTGGGAGATTGCAAAGCCACTCTCATAATCTGGGCACTAGTAGATGTTTAAGATAATAAGAGGGAGGGAGTTTCTGGATCAAAGAAAAGAAAAACCATGGTAGATTTTTAACAGAGTAGCTACTTTTTCTTCTTCCATAATTTACTGATGATTAGACAAACCTTTTCCTTCCAGGGGACTCCAAGAAGACTGGAAGACATGGTTCTGAAATCTATCCAGAGGCATATTTCAATGGTATTATTTCACAAGAAGCTTTTTTTTTTTTTTTTTTTGGAACATTAACCCCAATTCTCTAATGCATGAAATATTCTGTGTGATGCTTGTCAAAGAGGCATAATTGGTACAAATCTGTTTTACATATAGATGTCCCCGGGATCTATGAGAAGCTGGTTGGAGATGCCCTTCCCCTTGACCAGGGATGCAGGTCCTTCCACGGTTGGGTAGATTGGACTTGGTGACTCTTAGCTAGCCCATGACCTTCCCTGGCCAAGTTACAGACTCAAGTGTTACTGACTTAAATTTGGCCTGGTATTACCAAAACTCCACTGGAAATGCCCAGTTTATCCAGCGCCGTTTTGGACTGGAGCCAAATCCCTGTCTAAGCAGCTAAGAGGAGAGGACCAGTGAGAGTGGAGCCTGTGAGCTGTGAGGCAGGCAAGGCCACTGTTCCTTCCCACTGACAACTGCCTGCCACTTCTTCCACTTTGTCCTCATTCTTAAGGGTAAACAAAGTATTTGTTTTTCTCTCCTGCTGACACCAGTCTGAGCCTGTCTCTTTATGTGAGCTCCCATGGCTCTGAGGAGTAGAGGGCCCCCTACCTTCACCCACACTCACCTTCAAATGCCAGATATTTTCCAGACAAAGCAAAGATGCACTTGGAAGCTCTTTCTCTAGAAAGAAGTAGGTTTGTATTTTCTTTATATCTACATATGCATATGCATCCAGGCAAGTTAACCTTGTTGGGATGAAAGCTCAATGAAGCTGTAAAAGTGACTGGACTCTACCTTAGCCTATAGAGTTCCGCTTAGATCACCGCTCCAGCTTTCCTCACTTCTTAACAATGTTAACATCCAGGTACCATCTAGCTCTTTTCTCTCCAGATGTCTCATTTTGTACTCAACTCCCTTTATTACATCAGTGCTATTGATTTTTTTTTTTTAGGTGAAGAATCTGAAAGTATTAAGAAATCAAGGCACAGACAAGATTCTAAAAGATGGGTAAAACTTGACTCCATATCTCTGGCTACAAATGATACTGTCCCAGGGCATTCTTAGTCCTCCAGGATTATCCTGGGATAGTGAAGCTAATCAAAGACAAGAGCTCCGTAAGGCAGGAAGTGAGGGTCTGATATGCTCATTCCTCCAGGTTCACTTTATTGTTTTTGCATAATTGATTTTCATAAAAGGCTCTCTTTAAGAAAAGAGAAGGTAAGACCCAGTACACATCTGACCTCCCAGTGCAGATGTCCTAATTTGAAGATAATAAGAACTGAGAGAACAATGCACAATTGCCAAAGTGTCTTCTTGGGATAAAGTGACTCAGTGCTCCTCTGTTACTTGTCATGATTATCATGTTAACTTAGTAGGTAGTCAGAGACGAAACCCTATGCTCTCCTGTGGCACTGATTTTGTTTCAATGTCCAAAATATTAATTGGGAAATATGAGAATGAATGAATTTCAGAATGTTAAAAATATATTTTTCATTTTGGAGAAGATATCGAATTTCCTCCACTCTTCTGATTTGGAAAGATTGGTTTGACTGATAATCTGGCACATGAACTTGTTTCTACTCTTAAAACTGCCAACAATTAAATAAGGGATCCTTGGAAATGTATACCATGTCATGGTGGCTGCATTTAAACATATCCTGGTTTCTCCATGTAATGGGACTGTTAAAGCCCACTGCTGTTCCCGATGGTATTTTGGTCCCTTTAAAGATGGAGAAGCCACACCCAAAGACATGTGGTCTCAAGTCTCCACTGTCTTGAAAAGTTCCCGCATCCATCAAGTCACCTTGTGGTTGTTTGAACCTTGTTCTTGCCTCAGGCCAGACTGTCCTCTACTGCCCTCTCCTGCTAAGCTAGCTCATCCTGAGATCAGGAGTAGAAGTGGGCATGGGTGTTAGAGCTGGGGACTTTTCAATAGGACATGAAAGCCAAAGTGAAATTACCCTGGGAGCTATAACTTCAAATAAAGTATCATAAGTTGATTTCAAGAGGTAAGGAGAAAAACAGACAACCCCAAAATGAGTCCTGAATCAGAAAGTTTCATCTTTTGGAGAAGTGGCATTTTTAAATACCTTGGAGACACATTTATATTAATTAACATACTTCATAGGCAGTAGGCAAAGTATCTCATATTGCTGGTTAGCAGCATCACCAGGATCAGCATACTATTTTGCAGCACTGGTCTACTATCTCTGATATTCACCCAGCAGTCATGTGACCCATTGCAGTTACTAACAGCCTTTCTTTCTTTGGATTTCTTCTGTTGTCATTCAGTCAAAATCATCATCAATTCCCTCTGTAGATGCCACAGAACTGCCCTGCTGTGTGAACTGCTTGATGGACACAGTCATTGCACTAGATTTATTCAGTTATTGAAAGAATACTTTTTATACAGAACTAAACTTGGCATCACCCTGTTCAAAACTCAGCACAAGACACAAAACAAGCTCCCTTAGTGTGTGTTAAGCAGTATTCTGATTATTTGTCTTTATTTCATCTGACTTTTCTCTAAACTGACGAAACATTCAAAGCTTAAATTTCGATCTATGCTTAATGAAGAATCCATTCTGAAAGAGTAATTCAGCAGAGATCTTTCTTCAAGGAATTCTCACACCAGTTTGACACAAAAAATCCAGATTGGATTAGGAATCTTCAAAAGGGAAGGAATCCATGTGCAAAGGCAGATGGATTACTAAGAGCTGCATGTGAAAGACACACACTAGTGGAACCCATGTCTTATGGTGAGGAGCCTGGGCCCTGGTGAGGTTGCCCAGGCCCCAGCCTTGCAGGCTACTGACAGATGACCACCAGGTTCAGGACTACACATTCTATAGCAATGGGAAAAATGAGATAAATAAATATCTACACATGCAGTGAAAATATGCTGCCTGCAGATTAATAAAGAAAGAAAATACATCAGAATGAAGCTTCTAACTCCAGTTATCAAAACAATTTCAGGCTTTCAACCAAAAAAATTTCTCCTTGCAAAGCCAGCCCTCCAAAGAGGGCTTGGCAAAGCACAGAACATGCTTACACCAATTCACAAGCCTGTGGCAGGGAGAATAGAGACACACAGACACATGGTTTGCTTTCAGTGGTTCTGATTAGTTTCTGTACAGCCCTACGGTTGTCAGCAGGTCTCCAACTTCAGTTAATCTCTGTTTACTAACATACCAGCTGATAATAAGACTCACCTAAAATGTATTCATACAGGCCGATTTCTACCCCAGTCACAAAAATACACCTTATGACCCCACATCACAGTGGTTTTCACTTACCTACTTGTCATAGAAAGTATTTCCTTCTTAATAATTTTAAATATAAGAATGAATTGAAAGAGAATCTTAAGTATACATTGAGTCTTGGGATGAGTGATTGAGTTTGGCCCATACAATTTATATACACAACAGGAGCATGGATGGAATATTGGAAGAGGCACACAGCAGCTTTGTTTAGATCATCTCTAACATCCAGCACACTGAACAGAGTACAGTGTAGTTCATAAGTATCTTTAGAATAATGAGCATGAAGAAGCAGCCTGTGGGGAAGCAAAATGCTTAGATGTGTGAGCTGTGGACAGACATGGAACAAGCTCTGTCACCATGATCCCAACTTCCAGCAAGATCTCTCAGATGTATACCTGAGCGAGCCTCTATGTCTTGATTTAACAAAATTCTGCACAAAGAAAAACCAAAACCTAAGGAACATTTTGCTGCCCCACCCCCCAACCTCCTCAAAATGTCTCAGAACAATTGATTCACAAGTCTGGGTTTAGACAGTGGCAATTCAAGTTGCATGTTGTTTAACCAAGAAGGGGCACACCACCTGTGGGGACAATTAAAATAAGAATAATAAGTCTAACTAAATGTCTTTAAATCTGCTTCTTATCCCCACCAAACACAGAGTTGCCAGAATTTCCAGGCCTGTCTGGGATAAGGCCCTCCTCCCTGCCAGCAGGTAGCTCCCATTGCTTGTTGCTTGGTATAATACTCT